>NC_092145.1:94193121-94505506 GCF_043159975.1 Macaca nemestrina | reverse complement strand
GGAAAGCTGTAACTCTGTGAGATGATTTCACAGAATACAAAGTAGTTTCTCAGAAAGCTTCTTTCTCTTTGTTATCGGAGGATATTTCCTTTGGCCCTATAGTCTTCAAAGGGATCCGAAATATCTGTTCTCAGATTCCACAGATATAAGGCTAGCAAAGAGATCCAAGAAATACAGATGTAACTCTGTGAGATGAATTAACAGAACACTAAGCAGTTTCTCAGAAAGCTTCTTTCCAGATTTCATCTGAGGATATTTCCTTTTTCACCATAGCCCTCTATGGGCTTCCAAATATCACTTTGCCAATTCCACAAGAACTGTCTTAGCGAAAGGCTTCTTGAGGGGAAAGCTGTAACTCTCTGAGATGATTTCACAGAACACAAAGAAGTTTCTCAGAAAGCTTCTTTCTCTTTGTTATCGGAGGATATTTCCTTTGGCCCTACAGTCTTCAAAGGGATCCGAAATATCTGTTCTCAGATTACACAGAAATAAGGCTAGCAAAGAGATCCACGAAATACAGATGTAACTCTGTGAGATGAATTAACCCATCACAGAGCAGTTTCTCAGAAAGCTTCCTTCCAGATTTCATCTGAGGATATTTCCTTTTTCACCATAGCCCTCTATGGGCTTCCAAATATCACTTTGCCAATTCCACAAGAACTGTCTTAGCGAAAGGCTTCTTGAGGGGAAAGCTGTAACTCTGTGAGGTGATTTCACAGAACACAAAGAAGTTTCTCAGAAAGCTTCTTTCTCTTTGTTATCGGAGGATATTTCCTTTGGCCCTATAGTCTTCAAAGGGATCCGAAATATCTGTTCTCAGATTCCACAGAAATAAGGCTAGTAAAGAGATCCACGAAATACAGATGTAACTCTGTGAGATGAAATAACAGAACACTAAGCAGTTTCTCAGAAATCTTCTTTCCAGATTTCATCTGAGGATATTTCCTTTTACACCATAGCCCTCTATGGGCTTCCAAATATCTCTTTCCCAATTCCACAAGAACTTTCTTAGCAAAAGGATTCTTGAGGGGAAAGCTCTAACTCTGTGAGATGATTTCACAGAAGACAAAGAAGTTTCTCAGAAAGCTTCTTTCTCTTTGTTATCGGAGAATATTTCCTTTGGCCCTACAGTCTTCAAAGGGATCCGAAATATCTGTTCTCAGATTACACAGAAATAAGGCTAGCAAAGAGATCCACGAAATACAGATGTAACTCTGTGAGTGAAAGTCACACATCACAGAGCTGTTTCTCAGAAAGATTATTTCCAAATTTCATCTCATGATATTTCCTTTTTCACCATAGCCCTCTATGGGCTTCCAAATATCACTTTGCCAATTCCAGAAGAACTGTCTTAGCTAAAGGCTTCTTGAGGGGAAAGCTGTAACTCTGTGAGATGATTTCACAGAACACAAAGAAGATTCTCAGAAAGCTTCTTTCTCTTTGTTATCGGAGGATATTTCCTTTGGCCCTATATTCTTCAAAGGGATCCGAAATATCTGTTCTCAGATTCCACAGAAATAAGGCTAGCAAAGAGATCCACGATATACAGATGTAACACAGTGAGATGAATTAACAGAACACTAAGCAGTTTCTCAGAAAGCTTCTTTCCAGTTTTAATCTGAGGATATTTCCTTTTTCATCATAGCCCTCTATGGGCTTCCAAATATCACTTTGCCAATTCCAAAGAACTGTCTTAGCGAACGGCTTCCTGACGGGAAAGCTGTAACTCTGTGAGATGATTTCACAGAACAAAAAGAAGTTTCTCAGAAAGCTTCTTTCTCTTAGTTATCGGAGGATATTTCCTTTGGCCCTATAGACTTCAAAGGGATCCGAAATATCTGTTCTCACATTCCACAGAAATAAAGCTAGCAAAGAGATCCACGAAATACAGATGTAACTCTGTGAGTGGAAGTCACACATCACAGAGCAGTTTCTCAGAAAGCTTCTTTCCAGATTTCATCTGAGGATATTTCCTTTTTCACCATAACCCTCTATGGGCTTCCAAATATCACTTTGCCAAATCCACAAGAACTGTCTTAGCGAAAGGCTTCTTGAGGGGAAAGCTGTAACTCTGTGAGATGATTTCACAGAACACAAACAAGTTTGTCAGAAAGCTTCTTTCTCTTTGTTATCGGAGGATGTTTCCTTTGGCCCTATAGTCTTCAAAGGGATCCGAAATATCTGTTCTCAGATTCCACAGAAATAAGTCTAGCAACAAAGATCCACGAAATACAGATGTAACCCTGTGAGTGGAAGTCACACATCACAGAGCAGTTTCTCAGAAAGCTTCTTTCCAGATTTCATCTGAGGATATTTCCTTTTTCACCATAGCCCTCTATGGGCTTCCAAATATCACTTTGCCAATTCCACAAGAACTGTCTTACCGAAAGGCTTCTTGAGGGGAAAGCTGTAACTCTGTGAGATGATTTCACCGAACACAAAGAAGTTTCTCAGAAAGCTTCTTTCTCTTTGTTATCGGAGGATATTTCCTTTGGCCCTATAGTCTTCAAAGGGATCCGAAATATCTGTTCTCAGATTCCACAGAAATAAGGCTAGCAAAGAGATCCACGAAATACAGATGTAACTCTGTGAGATGTATTAACAGAACACTAAGCAGTTTCTCACAAAGCTTCTTTCCAGATTTCATCTGAGGATATTTCCTTTTTCACCATAGCCCTCTATGGGCTTCCAAATATCACTTTGCCAATACCACGAGAACTGTCTTAGTGAAAGGCTTCTTGAGGGCAAAGCTGTAACTCTGTGAGATGATTTCACAGAACACAAAGAAGTTTCTCAGAAAGCTTCTTTCTCTTTGTTATCGGAGGTAATTTCCTTTGTCCCTATAGTCTTCAAAGGGATCCGAAATATCTGTTCTCAGATTCCACAGAAATAAGGCTAGCAAAGAGATCCACGAAATACAGTTGTAACCCTGTGAGTGGAAGTCACACATCACAGAGCAGTTTCTCAGAAAGCTTCTTTCCAGATTTCATCTGAGGATATTTCCTTTTTCATCATAGCCCTCTATGGAGTTCCAATTATCACTTTGCCAATTCCACAAGAACCGTCTTAGCGAAAGGCTTCTTGACGGGAAAGCTGTAACTCTGTGAGATGATTTCACAGAACACAAATAAGTTTCTCAGAAAGCTTCTTTCTCTTAGTTATCGGAGGATATTTCCTTTGGCCCTATAGTCTTCAAAGGGATCCGAAATATCTGTATTCAGATTACACAGAAATAAGGCTAGCAAAGAGATCCACGAAATACAGATGTAACTCTGTGAGATGAATTAACAGAACACTAAGCAGTTTCTCAGAAAGCTTCTTTCCAGATTTCATCTGAGGTTATTTCCTTTTTCACCATAGCCCTCTAAGGTCTTCCAAATATCACTTTGCCAATTCCACAAAAACTGTCATAGCGAAAGGCTTCTGGAGGGGAAAGCTGTAACTCTGTGAGATGATTTCACAGAACACAAAGAAGTTTCTCAGAAAGCTTCTTTCTCTTTGTTATCGGAGGATATTTCCTTTGGCCCTATAGTCTTCAAAGGGATCCGAAATATCTGTTCTCAGATTCCACAGAAATAAGGCTAGCAAAGAGATCCACGAAATACAGATGTAACTATGTGAGATGAATTAACAGAACACTAAGCAGTTTCTCAGAAAGCTTCTATCCAGATTTCATCTGAGGATATTTCCTTTTTCACCATAGCCCTCTATGGGCTTCCAAATGTCACTTTGCCAATTGCACAAAAACTGTCTTAGCGAAAGGCTTCTTGAGGGGAAAGCTGTAACTCTGTGAGATGATTTCACAGAACACAAAGAAGTTTGTCAGAATGCTTCTTTCTCTTTGTTATCGGAGGATATTTCCATTGGCCCTATAGTCTTCAAAGGGATCCGAAATATCTGTTCTCAGATTCCACAGAAATAAGTCTAGCAAAGATATCCACGAAATACAGATGAAACCCTGTGAGTGGAAGTCACACATCACAGAGCAGTTTCTCAGAAAGCTTCTTTCCAGATTTCATCTGAGGATATTTCCTTTTTCACCATAGCCCTCTATGGGCTTCCAAATATCACTTTGCCAATTTCACAAGAACTGTCTTAGCGAAAGGCTTCTTGAGGGGAAAGCTGTAACTCTGTGAGATGATTTCACAGAACACAAAGAAGTTTCTCAGAAAGCTTCTTTCTCTTTGTTATCGGAGGATATTTCCTTTGGCCCTATAGTCTTCAAAGGGATCCGAAATATCTGTTCTCAGATTCCACAGAAATAAGGCTAGCAAAGAGATCCACGAAATACACATGTAACTCTGTGAGATGAATTAACAGAACACTAAGAAATTTCGCAGAAATCTTCTTTCCAGATTTCATCTGAGGATATTTCCTTTTACACCATAGCCCTCTAAGGGCTTCCAAATATCTCTTTGCCAATTCCACAAGAACTGTCTTAGCAAAAGGCTTCTTGAGGGGAAAGCTGTAACTCTGTGAGATGATTTCACAGAACACAAAGAAGTTTCTCAGAAAGCTTCTTTCTCTTTGTTATCGGAGGATATTTCCTTTGGCCCTATAGTCTTCAAAGGGATACGAAATATCTGTTCTCAGATTACACAGATATACGGCTAGCAAAGAGATCCACGAAATACAGATGTAACTCTGTGAGATGTATTAACAGAACACTAAGCAGTTTCTCAGAAGGCTTCTTTCCAGATTTCATCTGAGGATATTTCCTTTTTCACTATAGCCCTCTATGGGCTTCCAAATATCACTTTGCCAATTCCACAAGAACTGTCTTAGTGAAAGGCTTCTTGAGGGGAAAGCCGTAACTCTGTGAGATGATTTCAGAGAACACAAAGAAGTTTCTCAGAAAATTTCTTTCTCTTTGTTATCGGAGGATATTTCCTTTTGCCCTATAGTTTTCAAAGGAATCCGAAATATCTGTTCTCAGATTCCACAGAAATAAGGCTAGTAAATAGATCCACGAAATACAGATGTATCTCTGTGAGTGAAAGTCGCACATCACAGAGCAGTTTCTCAGAAAGCTTCTTTCCAGATTTAATCTGAGGATATTACCTTTTTCACCATAGCCCTCTATGGGCTTCCAAATATCACTTTGCCAATTCCACAAGAACTGTCTTAGCGAAAGGCTTCTTGAGGAGAAAGCTGTAACTCTGTGAGACGATTTCACAGAACACAAAGAAGTTTCTCAGAAAGCTTGTTTCTCGTTGTTATCGGGGTATATTTCCTTTGGCCCTATAGTCTTCAAAGTGATCTGAAATATCTGTTCTCAGATTCAACAGAAATAAGGCTAGCAAAGAGATCCACGAAATACAGATGTAACTCTGTGAATGGAAGTCACACATCACAGAGCAGTTTCTCAAAAAGCTTCTTTCCAGATTTCATCTGAGGATATTTCCTTTTTCACCATAGCCCTCTATGGGCTTCCAAATATCACTTTGCCAATTCCACAAGAACTGTCTTAGCGAAAGGCTTCTTGAGGGGAAAGCTGTAACTCTGTGAGATGATTTCACAGAACACAAAGAAGTTTCTCAGAAAGCTTCTTTCTCTTTGTTATCTTAGGATTTTTCCTTTTGCCCTATAGTCTTCTAAGGGATCCGAAATATCTGTTCTCAGATTCCACTGAAATAAGGCTAGCAAAGAGATCCACGAAATACAGATGTAACTCTGTGAGATGAATTAACAGAACACTAAGCAGTTTCTCAGAAAGCTTCTTTACAGATTTCATCTGAGGATATTTCCTTTTTCACCATAGCCCTCTATGGGCTTCCAAATATCTCTTTGCCAATTCCACAAGAACTGTCTTAGCAAAAGGCTTCTTGAGGGGAAAGCTGTAACTCTGTGAGATGATTTCACAGAACACAAAGAAGTTTGTCAGAAAGCTTCTTTCTCTTTGATATCGGAGGATATTTCCTTTGGCCCTATAGTCCTCAAAGGGATCCGAAATATCTGTTCTCAGATTCCACAGAAATAAGGCTAGCAAAGAGATCCAGGAAATACAGATGTAACCCTGTGAGTGGAAGTCACACACCACAGAGCAGTTTCTCAGAAATCTTCTTTCCAGATTTCATCTGAGGATATTTCCTTTTTCACCCTAGCCCACTGTGGGCTTCCAAATATCACTTTGCCAATTCCACAAGAACTGTCTTAGCGAAAGGCTTCTTGAGGGGAAAGCTGTAACTCTGTGAGATGATTTCACAGAACACAAAGAAGTTTCTCAGAAAGCTTCTTTCTCTTTGTTATCGGAGGATATTTCCTTTGGCCCTATAGTCTTCAAAGGGATCCGAAATATCTGTTCTCAGATTACACAGAAATAAGGCTAGCAAAGAGATCCACGAAATACAGATGTAACTCTGTGAGATGAATTAACAGAACACTAAGCAGTTTCTCAGAAAGTTTCTTTCCAGATTTCATCCGAGGATATTTCCTTTTTCACCATAGCCCTCTAAGGGCTTCCAAATTTCACTTTGCCAATACCACGAGAACTGTCTTAGTGAAAGGCTTCTTGAGGGGAAAGCTGTAACTCTTTGAGATGATTTCACAGAACACAAAAAAGTTTCTCAGAAAGCTTCTTTGTCTTTGTTATCGGAGGATATTTCCTTTGGCCCTATAGTCTTCAAAGGGTTCCGAAATATCTGTTCTCAGATTCCACAGAAATAAGGCTAGCAAAGAGATCCACGAAATACAGATGTAACTTTTTGAGTGGAAGTCACACATCACAGAGCAGTTTCTCAGAAAGCTTCTTTCCAAATTTCATCTAATGATATTTCCTTTTTCACCATAGCCCTCTATTGTCTTCCAAATATCACTTTGCCAATTCCACAAGAACTGTCTTAGCTAAAGGCTCTTGAGGGGAAAGCTGTAACTCTGTGAGATGATTTCACAGAAAACAAAGAAGTTTCTCAGAAAGCTTCTTTCTCTTTGTTATCGGAGGGTATTTCCTTTGGCCCTATAGTCTTCAAAGGGATCCGAAATATCTGTTCTCAGATTCCACAGAAATAAGGCTAGCCAAGAGATCCACGAAATACAGATGTAACTCTGTGAGATGAATTAACAGAACACTAAGCAGTTTCTCAGAAAGCCTCTTTCCAGATTTCATCTGAGGATATTTCCTTTTTCACCATAGCCATCAATGGGCTTCCAAATATCACTTTGTCAATTCCACAAGAACTGTCTTAGCGAAAGGCTTCTTGACGGGAAAGCTGTAACTCTGTGAGATGATTTCACAGAACACAAAGAAGTTTCTCAGAAAGCTTCTTTCTCTTTGTTATCGGAGGATATTACCTTTGGCCCTATAGTCTTCAAAGGGATCCGAAATATCTGTTCTCAGATTCCACAGAAATAAGGCTAACAAAGAGATCTACGAAATATAGATGTAACTGTGTGCGATGAATTAACAGAACACTAAGCAGTTTCTCAGAAGCTTCTTTCCAGATTTCATCTGAGGATATTTCCTTTTTCACCATAGCCCTCCAAGGTCTTCCAAATATCATTTTGCCAATTGCACAAAAACTGTCATAGCGAAAGGCTTCTTGAGGGGAAAGCTGTAACTCTGTGAGATGATTTCACAGAACACAAAGAAGTTTCCCAGAAAGCTTCTTTCTCCTTGTTATCGGAGGATATTTCCTTTGACCCTATAGTCTTCAAAGGGATCCGAAATATCTGTTCTCAGATTCCACAGAAATAAGGCTAGCAAAGAGATCCACGAAATACAGATGTAACTCTGTGAGTGGAAGTCACACATCACAGAGCAGTTTCTCAGAAAGCTTCTTTCCAGATTTCATCTGAGGATATTTCCTTTTTCACCTTAGCCCTCTATGGGCTTCCAAATATCACTTTGCCAATTCCACAAGAACTGTCTTAGTTAAAGGCTTCTTGAGGGGAAAGCTGTAACTCTGTGAGATGATTTCACAGAACACAAAGAAGTTTCTCAGAAAGCTTCTTTCTCTTTGTTATCGGAGGATATTTCCTTTGGCCCTATAGCCTTCAAAGGGATCCGAAATATCTGTTCTCAGATTCCACAGAAATAAGGCTAGCCAAGAGATCCATGAAATACAGATGTAACTCCGTGAGATGAATTAACAGAACACTAAGCAGTTTCTCAGAAAGCTTCTTTCCAGATTTCATCTGAGGATATTTCCTTCTTCACCATAGCCCTCAATGGGCTTCCAAATATCACTTTGCCAATTCCACAAGAACTGTCTTAGCGAAAGGCTTCTTGACGGGAAAGCTGTAACTCTGTGAGATGATTTCACAGAGCACAAAGAAGTTTCTCAGAAAGCTTCTTTCTCTTTGTTATCGGAGGATATTACCTTTGGCCCTATAGTCTTCAAAGGGATCCGAAATATCTGTTCTCAGATTCCACAGAAATAAGGCTAGCAAAGAGATCTACGAAATATAGATGTAACTGTGTGCGATGAATTAACAGAACACTAAGCAGTTTCTCAGAAAGCTTCTTTCCAGATTTCATCTGAGGATATTTCCTTTTTCACCATAGCCCTCTATGGGCTTCCAAATATCACTTTGCCAATACCACAAGAACTGTCTTAGTGAAAGGCTTCTTGAGGGGAAAGCTGTAACTCTGTGAGATGATTTCACAGAACACAAAGAAGTTTCTCAGAAAGCTTCTTTCTCTTTGTTATCGGAGGATATTTCCTTTGGCCCTATAGTCTTCAAAGGGATCCGAAATATCTGTTCTCAGATTCCACAGAAAAAAGGCTAGCAAAGAGATCCACGAAATACAGATGTAACTCTTTGAGTGGAAGTCACACATCACAGAGCAGTTTCTCAGAAAGCTTCTTTCCAGATTTCATCTGAGGATATTTCCTTTTTCACCTTAGCCCTCTATGGGCTTCCAAATATCACTTTGCCAATTCCACAAGAACTGTCTTAGTTAAAGGCTTCTTGAGGGGAAAGCCGTAACTCTGTGAGATGATTTCACAGAACACAAAGAAGTTTCTCAGAAAGCTTCTTTCTCTTTGTTATCGGAGGATATTTCCTTTGGCCCTATAGCCTTCAAAGGGATCCGAAATATCTGTTCTCAGATTCCACAGAAATAAGGCTAGCAAAGAGATCCACGAAATACAGATGTAACTCTGTGAGATGAATTAACAGAACACTAAACAGTTTCTCAGAAAGCTTCTTTCCAGATTTCATCTGAGGATATTTCCTTTTTCACCTTAGCCCTCTATGGGCTTCCAAATATCACTTTGCCAATACCACAAGAACTGTCTTAGTTAAAGGCTTCTTGAGGGGAAAGCTGTAACTCTGTGAGATGATTTCACAGAACACAAAGAAGTTTCTCATAAAGCTTCTTTCTCTTTGCTATCGGAGGATATTTCCTTTGGCCCTATAGCCTTCAAAGGGATGCGAAATATCTGTTCTCAGATTCCACAGAAATAAGGCTAGCAAAGAGATCCACGAAATACAGATGTAACTCTGTGAGATGAATTAACAGAACACTAAACAGTTTCTCAGAAAGCTTCTTTCCAGATTTCATCTGAGGATATTTCCTTTTTCACCATAGCCCTTTATGGGCTTCCAAATATCACTTTGCCAATTCCACAAGAACTGTCTTAGCGAAAGGCTTCTTGAGGGGAAAGCTGTAACTCTGTGAGATGATTTCACAGAACACAAAGAAGTTTGTCAGAAAGCTTCTTTCTCTTTGTTATCGGAGGATATTTCCTTTGGCCCTATAGTCTTCAAAGGGATCCGAAATATCTGTTCTCAGATTCCACAGAAATAAGGCTAGCAAAGAGATCTACGAAATATAGATGCAACAGTGTGCGATGAATTAACAGAACACTAAGCAGTTTCTCAGAAACTTCTTTCCAGATTTCATCTGAGGATATTTCCTTTTTCACCATAGCCCTCCCAGGTCTTCCAAATATCACTTTGCCAATTGCACAAAAACTGTCATAGCGAAAGGCTTCTTGAGGGGAAAGCTGTAACTCTGTGAGATCATTTCACAGAACACAAAGAAGTTTCTCAGAAAGCTTCTTTCTCTTTGTTATCGGAGGATATTTCCTTTGACCCTATAGTCTTCAAAGGGATCCGAAATACCTGTTCTCAGATTCCACAGAAATAAGGCTAGCAAAGAGATCCACGAAATACAGATGTAACTCTTTGAGTGGAAGTCACACATCACAGAGCAGTTTCTCAGAAAGCTTCTTTCCAGATTTCATCTGAGGATATTTCCTTTTTCACCTTAGCCCTCTATGGGCTTCCAAATATCACTTTGCCAATTCCACAAGAACTGTCTTAGTTAAAGGCTTCTTGAGGGGAAAGCTGTAACTCTGTGAGATGATTTCACAGAACACAAAGAAGTTTCTCAGAAAGCTTCTTTCTCTTTGTTATCGGAGGATATTTCCTTTGGCCCTATAGCCTTCAAAGGGATCCGAAATATCTGTTCTCAGATTCCACAGAAATAAGGCTAGCAAAGAGATCCACGAAATACAGATGTAACTCTGTGAGATGAATTAACAGAACACTAAAC
The DNA here is from genome assembly GCF_043159975.1 of Macaca nemestrina. NCBI lineage: Eukaryota > Metazoa > Chordata > Mammalia > Primates > Cercopithecidae > Macaca > Macaca nemestrina. The sequence continues at coordinate 94,495,005 of NC_092145.1, read as the reverse complement.
AGTTTCTCAGAAAGCTTCTTTCCAGATTTCATCTGAGGATATTTCCTTTTTCACCATAGCCCTTTATGGGCTTCCAAATATCACTTTGCCAATCACACAAGAACTGTCTTAGCGAAAGGCTTCTTGAGGGGAAAGCTGTAACTCTGTGAGATGATTTCACAGAACACAAAGAAGTTTCTCAGAAAGCTTCTTTCTCTTTGTTATCGGAGGATATTTCCTTTGGCCCTATAGTCTTCAAAGGGATCCGAAATATCTGTTCTCAGATTCCACAGAAATAAGGCTAGCCAAGAGATCCACGAAATACAGATGTAACTCTGTGAGATGAATTAACAGAACACTAAGCAGTTTCTCAGAAAGCTTCTTTCCAGATTTCATCTGAGGATATTTCCTTTTTCACCATAGCCCTCAATGGGCTTCCAAGTATCACTTTGCCAATTCCACAAGAACTGTCTTAGCGAAAGGCTTCTTGACGGGAAAGCTGTAACTCTGTGAGATGATTTCACAGAACACAAAGAAGTTTCTCAGAAAGCTTCTTTCTCTTTGTTATCGGAGGATATTACCTTTGGCCCTATACTCTTCAAAGGGATCCGAAATATCTCTTCTCAGATTCCACAGAAATAAGGCTAGCAAAGAGATCTACGAAATATAGATGTAACTGTGTGCGATGAATTAACAGAACACTAAGCAGTTTCTCAGAAAGCTTCTTTCCAGATTTCATCTGTGGATATTTCCTTTTTCACCATAGCCCTCTATGGGCTTCCAAATATCACTTTGCCAATACCACAAGAACTGTCTTAGTGAAAGGCTTCTTGAGGGGAAAGCTGTAACTCTGTGAGATGATTTCACAGAACACAAAGAAGTTTCTCAGAAAGTTTCTTTCTCTTTGTTATCGGAGGATATTTCCTTTGGCCCTATAGTCTTCAAAGGGATCCGAAATATCTGTTCTCAGATTCCACAGAAATAAGGCTAGCAAAGAGATCCACGAAATACAGATGTAACTCTTTGAGTGGAAGTCACACATCACAGAGCAGTTTCTCAGAAAGCTTCTTTCCAGATTTCATCTGAGGATACTTCCTTTTTCGACATAGCCCTCTATGCGCTTCCAAATATCACTTTGCCAATTCCACAAGAACTGTCTTAGTGAAAGACTTCTTGAGGGGAAAGCTGTAACTCTGGGAGATGATTTCACAGAACACAAAGAAGTTTCTCAGAAAGCTTCTTACTCTTTGTTATCGGAGGATATTTCCTTTGGCCCTATAGTCTTCAAAGGGATCCGAAATATCTGTTCTCAGATTCCACAGAAATAAGGCCAGCAAAGAGATCCACGAAATACAGATGTAACTCTGTGAGATGAATTAACAGAACACTAAACAGTTTCTCAGAAAGCTTCTTTCCAGATTTCATCTGAGGATATTTCCTTTTTCACCATAGCCCTTTATGGGCTTCCAAATATCACTTTGCCAATTCCACAAGAACTGTCTTAGCGAAAGGCTTCTTGAGGGGAAAGCTGTAACTCTGTGAGATGATTTCACAGAACACAAAGAAGTTTCTCAGTAAGCTTCTTTCTCTTTGTTATCAGAGGATATTTCCTTTGGCCCTATAGTCTTCAAAGGGATCCGAAATATCTGTTCTCAGATTACACACAAATACGGCTAGCAAAGAGATCCACGAAATACAGATGTAACTCTGTGAGATGTATTAACAGAACACTAAGCAGTTTCTCAGAAGGCTTCTTTCCATTTTTCATCTGAGGATATTTCCTTTTTCACTATAGCCCTCTATGGGCTTCCAAATATCACTTTGCCAATTCCACAAGAACTGTCTTAGTGAAAGGCTTCTTGAGGGGAAAGCCGTAACTCTGTGAGATGATTTCACAGAACACAAAGAAGTTTCTCAGAAAGCTTCTTTCTCTTTGTTATCGGAGGATATTTCCTTTTGCCCTATAGTCTTCAAAGGAATCCGAAATATCTGTTCTCAGATTCCACAGAAATAAGGCTAGCAAAGAGATCCACGAAATACAAATGTAATTCTGTGACTGAAAGTCGCACATCACAGAGCAGTTTCTCAGAAAGCTTATTTCCAAATTTCATCTATTGATATTTCCTTTTTCACCATAGCCCTCTATTGTCTTCCAAATATCACTTTGCCAATTCCACAAGAACTGTCTTAGCTAAAGGCTCTTGAGGTGAATGCTGTAACTCTGTGAGATGATTTCACAGAAAACAAAGAAGTTTCTCAGAAAGCTTATTTCTCTTTGTTATCGGAGGGTATTTCCTTTGGCCCTATAGTCTTCAAAGGGATCCGAAATATCTGTTCTCAGATTCCACAGAAATAAGGCTAGCAAAGAGATCCACGAAATACAGATGTAACTCTGTGAGATGAATTAACAGAACACTAAGCAGTTTCTCAGAAAGCTTCTTTCCAGATTTCATCTGAGGATATTTCCTTTTTCACCATAGCCCTCAATGGGCTTCCAAATATCACTTTGCCAATTCCACAAGAACTGTCTTAGCGAAAGGCTTCTTGACGGGAAAGCTGTAACTCTGTGAGATGATTTCACAGAACACAAAGAAGTTTCTCAGAAAGCTTCTTTCTCTTTGTTATCGGAGGATATTACCTTTGGCCCTATAGTCTTCAAAGGGATCCGAAATATCTGTTCTCAGATTCCACAGAAATAAGGCTAGCAAAGAGATCTACGAAATATAGATGTAACTGTGTGCGATGAATTAACAGAACACTAAGCAGTTTCGTCGAAAGCTTCTTTCCAGATTTCATCTGAGGATATTTCCTTTTTCACCATAGCCCTCTATGGGCTTCCAAATATCACTTTGCCAATACCACAAGAACTGTCTTAGTGAAAGGCTTCTTGAGGGGAAAGCTGTAACTCTGTGAGATGATTTCACAGAACACAAAGAAGTTTCTGAGAAAGCTTCTTTCTCTTTGTTATCGGAGGATATTTCCTTTGGCCCTATAGTCTTCAAAGGGATCCGAAATTTCTGTTCTCAGATTCCACAGAAATAAGGCTAGCAAAGAGATCCACGAAATACAGATGTAACTCTGTGAGTGGAAGTCACACATCACAGAGCAGTTTCTCAGAAAGCTTCTTTCCAGATTTCATCTGAGGATATTTCCTTTTTCACCATAGCCCTCCAAGGTCTTCCAAATATCACTTTGCCAATTGCACAAAAACTGTCATAGCGAAAGGCTTCTTGAGGGGAAAGCTGTAACTCTGTGAGATGATTTCACAGAACACAAAGAAGTTTCTCAGAAAGCTTCTTTCTCTTTGTTATCGGAGGATATTTCCTATGACCCTATAGTCTTCAAAGGGATCCGAAATATCTGTTCTCAGATTCCACAGAAATAAGGCTAGCAAAGAGATCCACGAAATACAGATGTAACTCTTTGAGTGGAAGTCACACATCACAGAGCAGTTTCTCAGAAAGCTTCTTTCCAGATTTCATCTGAGGATATTTCCTTTTTCACCTTAGCCCTCTATTGGCTTCCAAATATCACTTTGCCAATTCCACAAGAACTGTCTTAGTTAAAGGCTTCCTGAGGGAAAACTGTAACTCTGTGAGATGATTTCACAGAACACAAAGAAGTTTCTCAGAAAGCTTCTTTCTCTTTGTTATCGGAGGATATTTCCTTTGGCCCTATAGCCTTCAAAGGGATCCGAAATATCTGTTCTCAGATTCCACAGAAATAAGGCTAGCAAAGAGATCCACGAAATACAGATGTAACTCTGTGAGATGAATTAACAGAACACTAAACAGTTTCTCAGAAAGCTTCTTTCCAGATTTCATCTGAGGATATTTCCTTTTTCACCATAGCCCTTTATGGGCTTCCAAATATCACTTTGCCAATTCCACAAGAACTGTCTTAGCGAAAGGCTTCTTGACGGGAAAGCTGTAACTCTGTGAGATGATTTCACAGAACACAAAGAAGTTTGTCAGAAAGCTTCTTTCTCTTTGTTATCGGAGGATATTTCCTTTGGCCCTATAGTCTTCAAAGGGATCCGAAATATCTGTTCTCAGATTCCACAGAAATAAGGCTAGCCAAGAGATCCACGAAATACAGATGTAACTCTGTGAGATGAATTAACAGAACACTAAGCAGTTTCTCAGAAAGCTTCTTTCCAGATTTCATCTGAGGATATTTCCTTTTTCACCATAGCCCTCAAAGGGCTTCCAAATATCACTTTGCCAATTCCACAAGAACTGTCTTAGCGAAAGGCTTCTTGACGGGAAAGCTGTAACTCCGTGAGATGATTTCTCAGAACACAAAGAAGTTTCTCGGGAAGCTTCTTTCTCTTTGTTATCGGAGGATATTACCTTTGGCCCTATAGTCTTCAAAGGGATCCGAATTATCTGTTCTCAGATTCCACAGAAATAAGTCTAGCAAAGAGATCTACGAAATATAGATGTAACTGTGTGCGATGAATTAACAGAACACTAAGCAGTTTCTCAGAAAGCTTCTATCCAGATTTCATCTGAGGATATTTCCTTTTTCACCATAGCCCTCTGTGGGCTTCCAAATGTCACTTTGCCAATTGCACAAAAACTGTCTTAGCGAAAGGCTTCTTGAGGGGAAAGCTGTAACTCTGTGAGATGATTTCACAGAACACAAAGAAGTTTGTCAGAAAGCTTCTTTCTCTTTGTTATCAGAGGATTTTTCCTTTGACCCTATAGTCTTCAAAGGGATCCGAAATATCTGTTCTCAGATTCCACAGAAATAAGTCTAGCAAAGAGATCCACGAAATACAGATGTAACCCTGTGAGTGGAAGTCACACATCACAGAGCAGTTTCTCAGAAAGCTTCTTTCCAGATTTCATCTGAGGATATTTCCTTTTTCACCATAGCCCTCAAAGGGCTTCCAAATATCACTTTTCCAATTCCACAAGAACTGTCTTAGCGAAAGGCTTCTTGACGGGAAAGCTGTAACTCCGTGAGATGATTTCACAGAACACAAAGCAGTTTCTCAGGAAGCTTCTTTCTCTTTGTTATCGGAGGATATTAACTTTGGCCCTATAGTTTTAAAGGGATCCGAAATATCTGTTCTCAGATTCCACAGAAATAAGGCTAGCAAAGAGATCTACGAAATATAGATGTAACTGTGTGCGACGAATTAACAGAACACTAAGCAGTTTCTCAGAAAGCTTCTATCCAGATTTCATCTGAGGATATTTCCTTTTTCACCATAGCCCTCTATGGGCTTCCAAATGTCACTTTGCCAACTGCACAAAAACTGTCTTAGCGAAAGGCTTCTTGAGGGGAAAGCTGTAACTCTGTGAGATGATTTCACAGAACACAAAGAAGTTTGTCAGAAAGCTTCTTTCTCTTTGTTATCGGAGGATATTTCCTTTGACCCTATAGTCTTCAAAGGTATCCGAAATATCTGTTCTCAGAATCCACAGAAATAAGTCTAGCAAAGAGATCCACGAAATACAGATGTCACCCTGTGAGTGGAAGTCACACATCACAGAGCAATTTCTCAGAAAGCTTCTTTCCAGATTTCATCCGAGGATATTTCCTTTTTCACCATAGCCCTCTAAGGGCTTCCAAATTTCACTTTGCCAATACCACGAGAACTGTCTTAGTGAAAGGCTTCTTGAGGGGAAAGCTGTAACTCTGTGAGATGATTTCACATAACACAAAGAAGTTTCTCAGTAAGCTTCTTTCTCTTTGTTATCGGAGGATATTTCCTTTGGCCCTGTAGTCTTCAAAGGGATCTGAAATATCTGTTCTCAGATTCCACAGAAATAAGGCTAGCAAAGAGATCCACGAAATACAGATGTAACTCTGTGAGAGGTAGTCACACATCACAGAGTAGTTTCTCAGAAAGCTTCATTCCAGTTTTCATCTGAGGATATTTCCTTTTTCACCATAGCCCTCTATGGGCTTCCAAATATCACTTTGCCAATTTCACAAGAACTGTCTTAGCGAAAGGCTTCTTGAGGGGAAAGCTGTAACTCTGTGAGATGATTTCACAGAACACAAAGAAGTTTCTCAGAAAGCTTCTTTCTCTTTGTTATCGGAGGATATTTCCTTTGGCCCTATAGTCTTCAAAGGGATCCGAATATCTGTTCTCAGATTCCACAGAAATAAGGCTAGCAAAGAGATCCACGAAATACAGATGTAACTCTGTGAGATGAATTAACAGAACACTAAGCAGTGTCTCAGAAAGCTTCTTTCCAGATTTCATCCGAGGATATTTCCTTTTTCACCATAGCCCTCTAAGTGCTTCCAAATTTCACTTTGCCAATACCACGAGAACTGTCTTAGTGAAAGGCTTCTTGAGGGGAAAGCTGTAACTCTTTGAGATGATTTCACAGAACACAAAGAAGTTTCTCAGAAAGCTTCTTTCTCTTTGTTATCGGAGGATATTTCCTTTGGCCCTATAGTCTTCAAAGGGATCCGAAATATCTGTTCTCAGATTCCACAGAAATAAGGCTAGAAAAGAGATCCACGAAATACAGATGTAACTCTTTGAGTGGAAGTCACACATCACAGAGCAGTTTCTCAGAAAGCTTCTTTCCAGATTTCATCTGAGGATATTTCCTTTTTCAACTTAGCCCTCTATGGGCGTCCAAATGTCACTTTGCCAATTCCACAAGAACTGTCTTAGTTAAAGGCTTCTTGAGGGGAAAGCTGTAACTCTGTGAGATGATTTCACAGAACACAAAGAAGTTTCTCAGAAAGCTTCTTTCTCTTTGTTATCGGAGGATATTTGCTTTGGCCCTATAGCCTTCAAAGGGATCCGAAATATCTGTTCTCAGATTCCACAGAAATAAGGCTAGCAAAGAGATCCACGAAATACAGATGTAACTCTGTGAGATGAATTAACAGAACACTAAACAGTTTCTCAGAAAGCTTCTTCCCAGATTTCATCTGAGGATATTTCCTTTTTCACCATAGCCCTTTATGGGCTTCCAAATATCACTTTGCCAATTCCACAAGAACTGTCTTCGTGAAAGGCTTCTTGAGGGGAAAGCTGTAACTCTGTGAGATGATTTCACAGAACAAAAAGAAGTTTGTCAGAAAGCTTCTTTCTCTTTGTTATCGGAGGATATTTCCTTTGGCCCTATAGTCTTCAAAGGGATCCGAAATATCTGTTCTCAGATTCCACAGAAATAATGCTAGCCAAGAGATCCACGAAATACAGATGTAACTCTGTGAGATGAATTAACAGAACACTAAGCAGTTTCTCAGAAAGCTTCTTTCCAGATTTCATCTGAGGATATTTCCTTTTTCACCATAGCCCTCAAAGGGCTTCCAAATATCACTTTTCCAATTCCACAAGAACTGTCTTAGCGAAAGGCTTCTTGACGGGAAAGCTGTAACTCCGTGAGATGATTTCACAGAACACAAAGCAGTTTCTCAGGAAGCTTCTTTCTCTTTGTTATCGGAGGATATTAACTTTGGCCCTATAGTTTTAAAGGGATCCGAAATATCTGTTCTCAGATTCCACAGAAATAAGGCTAGCAAAGAGATCTACGAAATATAGATGTAACTGTGTGCGACGAATTAACAGAACACTAAGCAGTTTCTCAGAAAGCTTCTATCCAGATTTCATCTGAGGATATTTCCTTTTTCACCATAGCCCTCTATGGGCTTCCAAATGTCACTTTGCCAACTGCACAAAAACTGTCTTAGCGAAAGGCTTCTTGAGGGGAAAGCTGTAACTCTGTGAGATGATTTCACAGAACACAAAGAAGTTTGTCAGAAAGCTTCTTTCTCTTTGTTATCGGAGGATATTTCCTTTGACCCTATAGTCTTCAAAGGTATCCGAAATATCTGTTCTCAGAATCCACAGAAATAAGTCTAGCAAAGAGATCCACGAAATACAGATGTAACCCTGTGAGTGGAAGTCACACATCACAGAGCAATTTCTCAGAAAGCTTCTTTCCAGATTTCATCCGAGGATATTTCCTTTTTCACCATAGCCCTCTAAGGGCTTCCAAATTTCACTTTGCCAATACCACGAGAACTGTCTTAGTGAAAGGCTTCTTGAGGGGAAAGCTGTAACTCTGTGAGATGATTTCACATAACACAAAGAAGTTTCTCAGTAAGCTTCTTTCTCTTTGTTATCGGAGGATATTTCCTTTGGCCCTGTAGTCTTCAAAGGGATCTGAAATATCTGTTCTCAGATTCCACAGAAATAAGGCTAGCAAAGAGATCCACGAAATACAGATGTAACTCTGTGAGAGGTAGTCACACATCACAGAGCAGTTTCTCAGAAAGCTTCATTCCAGTTTTCATCTGAGGATATTTCCTTTTTCACCATAGCCCTCTATGGGCTTCCAAATATCACTTTGCCAATTTCACAAGAACTGTCTTAGCGAAAGGCTTCTTGAGGGGAAAGCTGTAACTCTGTGAGATGATTTCACAGAACACAAAGAAGTTTCTCAGAAAGCTTCTTTCTCTTTGTTATCGGAGGATATTTCCTTTGGCCCTATAGTCTTCAAAGGGATCCGAATATCTGTTCTCAGATTCCACAGAAATAAGGCTAGCAAAGAGATCCACGAAATACAGATGTAACTCTGTGAGATGAATTAACAGAACACTAAGCAGTGTCTCAGAAAGCTTCTTTCCAGATTTCATCCGAGGATATTTCCTTTTTCACCATAGCCCTCTAAGTGCTTCCAAATTTCACTTTGCCAATACCACGAGAACTGTCTTAGTGAAAGGCTTCTTGAGGGGAAAGCTGTAACTCTTTGAGATGATTTCACAGAACACAAAGAAGTTTCTCAGAAAGCTTCTTTCTCTTTGTTATCGGAGGATATTTCCTTTGGCCCTATAGTCTTCAAAGGGATCCGAAATATCTGTTCTCAGATTCCACAGAAATAAGGCTAGAAAAGAGATCCACGAAATACAGATGTAACTCTTTGAGTGGAAGTCACACATCACAGAGCAGTTTCTCAGAAAGCTTCTTTCCAGATTTCATCTGAGGATATTTCCTTTTTCAACTTAGCCCTCTATGGGCGTCCAAATGTCACTTTGCCAATTCCACAAGAACTGTCTTAGTTAAAGGCTTCTTGAGGGGAAAGCTGTAACTCTGTGAGATGATTTCACAGAACACAAAGAAGTTTCTCAGAAAGCTTCTTTCTCTTTGTTATCGGAGGATATTTGCTTTGGCCCTATAGCCTTCAAAGGGATCCGAAATATCTGTTCTCAGATTCCACAGAAATAAGGCTAGCAAAGAGATCCACGAAATACAGATGTAACTCTGTGAGATGAATTAACAGAACACTAAACAGTTTCTCAGAAAGCTTCTTCCCAGATTTCATCTGAGGATATTTCCTTTTTCACCATAGCCCTTTATGGGCTTCCAAATATCACTTTGCCAATTCCACAAGAACTGTCTTCGTGAAAGGCTTCTTGAGGGGAAAGCTGTAACTCTGTGAGATGATTTCACAGAACAAAAAGAAGTTTGTCAGAAAGCTTCTTTCTCTTTGTTATCGGAGGATATTTCCTTTGGCCCTATAGTCTTCAAAGGGATCCGAAATATCTGTTCTCAGATTCCACAGAAATAAGGCTAGCCAAGAGATCCACGAAATACAGATGTAACTCTGTGAGATGAATTAACAGAACACTAAGCAGTTTCTCAGAAAGCTTCTTTCCAGATTTCATCTGAGGATATTTCCTTTTTCACCATAGCCCTCAAAGGGCTTCCAAATAGCACTTTGCCAATTCCACAAGAACTGTCTTAGCGAAAGGCTTCTTGACGGAAAAGCTGTAACTCCGTGAGATGATTTCACAGAACACAGAGAAGTTTGTCAGAAAGCTTCTTTCTCTTTGTTATCGGAGGATATTTCCTTTGGCCCTATAGTCCTCAAAGGGATACGAAATATCTGTTCTCAGATTACACAGAAATACGGCTAGCAAAGAGATCCACGAAATACAGATGTAACTCTGTGAGATGTATTAACAGAACCCTAAGCAGTTTCTCAGAAGGCTTCTTTCCAGATTTCATCTGAAGATATTTCCTTTTTCACTATAGCCCTCTATGGGCTTCCAAATATCACTTTGCCAATACCACAAGAACTGTCTTAGTGAAAGGCTTCTTGAGGGGAAAGCTGTAACTCTGTGAGATGATTTCACAGAACACAAAGAAGTTTCTCAGAAAGCTTCTTTCTCTTTGTTATCGGAGGATATTTCCTTTGGCCCTATAGTCTTCAAAGGGATCCGAAATATCTGTTCTCAGATTCCACAGAAATAAGGCTAGCAAAGAGATCCACGAAATACAGATGTAACACTGTGAGTGGAAGTCACACATCACAGACAAGTTTCTCAGAAACCTTCTTTCCAGATTTCATCTGAGGATATTTCCTTTTTCACCATAGCCCTCCTAGGTCTTCCAAATATCACTTTGCCAATTGCACAAAAACTGTCATAGCGAAAGGCTTCTTGAGGGGAAAGCTGTAACTCTGTGAGATGATTTCACAGAACACAAAGAAGTTTCTCAGAAAGCTTCTTTCTCTTTGTTATCGGAGGATATTTCCTTTGGCCCTATAGCCTTCAAAGGGATCCGAAATATCTGTTCTCAGATTCCACAGAAATAAGGCTAGCAAAGAGATTCAGGAAATACAGATGTAACTCTGTGAGATGAATTAACAGAACACTAAACAGTTTCTCAGAAAGCTTCTTTCCAGATTTCATCTGAGGATATTTCCTTTTTCACCATAGCCCTTTATGGGCTTCCAAATATCACTTTGCCAATTCCACAAGAACTGTCTTAGCGAAAGGCTTCTTGAGGGGAAACCTGTAACTCTGTGAGATGATTTCACAGAACACAAAGAAGTTTCTCAGAAAGCTTCTTTCTCTTTGTTATCGGAGGATATTTCCTTTGGCCCTATAGTCTTCAAAGGGATCCGAAATATCTGTTCTCAGATTCCACAGAAATAAGGCTAGCCAAGAGATCCACGAAATACAGATGTAACTCTGTGAGATGAATTAACAGAACACTAAGCAGTTTCTCAGAAAGCTTCTTTCCAGATTTCATCTGAGGATATTTCCTTTTTCACCATAGCCCTCAAAGGGCTTCCAAATATCACTTTGCCAATTCCACAAGAACTGTCTTAGCGAAAGGCTTCTTGACGGGAAAGCTGTAACTCCGTGAGATGATTTCACAGAACACAAAGAAGTTTCTCAGGAAGCTTCTTTCTCTTTGTTATAGGAGGATATTTCCTTTGGCCCTATAGTCTTCAAAGGGATCCGCAATATCTGTTCTCAGATTCCACAGAAATAAGGCTAGCAAAGAGATCCACGAAATACAGATGTAACTCTGTGAGTGGAAGTCACACATCACAGAGCAGTTTCTCAGAAAGCTTCTTTCCAGATTTCATCTGAGGATATTTCCTTTTTCACCATAGCCCTCTATGGGCTTCCAAATATCACTTTGCCAATTCCACAAGAACTGTCTTAGCGAAAGGCTACTTGAGGGGAAAGCTGTAACTCTGTGAGATGATTTCACAGAACACAAAGAAGTTTGTCAGAAAGCTTCTTTCTCTTTGTTATCGGAGGATATTTCCTTTGACCCTATAGTCTTCAAAGGGATCCGAAATATCTGTTCTCAGATTCCACAGAAATAAGTCTAGCAAAGAGATCCACGAAATACAGATGTAACCCTGTGAGTGGAAGTCACACATCACAGAGCAGTTTCTCAGAAAGCTTCTTTCCAGATTTCATCTGAGGATATTTCCTTTTTCACCATAGCCCTCTATGGGATTCCAAATATCACTTTGCCAATTCCACAAGAACTGTCTTAGCGAAAGGCTTCTTGAGGGGAAAGCTGTAACTCTGTGAGATGATTTCACAGAACACAAAGAAGTTTCTCAAAAAGCTTCATTCTCTTTGTTATCGGAGGATAATTCCTTTGGCCCTATAGTCTTCAAAGGGATCGGAAATATCTGTTCTCAGATTACAAGGAAATAAGGCTAGCCAAGAGATCCACGAAATACAGGTGTAACTCTGTGAGATGAATTAATAGAACACTAAGCAGTTTCTCAGAAAGCTTCTTTCCAGATTTCATCCGAGGATATTTCCTTTTTCACCATAGCCCTCTAAGGGCTTCCAAATTTTACTTTGCCAATACCACGAGAACTGTCTTAGTGAAAGGCTTCTTGAGGGGAAAGCTGTAACTCTGTGAGATGATTTCACATAACACAAAGAAGTTTCTCAGTAAGCTTCTTTCTCTTTGTTTTCGGAGGATATTTCCTTTGGCCCTATAGTCTTCAAAGGGATCTGAAATATCTGTTCTCAGATTCCACAGAAATAAGGCTTGCCAAGTGATCCACGAAATACAGATGTAACTCTGTGAGATGAATTAACAGAACACTAAGCAGTTTCTCAGAAAGCTTCTTTCCAGATTTCATCTGAGGATATTTCCTTTTTCACCATAGCCCTCAAAGGGCTTCCAAATATCACTTTGCCAATTCCACAAGAACTGTCTTAGCGAAAGGCTTCTTGACGGGAAAGCTGTAACTCCGTGAGATGATTTCACAGAACACAAGGAAGTTTCTCAGGAATCTTCTTTCTCTTTGTTATCGGAGGATATTACCTTTGGCCCTATAGTCTTCAAAGGGATCCGAAATATCTGTTCTCAGATTCCACAGAAATAAGGCTGGCAAAGAGATCTACGAAATATAGATGTAACTGTGTGCGATGAATTAACAGAACACTAAGCAGTTTCTCAGAAAGCTTCTTTCCAGATTTCATCTGAGGATAATTCCTTTTTCACCATAGCCCTTTATGGGCTTCCAAATATCACTTTCCCAATTCCACAAGAACTGTCTTAGCGAAAGGCTTCTTGAGGGGAATGCTGTAACTCTGTGTGATGATTTCACAGAACACACAGAAGTTTCTCAGGAAGCTTCTTTCTCTTTGTTATCGGAGGATATTACCTTTGGCCATATAGTCTTCAAAGGGATCCGAAATATCTGTCTCAGATTCCACAGAAATAAGGCTAGCAAAGAGATCTACAAAATATAGATGTAACTGTGTGCGGTGAATTAACAGAACACTAAGCAGTTTCTCAGAAAGCTTCTATCCAGATTTCATCTGAGGATATTTCCTTTTTCACCATAGCCCTCTATGGGCTTCCAAATGTCACTTTGCAAATTGCACAAAAACTGTATTAGCGAAAGGCTTCTTGAGGGGAAAGCTGTAACTCTGTGAGATGATTTCACAGAACACAAAGAAGTTTGTCAGAAAGCTTCTTTCTCTTTGTTATCGGAGGATATTTCCTTTGACCCTATAGTCTTCAAAGGGATCCGAAATATCTGTTCTCAGATTCCACAGTAATAAGTCTAGCAAAGAGATCCGCGAAATACAGATGTAACCCTGTGAGTGGAAGTCACACATCACAGAGCAGTTTCTCAGAAAGCTTCTTTCCAGATTTCATCTGAGGATATTTCCTTTTTCACCATAGCCCTCTATGTGCTTCCAAATATCACTTTGCCAATTCCACAAGAACTGTCTTAGCGAAAGGCTTCTTGAGGGGAAAGCTGTAACTCTGTGAGATGATTTCACAGAACACAAAGAAGTTTCTCAAAAAGCTTCATTCTCTTTGTTATCGGAGGATAATTCCTTTGGCCCTATAGTCTTCAAAGGGATCCGAAATATCAGTTCTCAGGTTACAAACAAATAAGGCTAGCAAAGAGATCCACGAAATACAGATGTAACTCTGTGAGATGAATTAACAGAACACTAAGCAGTTTCTCAGAAAGCTTCTTTCCAGATTTCATCCGAGGATATTTCCTTTTTCACCATAGCCCTCTAAGGGCTTCCAAATTTCACTTTGCCAATACCACGAGAACTGTCTTAGTGAAAGGCTTCTTGAGGGGAAAGCTGTAACTCTGTGAGATGATTTCACAGAACACAAAGAAGTTTCTCAGTAAGCTTCTTTCTCTTTGTTATCGGAGGATATTTCCTTTGGCCCTGTAGTCTTCAAAGGGATCCGAAATATCTGTTCTCAGATTCCACAGAAATAAGGCTAGCAAAGAGATCCACGAAATACAGATGTAACTCTGTGAGTGGAAGTCACACATCTCAGAGCAGTTTCTCAGAAAGCTTCATTCCAGTTTTCATCTGAGGATATTTCCTTTTTCACCATAGCCCTCTATGGGCTTCCAAATATCACTTTGCCAATTTCACAAGAACTGTCTTAGCGAAAGCTTCTTGAGGGGAAAGCTGTAACTCTGTGAGATGATTTCACAGAACACAAAGAAGTTTGTCAGAAAGCTTCTTTCTCTTTGTTATCGGAGGATATTTCCTTTGGCCCTATAGTCTTCAAAGGGATCCGAAATATCTGTTCTCAGATTACAAAGAAATAAGGCTACCAAAGAGATCTACGAAATATAGATGTAACTGTGTGCGATGAATTAACAGAACACTAAGCAGTTTCTCAGAAAGCTTCTATCCAGATTTCATCTGAGGATATTTCCTTTTTCACCATAGCCCTCTATGGGCTTCCAAATGTCACTTTGCCGATTGCACAAAAACTGTCTTAGCGCAAGGCTTCTTGAGGGGAAAGCTGTAACTCTGTGAGATGATTTCACAGAACACAAAGAAGTTTGTCAGAAATCTTCTTTCTCTTTGTTATCGGAGGATATTTCCTTTGGCCCTATAGTCTTCAAAGGGATCCGAAATATCTGTTCTCAGATTCCACAGAAATAAGGCTAGCAAAGAGATCCACGAAATACAGATGTAACTCGGTGAGATGAATTAACAGAACACTAAGCAGTTTCTCAGAAAGCTTCTTTCCAGATTTCATCTGAGGATATTTCCTTTTACACCATAGCCCTCTATGGGCTACCAAATATTACTTTGCGAATTCCACAAGAAGTGTCTTAGCTAAAGGCTTCTTGAGGGGAAAGCTGTATCTCTGTGAGATGATTTCACAGAACACAAAGAAGATTCTCAGAAAGCCTCTTACTCTTTGTTATCGGAGGATATTTCCTTTGGCCCTATAGTCTTCAAAGGAATCCGAAATATCTGTTCTCAGATTCCACAGAAATAAGGCTAGTAAAGAGATCCACGAAATACAGATATAACTCTGTGAGTGAGAGTCGCACATCACAGAGCAGTTTCTCAGAAAGCTTATTTCCAAATTTCATCTAATGATATTTCCTTTTTTACCATAGCCCTCTATGGGCTTCCAAATATCACTTTGCCAATTCCACAAGAACTGTCTTAGCGAAAGGCTTCTTGAGGGGAAAGCTGTAACTCTGTGAGATGATTTCACAGAAAACAAAGAAGTTTCTCAGAAAGCTTCTTTCTCTTTGTTATCGGAGGATATTTCCTTTGGCCCTATAGTCTTCAAAGGGATCCGAAATATCTTTTCTCAGATTCCACAGAAATAAGGCTAGCCAAGAGATCCACGAAATACAGATGTAACTCTGTGAGATGAATTAACAGAACACTAAGCAGTTTCTCAGAAAGCTTCTTTCCAGATTTCATCTGAGGATATTTCCTTTTTCACCATAGCCCTCAAAGGGTTTCAAATTTCACTTTGCCAATTCCACAAGAACTGTCTTAGTGAAAGGCTTCTTGACAGGAAAGCTGTAACTCCGTGAGATGATTTCACAGAACACAAAGAAGTTTCTCAGAAAGCTTCTTTCTCTTTGTTATCGGAGGATATTACCTTTGGCCCTATAGTCTTCAAAGGTATCCGAAATATCTGTTCTCAGATTCCACAGAAATAAGGCTAGCAAAGAGATCTACGAAATATAGATGTAACTGTGTGCGATGAATTAACAGAACACTAAGCAGTTTCTCAGAAAGCTTCTTTCCAGATTTCATCTGAGGATATTTCCTTTTTCACAATAGCCCTCTATGGGCTTCCAAATATCACTTTGCCAATACCACAAGAACTGTCATAGCGAAAGGCTTCTTGAGGGGAAAGCTGTAACTCTGTGAGATGATTTCACAGAACACAAAGAAGTTTCTCAGAAAGCTTCTTTCTCGTTGTTATCGGAGGATATTTCCTTTGGCCCTATAGTCCTCAAAGGGATCTGAAATATCTATTCTCAGATTCCGCAGAAAGAAGGCTAGCAAAGAGATCCACGAAATACAGATGTAACTCTGTGAATGGAAGTCACACATCACAGAGCAGTTTCTCAGAAAGCTTCTTTCCAGATTTCATCTGAGGATATTTACTTTTTCACCATAGCCCTCTATGGGCTTCCAAATATCACTTTGCCAATACCACAAGAACTGTCTTAGTGAAAGGCTTCTTGAGGGGAAAGCTGTAACTCTGTGAGATGATTTCACAGAACACAAAGAAATTTCTCAGAAAGCTTCTTTCTCTTTCTTATCGGAGGATATTTCCTTTGGCCCTATACTCTTCAAAGGGATCGGAGATATCTGTTCTCAGATTCCACAGAAATAAGGCAAGCAAAGAGATCCACGAAATACAGATGTAACTCTGTGAGTGGAAGTCACACATCACAGAGAAGTTTCTCAGAAAGCTTCTTTCCAGATTTCATCTGAGGATATTTCCTTTTTCACCATAGCCCTCTAAGGTCTTCCAAGTATCACTTTGCCAATTGCACAAAAACTGTCATAGCGAAAGGCTTCTTGAGGGGAAAGCTGTAACTCTGTGAGATGATTTCACAGAACACAAAGAAGTTTCTCAGAAAGCTTCTTTCTCGTTGTTATCAGAGGATATTTCCTTTGGCCCTATAGTCCTCAAAGTGATCTGAAATATCTGTTCTCAGATTCCACAGAAATAAGGCTAGCAAATAGATCCACGAAATACAGATGTAACTCTGTGAATGGAAGTCACACATCACAGAGCAGTTTCTCAGAAAGCTTCTTTCCAGATTTCATCTGAGGATATTTCCTTTTTCAACATAGCCCTCTATGGGCTTCCAAATATCACTTTGCCAATTCCACAAGAACTGTCTTAGCGAAAGGCTTCTTGACGGGAAAGCTGTAACTCTGTGAGATGATTTCACAGAACACAAAGAAGTTTCTCAGAAAGCTTCTTTCTCTTTGTTATCGGAGGATATTTCCTTTGGCCCTATAGTCTTCAAAGGGATCCGAAATATCTGTTCTCAGATTCCACAGAAATAAGGCTAGCAAAGAGATCCACGAAATACAGATGTAACTCTGTGAGATGAATTAACAGAACACTAAGCAGTTTCTCAGAAAGCTTCTATCCAGATTTCATCTGAGGATATTTCCTTTTTCACCATAGCCCTTTATGGGCTTCCAAATATCACTTTGCCAATTCCACAAGAACTGTCTTAGCGAAAGGCTTCTTGACGGGAAAGCTGTAACTCTGTGAGATGATTTCACAGAACACAAAGAAGTTTGTCAGAAAGCTTCTTTCTCTTTGTTATCGGAGGATATTTCCTTTGGCCCTATAGTCTTCAAAGGGATCCGAAATATCTGTTCTCAGATTCCACAGAAATAAGGCTAGCCAAGAGATCCACGAAATACAGATGTAACTCTGTGAGATGAATTAACAGAACACTAAGCAGTTTCTCAGAAAGCTTCTTTCCAGATTTCATCTGAGGATATTTCCTTTTTCACCATAGCCCTCAAAGGGCTTCCAAATATCACTTTGCCAATTCCACAAGAACTGTCTTAGCGAAAGGCTTCTTGACGGGAAAGCTGTAACTCCGTGAGATGATTTCTCAGAACACAAAGAAGTTTCTCGGGAAGCTTCTTTCTCTTTGTTATCGGAGGATATTACCTTTGGCCCTATAGTCTTCAAAGGGATCCGAAATATCTGTTCTCAGATTCCACAGAAATAAGTCTAGCAAAGAGATCTACGAAATATAGATGTAACTGTGTGCGATGAATTAACAGAACACTAAGCAGTTTCTCAGAAAGCTTCTATCCAGATTTCATCTGAGGATATTTCCTTTTTCACCATAGCCCTCTGTGGGCTTCCAAATGTCACTTTGCCAATTGCACAAAAACTGTCTTAGCGAAAGGCTTCTTGAGGGGAAAGCTGTAACTCTGTGAGATGATTTCACAGAACACAAAGAAGTTTGTCAGAAAGCTTCTTTCTCTTTGTTATCAGAGGATTTTTCCTTTGACCCTATAGTCTTCAAAGGGATCCGAAATATCTGTTCTCAGATTCCACAGAAATAAGTCTAGCAAAGAGATCCACGAAATACAGATGTAACCCTGTGAGTGGAAGTCACACATCACAGAGCAGTTTCTCAGAAAGCTTCTTTCCAGATTTCATCTGAGGATATTTCCTTTTTCACCATAGCCCTCAAAGGGCTTCCAAATATCACTTTTCCAATTCCACAAGAACTGTCTTAGCGAAAGGCTTCTTGACGGGAAAGCTGTAACTCCGTGAGATGATTTCACAGAACACAAAGCAGTTTCTCAGGAAGCTTCTTTCTCTTTGTTATCGGAGGATATTAACTTTGGCCCTATAGTTTTAAAGGGATCCGAAATATCTGTTCTCAGATTCCACAGAAATAAGGCTAGCAAAGAGATCTACGAAATATAGATGTAACTGTGTGCGACGAATTAACAGAACACTAAGCAGTTTCTCAGAAAGCTTCTATCCAGATTTCATCTGAGGATATTTCCTTTTTCACCATAGCCCTCTATGGGCTTCCAAATGTCACTTTGCCAACTGCACAAAAACTGTCTTAGCGAAAGGCTTCTTGAGGGGAAAGCTGTAACTCTGTGAGATGATTTCACAGAACACAAAGAAGTTTGTCAGAAAGCTTCTTTCTCTTTGTTATCGGAGGATATTTCCTTTGACCCTATAGTCTTCAAAGGTATCCGAAATATCTGTTCTCAGAATCCACAGAAATAAGTCTAGCAAAGAGATCCACGAAATACAGATGTAACCCTGTGAGTGGAAGTCACACATCACAGAGCAATTTCTCAGAAAGCTTCTTTCCAGATTTCATCCGAGGATATTTCCTTTTTCACCATAGCCCTCTAAGGGCTTCCAAATTTCACTTTGCCAATACCACGAGAACTGTCTTAGTGAAAGGCTTCTTGAGGGGAAAGCTGTAACTCTGTGAGATGATTTCACATAACACAAAGAAGTTTCTCAGTAAGCTTCTTTCTCTTTGTTATCGGAGGATATTTCCTTTGGCCCTGTAGTCTTCAAAGGGATCTGAAATATCTGTTCTCAGATTCCACAGAAATAAGGCTAGCAAAGAGATCCACGAAATACAGATGTAACTCTGTGAGAGGTAGTCACACATCACAGAGCAGTTTCTCAGAAAGCTTCATTCCAGTTTTCATCTGAGGATATTTCCTTTTTCACCATAGCCCTCTATGGGCTTCCAAATATCACTTTGCCAATTTCACAAGAACTGTCTTAGCGAAAGGCTTCTTGAGGGGAAAGCTGTAACTCTGTGAGATGATTTCACAGAACACAAAGAAGTTTCTCAGAAAGCTTCTTTCTCTTTGTTATCGGAGGATATTTCCTTTGGCCCTATAGTCTTCAAAGGGATCCGAATATCTGTTCTCAGATTCCACAGAAATAAGGCTAGCAAAGAGATCCACGAAATACAGATGTAACTCTGTGAGATGAATTAACAGAACACTAAGCAGTGTCTCAGAAAGCTTCTTTCCAGATTTCATCCGAGGATATTTCCTTTTTCACCATAGCCCTCTAAGTGCTTCCAAATTTCACTTTGCCAATACCACGAGAACTGTCTTAGTTAAAGGCTTCTTGAGGGGAAAGCTGTAACTCTGTGAGATGATTTCACAGAACACAAAGAAGTTTCTCAGAAAGCTTCTTTCTCTTTGTTATCGGAGGATATTTGCTTTGGCCCTATAGCCTTCAAAGGGATCCGAAATATCTGTTCTCAGATTCCACAGAAATAAGGCTAGCAAAGAGATCCACGAAATACAGATGTAACTCTGTGAGATGAATTAACAGAACACTAAACAGTTTCTCAGAAAGCTTCTTCCCAGATTTCATCTGAGGATATTTCCTTTTTCACCATAGCCCTTTATGGGCTTCCAAATATCACTTTGCCAATTCCACAAGAACTGTCTTCGTGAAAGGCTTCTTGAGGGGAAAGCTGTAACTCTGTGAGATGATTTCACAGAACAAAAAGAAGTTTGTCAGAAAGCTTCTTTCTCTTTGTTATCGGAGGATATTTCCTTTGGCCCTATAGTCTTCAAAGGGATCCGAAATATCTGTTCTCAGATTCCACAGAAATAAGGCTAGCCAAGAGATCCACGAAATACAGATGTAACTCTGTGAGATGAATTAACAGAACACTAAGCAGTTTCTCAGAAAGCTTCTTTCCAGATTTCATCTGAGGATATTTCCTTTTTCACCATAGCCCTCAAAGGGCTTCCAAATAGCACTTTGCCAATTCCACAAGAACTGTCTTAGCGAAAGGCTTCTTGACGGAAAAGCTGTAACTCCGTGAGATGATTTCACAGAACACAGAGAAGTTTGTCAGAAAGCTTCTTTCTCTTTGTTATCGGAGGATATTTCCTTTGGCCCTATAGTCCTCAAAGGGATACGAAATATCTGTTCTCAGATTACACAGAAATACGGCTAGCAAAGAGATCCACGAAATACAGATGTAACTCTGTGAGATGTATTAACAGAACACTAAGCAGTTTCTCAGAAGGCTTCTTTCCAGATTTCATCTGAAGATATTTCCTTTTTCACTATAGCCCTCTATGGGCTTCCAAATATCACTTTGCCAATACCACAAGAACTGTCTTAGTGAAAGGCTTCTTGAGGGGAAAGCTGTAACTCTGTGAGATGATTTCACAGAACACAAAGAAGTTTCTCAGAAAGCTTCTTTCTCTTTGTTATCGGAGGATATTTCCTTTGGCCCTATAGTCTTCAAAGGGATCCGAAATATCTGTTCTCAGATTCCACAGAAATAAGGCTAGCAAAGAGATCCACGAAATACAGATGTAACACTGTGAGTGGAAGTCACACATCACAGACAAGTTTCTCAGAAACCTTCTTTCCAGATTTCATCTGAGGATATTTCCTTTTTCACCATAGCCCTCCTAGGTCTTCCAAATATCACTTTGCCAATTGCACAAAAACTGTCATAGCGAAAGGCTTCTTGAGGGGAAAGCTGTAACTCTGTGAGATGATTTCACAGAACACAAAGAAGTTTCTCAGAAAGCTTCTTTCTCTTTGTTATCGGAGGATATTTCCTTTGGCCCTATAGCCTTCAAAGGGATCCGAAATATCTGTTCTCAGATTCCACAGAAATAAGGCTAGCAAAGAGATTCAGGAAATACAGATGTAACTCTGTGAGATGAATTAACAGAACACTAAACAGTTTCTCAGAAAGCTTCTTTCCAGATTTCATCTGAGGATATTTCCTTTTTCACCATAGCCCTTTATGGGCTTCCAAATATCACTTTGCCAATTCCACAAGAACTGTCTTAGCGAAAGGCTTCTTGAGGGGAAACCTGTAACTCTGTGAGATGATTTCACAGAACACAAAGAAGTTTCTCAGAAAGCTTCTTTCTCTTTGTTATCGGAGGATATTTCCTTTGGCCCTATAGTCTTCAAAGGGATCCGAAATATCTGTTCTCAGATTCCACAGAAATAAGGCTAGCCAAGAGATCCACGAAATACAGATGTAACTCTGTGAGATGAATTAACAGAACACTAAGCAGTTTCTCAGAAAGCTTCTTTCCAGATTTCATCTGAGGATATTTCCTTTTTCACCATAGCCCTCAAAGGGCTTCCAAATATCACTTTGCCAATTCCACAAGAACTGTCTTAGCGAAAGGCTTCTTGACGGGAAAGCTGTAACTCCGTGAGATGATTTCACAGAACACAAAGAAGTTTCTCAGGAAGCTTCTTTCTCTTTGTTATAGGAGGATATTTCCTTTGGCCCTATAGTCTTCAAAGGGATCCGCAATATCTGTTCTCAGATTCCACAGAAATAAGGCTAGCAAAGAGATCCACGAAATACAGATGTAACTCTGTGAGTGGAAGTCACACATCACAGAGCAGTTTCTCAGAAAGCTTCTTTCCAGATTTCATCTGAGGATATTTCCTTTTTCACCATAGCCCTCTATGGGCTTCCAAATATCACTTTGCCAATTCCACAAGAACTGTCTTAGCGAAAGGCTACTTGAGGGGAAAGCTGTAACTCTGTGAGATGATTTCACAGAACACAAAGAAGTTTGTCAGAAAGCTTCTTTCTCTTTGTTATCGGAGGATATTACCTTTGGCCATATAGTCTTCAAAGGGATCCGAAATATCTGTCTCAGATTCCACAGAAATAAGGCTAGCAAAGAGATCTACAAAATATAGATGTAACTGTGTGCGGTGAATTAACAGAACACTAAGCAGTTTCTCAGAAAGCTTCTATCCAGATTTCATCTGAGGATATTTCCTTTTTCACCATAGCCCTCTATGGGCTTCCAAATGTCACTTTGCAAATTGCACAAAAACTGTATTAGCGAAAGGCTTCTTGAGGGGAAAGCTGTAACTCTGTGAGATGATTTCACAGAACACAAAGAAGTTTGTCAGAAAGCTTCTTTCTCTTTGTTATCGGAGGATATTTCCTTTGACCCAATAGTCTTCAAAGGGATCCGAAATATCTGTTCTCAGATTCCACAGTAATAAGTCTAGCAAAGAGATCCGCGAAATACAGATGTAACCCTGTGAGTGGAAGTCACACATCACAGAGCAGTTTCTCAGAAAGCTTCTTTCCAGATTTCATCTGAGGATATTTCCTTTTTCACCATAGCCCTCTATGTGCTTCCAAATATCACTTTGCCAATTCCACAAGAACTGTCTTAGCGAAAGGCTTCTTGAGGGGAAAGCTGTAACTCTGTGAGATGATTTCACAGAACACAAAGAAGTTTCTCAAAAAGCTTCATTCTCTTTGTTATCGGAGGATAATTCCTTTGGCCCTATAGTCTTCAAAGGGATCCGAAATATCAGTTCTCAGATTACAAACAAATAAGGCTAGCAAAGAGATCCACGAAATACAGATGTAACTCTGTGAGATGAATTAACAGAACACTAAGCAGTTTCTCAGAAAGCTTCTTTCCAGATTTCATCCGAGGATATTTCCTTTTTCACCATAGCCCTCTAAGGGCTTCCAAATTTCACTTTGCCAATACCACGAGAACTGTCTTAGTGAAAGGCTTCTTGAGGGGAAAGCTGTAACTCTGTGAGATGATTTCACAGAACACAAAGAAGTTTCTCAGTAAGCTTCTTTCTCTTTGTTATCGGAGGATATTTCCTTTGGCCCTGTAGTCTTCAAAGGGATCCGAAATATCTGTTCTCAGATTCCACAGAAATAAGGCTAGCAAAGAGATCCACGAAATACAGATGTAACTCTGTGAGTGGAAGTCACACATCTCAGAGCAGTTTCTCAGAAAGCTTCATTCCAGTTTTCATCTGAGGATATTTCCTTTTTCACCATAGCCCTCTATGGGCTTCCAAATATCACTTTGCCAATTTCACAAGAACTGTCTTAGCGAAAGCTTCTTGAGGGGAAAGCTGTAACTCTGTGAGATGATTTCACAGAACACAAAGAAGTTTGTCAGAAAGCTTCTTTCTCTTTGTTATCGGAGGATATTTCCTTTGGCCCTATAGTCTTCAAAGGGATCCGAAATATCTGTTCTCAGATTACAAAGAAATAAGGCTACCAAAGAGATCTACGAAATATAGATGTAACTGTGTGCGATGAATTAACAGAACACTAAGCAGTTTCTCAGAAAGCTTCTATCCAGATTTCATCTGAGGATATTTCCTTTTTCACCATAGCCCTCTATGGGCTTCCAAATGTCACTTTGCCGATTGCACAAAAACTGTCTTAGCGCAAGGCTTCTTGAGGGGAAAGCTGTAACTCTGTGAGATGATTTCACAGAACACAAAGAAGTTTGTCAGAAATCTTCTTTCTCTTTGTTATCGGAGGATATTTCCTTTGGCCCTATAGTCTTCAAAGGGATCCGAAATATCTGTTCTCAGATTCCACAGAAATAAGGCTAGCAAAGAGATCCACGAAATACAGATGTAACTCGGTGAGATGAATTAACAGAACACTAAGCAGTTTCTCAGAAAGCTTCTTTCCAGATTTCATCTGAGGATATTTCCTTTTACACCATAGCCCTCTATGGGCTACCAAATATTACTTTGCGAATTCCACAAGAAGTGTCTTAGCTAAAGGCTTCTTGAGGGGAAAGCTGTATCTCTGTGAGATGATTTCACAGAACACAAAGAAGTTTCTCAGAAAGCCTCTTACTCTTTGTTATCGGAGGATATTTCCTTTGGCCCTATAGTCTTCAAAGGAATCCGAAATATCTGTTCTCAGATTCCACAGAAATAAGGCTAGTAAAGAGATCCACGAAATACAGATATAACTCTGTGAGTGAGAGTCGCACATCACAGAGCAGTTTCTCAGAAAGCTTATTTCCAAATTTCATCTAATGATATTTCCTTTTTTACCATAGCCCTCTATGGGCTTCCAAATATCACTTTGCCAATTCCACAAGAACTGTCTTAGCGAAAGGCTTCTTGAGGGGAAAGCTGTAACTCTGTGAGATGATTTCACAGAAAACAAAGAAGTTTCTCAGAAAGCTTCTTTCTCTTTGTTATCGGAGGATATTTCCTTTGGCCCTATAGTCTTCAAAGGGATCCGAAATATCTTTTCTCAGATTCCACAGAAATAAGGCTAGCCAAGAGATCCACGAAATACAGATGTAACTCTGTGAGATGAATTAACAGAACACTAAGCAGTTTCTCAGAAAGCTTCTTTCCAGATTTCATCTGAGGATATTTCCTTTTTCACCATAGCCCTCAAAGGGTTTCAAATTTCACTTTGCCAATTCCACAAGAACTGTCTTAGTGAAAGGCTTCTTGACAGGAAAGCTGTAACTCCGTGAGATGATTTCACAGAACACAAAGAAGTTTCTCAGAAAGCTTCTTTCTCTTTGTTATCGGAGGATATTACCTTTGGCCCTATAGTCTTCAAAGGGATCCGAAATATCTGTTCTCAGATTCCACAGAAATAAGGCTAGCAAAGAGATCTACGAAATATAGATGTAACTGTGTGCGATGAATTAACAGAACACTAAGCAGTTTCTCAGAAAGCTTCTTTCCAGATTTCATCTGAGGATATTTCCTTTTTCACAATAGCCCTCTATGGGCTTCCAAATATCACTTTGCCAATACCACAAGAACTGTCATAGCGAAAGGCTTCTTGAGGGGAAAGCTGTAACTCTGTGAGATGATTTCACAGAACACAAAGAAGTTTCTCAGAAAGCTTCTTTCTCGTTGTTATCGGAGGATATTTCCTTTGGCCCTATAGTCCTCAAAGGGATCTGAAATATCTATTCTCAGATTCCGCAGAAAGAAGGCTAGCAAAGAGATCCACGAAATACAGATGTAACTCTGTGAATGGAAGTCACACATCACAGAGCAGTTTCTCAGAAAGCTTCTTTCCAGATTTCATCTGAGGATATTTACTTTTTCACCATAGCCCTCAAAGGGCTTCCAAATATCACTTTGCCAATTCCACAAGAACTGTCTTAGCGAAAGGCTTCTTGACGGGAAAGCTGTAACTCCGTGAGATGATTTCTCAGAACACAAAGAAGTTTCTCGGGAAGCTTCTTTCTCTTTGTTATCGGAGGATATTACCTTTGGCCCTATAGTCTTCAAAGGGATCCGAAATATCTGTTCTCAGATTCCACAGAAATAAGTCTAGCAAAGAGATCTACGAAATATAGATGTAACTGTGTGCGATGAATTAACAGAACACTAAGCAGTTTCTCAGAAAGCTTCTATCCAGATTTCATCTGAGGATATTTCCTTTTTCACCATAGCCCTCTGTGGGCTTCCAAATGTCACTTTGCCAATTGCACAAAAACTGTCTTAGCGAAAGGCTTCTTGAGGGGAAAGCTGTAACTCTGTGAGATGATTTCACAGAACACAAAGAAGTTTGTCAGAAAGCTTCTTTCTCTTTGTTATCAGAGGATTTTTCCTTTGACCCTATAGTCTTCAAAGGGATCCGAAATATCTGTTCTCAGATTCCACAGAAATAAGTCTAGCAAAGAGATCCACGAAATACAGATGTAACCCTGTGAGTGGAAGTCACACATCACAGAGCAGTTTCTCAGAAAGCTTCTTTCCAGATTTCATCTGAGGATATTTCCTTTTTCACCATAGCCCTCAAAGGGCTTCCAAATATCACTTTTCCAATTCCACAAGAACTGTCTTAGCGAAAGGCTTCTTGACGGGAAAGCTGTAACTCCGTGAGATGATTTCACAGAACACAAAGCAGTTTCTCAGGAAGCTTCTTTCTCTTTGTTATCGGAGGATATTAACTTTGGCCCTATAGTTTTAAAGGGATCCGAAATATCTGTTCTCAGATTCCCCAGAAATAAGGCTAGCAAAGAGATCTACGAAATATAGATGTAACTGTGTGCGACGAATTAACAGAACACTAAGCAGTTTCTCAGAAAGCTTCTATCCAGATTTCATCTGAGGATATTTCCTTTTTCACCATAGCCCTCTATGGGCTTCCAAATGTCACTTTGCCAACTGCACAAAAACTGTCTTAGCGAAAGGCTTCTTGAGGGGAAAGCTGTAACTCTGTGAGATGATTTCACAGAACACAAAGAAGTTTGTCAGAAAGCTTCTTTCTCTTTGTTATCGGAGGATATTTCCTTTGACCCTATAGTCTTCAAAGGTATCCGAAATATCTGTTCTCAGAATCCACAGAAATAAGTCTAGCAAAGAGATCCACGAAATACAGATGTAACCCTATGAGTGGAAGTCACACATCACAGAGCAATTTCTCAGAAAGCTTCTTTCCAGATTTCATCCGAGGATATTTCCTTTTTCACCATAGCCCTCTAAGGGCTTCCAAATTTCACTTTGCCAATACCACGAGAACTGTCTTAGTGAAAGGCTTCTTGAGGGGAAAGCTGTAACTCTGTGAGATGATTTCACATAACACAAAGAAGTTTCTCAGTAAGCTTCTTTCTCTTTGTTATCGGAGGATATTTCCTTTGGCCCTGTAGTCTTCAAAGGGATCTGAAATATCTGTTCTCAGATTCCACAGAAATAAGGCTAGCAAAGAGATCCACGAAATACAGATGTAACTCTGTGAGAGGTAGTCACACATCACAGAGCAGTTTCTCAGAAAGCTTCATTCCAGTTTTCATCTGAGGATATTTCCTTTTTCACCATAGCCCTCTATGGGCTTCCAAATATCACTTTGCCAATTTCACAAGAACTGTCTTAGCGAAAGGCTTCTTGAGGGGAAAGCTGTAACTCTGTGAGATGATTTCACAGAACACAAAGAAGTTTCTCAGAAAGCTTCTTTCTCTTTGTTATCGGAGGATATTTCCTTTGGCCCTATAGTCTTCAAAGGGATCCGAATATCTGTTCTCAGATTCCACAGAAATAAGGCTAGCAAAGAGATCCACGAAATACAGATGTAACTCTGTGAGATGAATTAACAGAACACTAAGCAGTGTCTCAGAAAGCTTCTTTCCAGATTTCATCCGAGGATATTTCCTTTTTCACCATAGCCCTCTAAGTGCTTCCAAATTTCACTTTGCCAATACCACGAGAACTGTCTTAGTGAAAGGCTTCTTGAGGGGAAAGCTGTAACTCTTTGAGATGATTTCACAGAACACAAAGAAGTTTCTCAGAAAGCTTCTTTCTCTTTGTTATCGGAGGATATTTCCTTTGGCCCTATAGTCTTCAAAGGGATCCGAAATATCTGTTCTCAGATTCCACAGAAATAAGGCTAGAAAAGAGATCCACGAAATACAGATGTAACTCTTTGAGTGGAAGTCACACATCACAGAGCAGTTTCTCAGAAAGCTTCTTTCCAGATTTCATCTGAGGATATTTCCTTTTTCAACTTAGCCCTCTATGGGCGTCCAAATGTCACTTTGCCAATTCCACAAGAACTGTCTTAGTTAAAGGCTTCTTGAGGGGAAAGCTGTAACTCTGTGAGATGATTTCACAGAACACAAAGAAGTTTCTCAGAAAGCTTCTTTCTCTTTGTTATCGGAGGATATTTGCTTTGGCCCTATAGCCTTCAAAGGGATCCGAAATATCTGTTCTCAGATTCCACAGAAATAAGGCTAGCAAAGAGATCCACGAAATACAGATGTAACTCTGTGAGATGAATTAACAGAACACTAAACAGTTTCTCAGAAAGCTTCTTCCCAGATTTCATCTGAGGATATTTCCTTTTTCACCATAGCCCTTTATGGGCTTCCAAATATCACTTTGCCAATTCCACAAGAACTGTCTTCGTGAAAGGCTTCTTGAGGGGAAAGCTGTAACTCTGTGAGATGATTTCACAGAACAAAAAGAAGTTTGTCAGAAAGCTTCTTTCTCTTTGTTATCGGAGGATATTTCCTTTGGCCCTATAGTCTTCAAAGGGATCCGAAATATCTGTTCTCAGATTCCACAGAAATAAGGCTAGCCAAGAGATCCACGAAATACAGATGTAACTCTGTGAGATGAATTAACAGAACACTAAGCAGTTTCTCAGAAAGCTTCTTTCCAGATTTCATCTGAGGATATTTCCTTTTTCACCATAGCCCTCAAAGGGCTTCCAAATAGCACTTTGCCAATTCCACAAGAACTGTCTTAGCGAAAGGCTTCTTGACGGAAAAGCTGTAACTCCGTGAGATGATTTCACAGAACACAGAGAAGTTTGTCAGAAAGCTTCTTTCTCTTTGTTATCGGAGGATATTTCCTTTGGCCCTATAGTCCTCAAAGGGATACGAAATATCTGTTCTCAGATTACACAGAAATACGGCTAGCAAAGAGATCCACGAAATACAGATGTAACTCTGTGAGATGTATTAACAGAACACTAAGCAGTTTCTCAGAAGGCTTCTTTCCAGATTTCATCTGAAGATATTTCCTTTTTCACTATAGCCCTCTATGGGCTTCCAAATATCACTTTGCCAATACCACAAGAACTGTCTTAGTGAAAGGCTTCTTGAGGGGAAAGCTGTAACTCTGTGAGATGATTTCACAGAACACAAAGAAGTTTCTCAGAAAGCTTCTTTCTCTTTGTTATCGGAGGATATTTCCTTTGGCCCTATAGTCTTCAAAGGGATCCGAAATATCTGTTCTCAGATTCCACAGAAATAAGGCTAGCAAAGAGATCCACGAAATACAGATGTAACACTGTGAGTGGAAGTCACACATCACAGACAAGTTTCTCAGAAACCTTCTTTCCAGATTTCATCTGAGGATATTTCCTTTTTCACCATAGCCCTCCTAGGTCTTCCAAATATCACTTTGCCAATTGCACAAAAACTGTCATAGCGAAAGGCTTCTTGAGGGGAAAGCTGTAACTCTGTGAGATGATTTCACAGAACACAAAGAAGTTTCTCAGAAAGCTTCTTTCTCTTTGTTATCGGAGGATATTTCCTTTGGCCCTATAGCCTTCAAAGGGATCCGAAATATCTGTTCTCAGATTCCACAGAAATAAGGCTAGCAAAGAGATTCAGGAAATACAGATGTAACTCTGTGAGATGAATTAACAGAACACTAAACAGTTTCTCAGAAAGCTTCTTTCCAGATTTCATCTGAGGATATTTCCTTTTTCACCATAGCCCTTTATGGGCTTCCAAATATCACTTTGCCAATTCCACAAGAACTGTCTTAGCGAAAGGCTTCTTGAGGGGAAACCTGTAACTCTGTGAGATGATTTCACAGAACACAAAGAAGTTTCTCAGAAAGCTTCTTTCTCTTTGTTATCGGAGGATATTTCCTTTGGCCCTATAGTCTTCAAAGGGATCCGAAATATCTGTTCTCAGATTCCACAGAAATAAGGCTAGCCAAGAGATCCACGAAATACAGATGTAACTCTGTGAGATGAATTAACAGAACACTAAGCAGTTTCTCAGAAAGCTTCTTTCCAGATTTCATCTGAGGATATTTCCTTTTTCACCATAGCCCTCAAAGGGCTTCCAAATATCACTTTGCCAATTCCACAAGAACTGTCTTAGCGAAAGGCTTCTTGACGGGAAAGCTGTAACTCCGTGAGATGATTTCACAGAACACAAAGAAGTTTCTCAGGAAGCTTCTTTCTCTTTGTTATAGGAGGATATTTCCTTTGGCCCTATAGTCTTCAAAGGGATCCGCAATATCTGTTCTCAGATTCCACAGAAATAAGGCTAGCAAAGAGATCCACGAAATACAGATGTAACTCTGTGAGTGGAAGTCACACATCACAGAGCAGTTTCTCAGAAAGCTTCTTTCCAGATTTCATCTGAGGATATTTCCTTTTTCACCATAGCCCTCTATGGGCTTCCAAATATCACTTTGCCAATTCCACAAGAACTGTCTTAGCGAAAGGCTACTTGAGGGGAAAGCTGTAACTCTGTGAGATGATTTCACAGAACACAAAGAAGTTTGTCAGAAAGCTTCTTTCTCTTTGTTATCGGAGGATATTACCTTTGGCCATATAGTCTTCAAAGGGATCCGAAATATCTGTCTCAGATTCCACAGAAATAAGGCTAGCAAAGAGATCTACAAAATATAGATGTAACTGTGTGCGGTGAATTAACAGAACACTAAGCAGTTTCTCAGAAAGCTTCTATCCAGATTTCATCTGAGGATATTTCCTTTTTCACCATAGCCCTCTATGGGCTTCCAAATGTCACTTTGCAAATTGCACAAAAACTGTATTAGCGAAAGGCTTCTTGAGGGGAAAGCTGTAACTCTGTGAGATGATTTCACAGAACACAAAGAAGTTTGTCAGAAAGCTTCTTTCTCTTTGTTATCGGAGGATATTTCCTTTGACCCTATAGTCTTCAAAGGGATCCGAAATATCTGTTCTCAGATTCCACAGTAATAAGTCTAGCAAAGAGATCCGCGAAATACAGATGTAACCCTGTGAGTGGAAGTCACACATCACAGAGCAGTTTCTCAGAAAGCTTCTTTCCAGATTTCATCTGAGGATATTTCCTTTTTCACCATAGCCCTCTATGTGCTTCCAAATATCACTTTGCCAATTCCACAAGAACTGTCTTAGCGAAAGGCTTCTTGAGGGGAAAGCTGTAACTCTGTGAGATGATTTCACAGAACACAAAGAAGTTTCTCAAAAAGCTTCATTCTCTTTGTTATCGGAGGATAATTCCTTTGGCCCTATAGTCTTCAAAGGGATCCGAAATATCAGTTCTCAGATTACAAACAAATAAGGCTAGCAAAGAGATCCACGAAATACAGATGTAACTCTGTGAGATGAATTAACAGAACACTAAGCAGTTTCTCAGAAAGCTTCTTTCCAGATTTCATCCGAGGATATTTCCTTTTTCACCATAGCCCTCTAAGGGCTTCCAAATTTCACTTTGCCAATACCACGAGAACTGTCTTAGTGAAAGGCTTCTTGAGGGGAAAGCTGTAACTCTGTGAGATGATTTCACAGAACACAAAGAAGTTTCTCAGTAAGCTTCTTTCTCTTTGTTATCGGAGGATATTTCCTTTGGCCCTGTAGTCTTCAAAGGGATCCGAAATATCTGTTCTCAGATTCCACAGAAATAAGGCTAGCAAAGAGATCCACGAAATACAGATGTAACTCTGTGAGTGGAAGTCACACATCTCAGAGCAGTTTCTCAGAAAGCTTCATTCCAGTTTTCATCTGAGGATATTTCCTTTTTCACCATAGCCCTCTATGGGCTTCCAAATATCACTTTGCCAATTTCACAAGAACTGTCTTAGCGAAAGCTTCTTGAGGGGAAAGCTGTAACTCTGTGAGATGATTTCACAGAACACAAAGAAGTTTGTCAGAAAGCTTCTTTCTCTTTGTTATCGGAGGATATTTCCTTTGGCCCTATAGTCTTCAAAGGGATCCGAAATATCTGTTCTCAGATTACAAAGAAATAAGGCTACCAAAGAGATCTACGAAATATAGATGTAACTGTGTGCGATGAATTAACAGAACACTAAGCAGTTTCTCAGAAAGCTTCTATCCAGATTTCATCTGAGGATATTTCCTTTTTCACCATAGCCCTCTATGGGCTTCCAAATGTCACTTTGCCGATTGCACAAAAACTGTCTTAGCGCAAGGCTTCTTGAGGGGAAAGCTGTAACTCTGTGAGATGATTTCACAGAACACAAAGAAGTTTGTCAGAAATCTTCTTTCTCTTTGTTATCGGAGGATATTTCCTTTGGCCCTATAGTCTTCAAAGGGATCCGAAATATCTGTTCTCAGATTCCACAGAAATAAGGCTAGCAAAGAGATCCACGAAATACAGATGTAACTCGGTGAGATGAATTAACAGAACACTAAGCAGTTTCTCAGAAAGCTTCTTTCCAGATTTCATCTGAGGATATTTCCTTTTACACCATAGCCCTCTATGGGCTACCAAATATTACTTTGCGAATTCCACAAGAAGTGTCTTAGCTAAAGGCTTCTTGAGGGGAAAGCTGTATCTCTGTGAGATGATTTCACAGAACACAAAGAAGTTTCTCAGAAAGCCTCTTACTCTTTGTTATCGGAGGATATTTCCTTTGGCCCTATAGTCTTCAAAGGAATCCGAAATATCTGTTCTCAGATTCCACAGAAATAAGGCTAGTAAAGAGATCCACGAAATACAGATATAACTCTGTGAGTGAGAGTCGCACATCACAGAGCAGTTTCTCAGAAAGCTTATTTCCAAATTTCATCTAATGATATTTCCTTTTTTACCATAGCCCTCTATGGGCTTCCAAATATCACTTTGCCAATTCCACAAGAACTGTCTTAGCGAAAGGCTTCTTGAGGGGAAAGCTGTAACTCTGTGAGATGATTTCACAGAAAACAAAGAAGTTTCTCAGAAAGCTTCTTTCTCTTTGTTATCGGAGGATATTTCCTTTGGCCCTATAGTCTTCAAAGGGATCCGAAATATCTTTTCTCAGATTCCACAGAAATAAGGCTAGCCAAGAGATCCACGAAATACAGATGTAACTCTGTGAGATGAATTAACAGAACACTAAGCAGTTTCTCAGAAAGCTTCTTTCCAGATTTCATCTGAGGATATTTCCTTTTTCACCATAGCCCTCAAAGGGTTTCAAATTTCACTTTGCCAATTCCACAAGAACTGTCTTAGTGAAAGGCTTCTTGACAGGAAAGCTGTAACTCCGTGAGATGATTTCACAGAACACAAAGAAGTTTCTCAGAAAGCTTCTTTCTCTTTGTTATCGGAGGATATTACCTTTGGCCCTATAGTCTTCAAAGGGATCCGAAATATCTGTTCTCAGATTCCACAGAAATAAGGCTAGCAAAGAGATCTACGAAATATAGATGTAACTGTGTGCGATGAATTAACAGAACACTAAGCAGTTTCTCAGAAAGCTTCTTTCCAGATTTCATCTGAGGATATTTCCTTTTTCACAATAGCCCTCTATGGGCTTCCAAATATCACTTTGCCAATACCACAAGAACTGTCATAGCGAAAGGCTTCTTGAGGGGAAAGCTGTAACTCTGTGAGATGATTTCACAGAACACAAAGAAGTTTCTCAGAAAGCTTCTTTCTCGTTGTTATCGGAGGATATTTCCTTTGGCCCTATAGTCCTCAAAGGGATCTGAAATATCTATTCTCAGATTCCGCAGAAAGAAGGCTAGCAAAGAGATCCACGAAATACAGATGTAACTCTGTGAATGGAAGTCACACATCACAGAGCAGTTTCTCAGAAAGCTTCTTTCCAGATTTCATCTGAGGATATTTACTTTTTCACCATAGCCCTCTATGGGCTTCCAAATATCACTTTGCCAATACCACAAGAACTGTCTTAGTGAAAGGCTTCTTGAGGGGAAAGCTGTAACTCTGTGAGATGATTTCACAGAACACAAAGAAATTTCTCAGAAAGCTTCTTTCTCTTTCTTATCGGAGGATATTTCCTTTGGCCCTATACTCTTCAAAGGGATCGGAGATATCTGTTCTCAGATTCCACAGAAATAAGGCAAGCAAAGAGATCCACGAAATACAGATGTAACTCTGTGAGTGGAAGTCACACATCACAGAGAAGTTTCTCAGAAAGCTTCTTTCCAGATTTCATCTGAGGATATTTCCTTTTTCACCATAGCCCTCTAAGGTCTTCCAAGTATCACTTTGCCAATTGCACAAAAACTGTCATAGCGAAAGGCTTCTTGAGGGGAAAGCTGTAACTCTGTGAGATGATTTCACAGAACACAAAGAAGTTTCTCAGAAAGCTTCTTTCTCGTTGTTATCAGAGGATATTTCCTTTGGCCCTATAGTCCTCAAAGTGATCTGAAATATCTGTTCTCAGATTCCACAGAAATAAGGCTAGCAAATAGATCCACGAAATACAGATGTAACTCTGTGAATGGAAGTCACACATCACAGAGCAGTTTCTCAGAAAGCTTCTTTCCAGATTTCATCTGAGGATATTTCCTTTTTCAACATAGCCCTCTATGGGCTTCCAAATATCACTTTGCCAATTCCACAAGAACTGTCTTAGCGAAAGGCTTCTTGACGGGAAAGCTGTAACTCTGTGAGATGATTTCACAGAACACAAAGAAGTTTCTCAGAAAGCTTCTTTCTCTTTGTTATCGGAGGATATTTCCTTTGGCCCTATAGTCTTCAAAGGGATCCGAAATATCTGTTCTCAGATTCCACAGAAATAAGGCTAGCAAAGAGATCCACGAAATACAGATGTAACTCTGTGAGATGAATTAACAGAACACTAAGCAGTTTCTCAGAAAGCTTCTATCCAGATTTCATCTGAGGATATTTCCTTTTTCACCATAGCCCTCTATGGGCTTCCAAATGTCACTTTGCCAATTGCACAAAAACTGTCTTAGCGAAAGGCTTCTTAAGGGGAAAGCTGTAACTATGTGAGATGATTTCACAGAACACAAAGAAGTTTGTCAGAAAGCTTCTTTCTCTTTGTTATCGGAGGATATTTCCTTTGGCCCTATAGTCTTCAAAGGGATCTGAAATATCTGTTCTCAGATTCCACAGAAATAAGGCTAGTAAAGAGATCCACGAAATACAGATATAACTCTGTGAGTGAAAGTCGCACATCACAGAGCAGTTTCTCAGAAAGCTTATTTCCAAATTTCATCTAATGATATTTCCTTTTTTACCATAGCCCTCTATGGGCTTCCAAATATCACTTTGCCAATTCCACAAGAACTGTCTTAGCTAAAGGCTTCTTGAGGGGAAAGCTGTAACTCTGTGAGATGATTTCACAGAACACAAAGAAGTTTGTCAGAAAGCTTCTTTCTCTTTGTTATCGGAGGATATTTCCTTTGGCCCTATAGTCTTCAAAGGGATCCGAAATATCTTTTCTCAGATTCCACAGAAATAAGGCTAGCCAAGAGATCCACGAAATACAGATGTAACTCTGTGAGATGAATTAACAGAACACTAAGCAGTTTCTCAGAAAGCTTCTTTCCAGATTTCATCTGAGGATATTTCCTTTTTCACCATAGCCCTCAAAGGGCTTCCAAATATCACTTTGCCAATTCCACAAGAACTGTCTTAGCGAAAGGCTTCTTGACGGGAAAGCTGTAACTCCGTGAGATGATTTCTCAGAACACAAAGAAGTTTCTCGGGAAGCTTCTTTCTCTTTGTTATCGGAGGATATTACCTTTGGCCCTATAGTCTTCAAAGGGATCCGAAATATCTGTTCTCAGATTCCACAGAAATAAGTCTAGCAAAGAGATCTACGAAATATAGATGTAACTGTGTGCGATGAATTAACAGAACACTAAGCAGTTTCTCAGAAAGCTTCTATCCAGATTTCATCTGAGGATATTTCCTTTTTCACCATAGCCCTCTATGGGCTTCCAAATGTCACTTTGCCAATTGCACAAAAACTGTCTTAGCGAAAGGCTTCTTGAGGGGAAAGCTGTAACTCTGTGAGATGATTTCACAGAACACAAAGAAGTTTGTCAGAAAGCTTCTTTCTCTTTGTTATCAGAGGATATTTCCTTTGACCCTATAGTCTTCAAAGGGATCCGAAATATCTGTTCTCAGATTCCACAGAAATAAGTCTAGCAAAGAGATCCACGAAATACAGATGTAACCCTGTGAGTGGAAGTCACACATCACAGAGCAGTTTCTCAGAAAGCTTCTTTCCAGATTTCATCTGAGGATATTTCCTTTTTCACCATAGCCCTCAAAGGGCTTCCAAATAGCACTTTTCCAATTCCACAAGAACTGTCTTAGCGAAAGGCTTCTTGACGGGAAAGCTGTAACTCCGTGAGATGATTTCACAGAACACAAAGCAGTTTCTCAGGAAGCTTCTTTCTCTTTGTTATCGGAGGATATTAACTTTGGCCCTATAGTT
This sequence comes from Macaca nemestrina, assembly GCF_043159975.1. Classification (NCBI taxonomy): domain Eukaryota; kingdom Metazoa; phylum Chordata; class Mammalia; order Primates; family Cercopithecidae; genus Macaca; species Macaca nemestrina. Next base: position 94,458,776 of record NC_092145.1, on the reverse strand, counting down.
TTAAAGGGATCCGAAATATCTGTTCTCAGATTCCACAGAAATAAGGCTAGCAAAGAGATCTACGAAATATAGATGTAACTGTGTGCGACGAATTAACAGAACACTAAGCAGTTTCTCAGAAAGCTTCTATCCAGATTTCATCTGAGGATATTTCCTTTTTCACCATAGCCCTCTATGGGCTTCCAAATGTCACTTTGCCAATTGCACAAAAACTGTCTTAGCGAAAGGCTTCTTGAGGGGAAAGCTGTAACTCTGTGAGATGATTTCACAGAACACAAAGAAGTTTGTCAGAAAGCTTCTTTCTCTTTGTTATCGGAGGATATTTCCTTTGACCCTATAGTCTTCAAAGGTATCCGAAATATCTGTTCTCAGAATCCACAGAAATAAGTCTAGTAAAGAGATCCACGAAATACAGATGTAACCCTGTGAGTGGAAGTCACACATCACAGAGCAGTTTCTCAGAAAGCTTCTTTCCAGATTTCATCCGAGGATATTTCCTTTTTCACCATAGCCCTCTAAGGGCTTCCAAATTTCACTTTGCCAATACCACGAGAACTGTCTTAGTGAAAGGCTTCTTGAGGGGAAAGCTGTAACTCTGTGAGATGATTTCACATAACACAAAGAAGTTTCTCAGTAAGCTTCTTTCTCTTTGTTATCGGAGGATATTTCCTTTGGCCCTGTAGTCTTCAAAGGGATCAGAAATATCTGTTCTCAGATTCCACAGAAATAAGGCTAGCAAAGAGATCCACGAAATACAGATGTAACTCTGTGAGTGGAAGTCACACATCACAGAGCAGTTTCTCAGAAAGCTTCATTCCAGTTTTCATCTGAGGATATTTCCTTTTTCACCATAGCCCTCTATGGGCTTCCAAATATCACTTTGCCAATTTCACAAGAACTGTCTTAGCGAAAGGCTTCTTGAGGGGAAAGCTGTAACTCTGTGAGATGATTTCACAGAACACAAAGAAGTTTCTCAGAAAGCTTCTTTCTCTTTGTTATCGGAGGATATTTCCTTTGGCCCTATAGTCTTCAAAGGGATCCGAAATATCTGTTCTCAGATTCCACAGAAATAAGGCTAGCAAAGAGATCCACGAAATACAGATGTAACTCTGTGAGATGAATTAACAGAACACTAAGCAGTGTCTCAGAAAGCTTCTTTCCAGATTTCATCCGAGGATATTTCCTTTTTCACCATAGCCCTCTAAGTGCTTCCAAATTTCACTTTGCCAATACCACGAGAACTGTCTTAGTGAAAGGCTTCTTGAGGGGAAAGCTGTAACTCTTTGAGATGATTTCACAGAACACAAAGAAGTTTCTCAGAAAGCTTCTTTCTCTTTGTTATCGGAGGATATTTCCATTGGCCCTATAGTCTTCAAAGGGATCCGAAATATCTGTTCTCAGATTCCACAGAAATAAGGCTAGAAAAGATATCCACGAAATACAGATGTAACTCTTTGAGTGGAAGTCACACATCACAGAGCAGTTTCTCAGAAAGCTTCTTTCCAGATTTCATCTGAGGATATTTCCTTTTTCAACTTAGCCCTCTATGGGCGTCCAAATGTCACTTTGCCAATTCCACAAGAACTGTCTTAGTTAAAGGCTTCTTGAGGGGAAAGCTGTAACTCTGTGAGATGATTTCACAGAACACAAAGAAGTTTCTCAGAAAGCTTCTTTCTCTTTGTTATCGGAGGATATTTCCTTTGGCCGTATAGCCTTCAAAGGGATCCGAAATATCTGTTCTCAGATTCCACAGAAATAAGGCTAGCAAAGAGATCCACGAAATACAGATGTAACTCTGTGAGATGAATTAACAGAACACTAAACAGTTTCTCAGAAAGCTTCTTCCCAGATTTCATCTGAGGATATTTCCTTTTTCACCATAGCCCTTTATGGGCTTCCAAATATCACTTTGCCAATTCCACAAGAACTGTCTTCGTGAAAGGCTTCTTGAGGGGAAAGCTGTAACTCTGTGAGATGATTTCACAGAACAAAAAGAAGTTTGTCAGAAAGCTTCTTTCTCTTTGTTATCGGAGGATATTTCCTTTGGCCCTATAGTCTTCAAAGGGATCCGAAATATCTGTTCTCAGATTCCACAGAAATAAGGCTAGCCAAGAGATCCACGAAATACAGATGTAACTCTGTGAGATGAATTAACAGAACACTAAGCAGTTTCTCAGAAAGCTTCTTTCCAGATTTCATCTGAGGATATTTCCTTTTTCACCATAGCCCTCAAAGGGCTTCCAAATAGCACTTTGCCAATTCCACAAGAACTGTCTTAGCGAAAGGCTTCTTGACGGAAAAGCTGTAACTCCGTGAGATGATTTCACAGAACACAGAGAAGTTTGTAAGAAAGCTTCTTTCTCTTTGTTATCGGAGGATATTTCCTTTGGCCCTATAGTCCTCAAAGGGATACGAAATATCTGTTCTCAGATTACACAGAAATACGGCTAGCAAAGAGATCCACGAAATACAGATGTAACTCTGTGAGATGTATTAACAGAACACTAAGCAGTTTCTCAGAAGGCTTCTTTCCAGATTTCTTCTGAGGATATTTCCTTTTTCACTATAGCCCTCTATGGGCTTCCAAATATCACTTTGCCAATACCACAAGAACTGTCTTAGTGAAAGGCTTCTTGAGGGGAAAGCTGTAACTCTGTGAGATGATTTCACAGAACACAAAGAAGTTTCTCAGAAAGCTTCTTTCTCTTTGTTATCGGAGGATATTTCCTTTGGCCCTATAGTCTTCAAAGGGATCCGAAATATCTGTTCTCAGATTCCACAGAAATAAGGCTAGCAAAGAGATCCACGAAATACAGATGTAACACTGTGAGTGGAAGTCACACATCACAGAGCAGTCTCTCAGAAAGCTTCTTTCCAGATTTCATCTGAGGATATTTCCTTTTTCACCATAGCCCTCCAAGGTCTTCCAAATATCACTTTGCCAATTGCACAAAAACTGTCATAGCGAAAGGCTTCTTGAGGGGAAAGCTGTAACTCTGTGAGATGATTTCACAGAACACAAAGAAGTTTCTCAGAAAGCTTCTTTCTCTTTGTTATCGGAGGATATTTCCTTTGGCCCTATAGCCTTCAAAGGGATCCGAAATATCTGTTCTCAGATTCCACAGAAATAAGGCTAGCAAAGAGATTCAGGAAATACAGATGTAACTCTGTGAGATGAATTAACAGAACACTAAACAGTTTCTCAGAAAGCTTCTTTCCAGATTTCATCTGAGGATATTTCCTTTTTCACCATAGCCCTTTATGGGCTTCCAAATATCACTTTGCCAATTCCACAAGAACTGTCTTAGCGAAAGGCTTCTTGAGGGGAAAGCTGTAACTCTGTGAGATGATTTCACAGAACACAAAGAAGTTTGTCAGAAAGCTTCTTTCTCTTTGTTATCGGAGGATATTTCCTTTGGCCCTATAGTCTTCAAAGGGATCCGAAATATCTGTTCTCAGATTCCACAGAAATAAGGCTAGCCAAGAGATCCACGAAATACAGATGTAACTCTGTGAGATGAATTAACAGAACACTAAGCAGTTTCTCAGAAAGCTTCTTTCCAGATTTCATCTGAGGATATTTCCTTTTTCACCATAGCCCTCAAAGGGCTTCCAAATATCACTTTGCCAATTCCACAAGAACTGTCTTAGCGAAAGGCTTCTTGACGGGAAAGCTGTAACTCCGTGAGATGATTTCACAGAACACAAAGAAGTTTCTCAGGAAGCTTCTTTCTCTTTGTTATAGGAGGATATTTCCTTTGGCCCTATAGTCTTCAAAGGGATCCGCAATATCTGTTCTCAGATTCCACAGAAATAAGGCTAGCAAACAGATCTACGAAATATAGATGTAACTGTGTGCGATGAATTAACAGAACACTAAGCAATTTCTCAGAAATCTTCTATCCAGATTTCATCTGAGGATATTTCCTTTTTCACCATAGCCCTCTATGGGCTTCCAAATGTCACTTTGCCAATTGCACAAAAACTGTCTTAGCGAAAGGCTTCTTGAGGGGAAAGCTGTAACTCTGTGAGATGATTTCACAGAACACAAAGAAGTTTGTCAGAAAGCTTCTTTCTCTTTGTTATCGGAGGATATTTCCTTTGACCCTATAGTCTTCAAAGGGATCCGAAATATCTGTTCTCAGATTCCACAGAAATAAGTCTAGCAAAGAGATCCACGAAATACAGTTGTAACCCTGTGAGTGGAAGTCACACATCACAGAGCAGTTTCTCAGAAAGCTTCTTTCCAGATTTCATCTGAGGATATTTCCTTTTTCACCATAGCCCTCTATGGGATTCCAAATATCACTTTGCCAACTCCACAAGAACTGTCTTAGCGAAAGGCTTCTTGAGGGGAAAGCTGTAACTCTGTGAGATGATTTCACAGAACACAAAGAAGTTTCTCAAAAAGCTTCATTCTCTTTGTTATCGGAGGATAATTCCTTTGGCCCTATAGTCTTCAAAGGGATCGGAAATATCTGTTCTCAGATTACAAAGAAATAAGGCTAGCCAAGAGATCCACGAAATACAGGTGTAACTCTGTGAGATGAATTAACAGAACACTAAGCAGTTTCTCAGAAAGCTTCTTTCCAGATTTCATCCGAGGATATTTCCTTTTTCACCATAGCCCTCTAAGGGCTTCCAAATTTTACTTTGCCAATACCACGAGAACTGTCTTAGTGAAAGGCTTCTTGAGGGGAAAGCTGTAACTCTGTGAGATGATTTCACATAACAGAAAGAAGTTTCTCAGTAAGCTTCTTTCTCTTTGTTTTCGGAGGATATTTCCTTTGGCCCTATAGTCTTCAAAGGGATCCGAAATATCTGTTCTCAGATTCCACAGAAATAAGGCTTGCCAAGTGATCCACGAAATACAGATGTAACTCTGTGAGATGAATTAACAGAACACTAAGCAGTTTCTCAGAAAGCTTCTTTCCAGATTTCATCTGAGGATATTTCCTTTTTCACCATAGCCCTCAAAGGGCTTCCAAATATCACTTTGCCAATTCCACAAGAACTGTCTTAGCGAAAGGCTTCTTGACGGGAAAGCTGTAACTCCGTGAGATGATTTCACAGAACACAAGGAAGTTTCTCAGGAATCTTCTTTCTCTTTGTTATCGGAGGATATTACCTTTGGCCCTATAGTCTTCAAAGGGATCCGAAATATCTGTTCTCAGATTCCACAGAAATAAGGCTGGCAAAGAGATCTACGAAATATAGTTGTAACTGTGTGCGATGAATTAACAGAACACTAAGCAGTTTCTCAGAAAGCTTCTTTCCAGATTTCATCTGAGGATAATTCCTTTTTCACCATAGCCCTTTATGGGCTTCCAAATATCACTTTCCCAATTCCACAAGAACTGTCTTAGTGAAAGGCTTCTTGAGGGGAAAGCTGTAACTCTTTGAGATGATTTCACAGAACACAAAGAAGTTTCTCAGAAAGCTTCTTTCTCTTTGTTATCGGAGGATATTTCCTTTGGCCCTATAGTCTTCAAAGGGATCCGAAATATCTGTTCTCAGATTCCACAGAAATAAGGCTAGAAAAGAGATCCACGAAATACAGATGTAACTCTTTGAGTGGAAGTCACACATCACAGAGCAGTTTCTCAGAAAGCTTCTTTCCAGATTTCATCTGAGGATATTTCCTTTTTCAACTTAGCCCTCTATGGGCGTCCAAATGTCACTTTGCCAATTCCACAAGAACTGTCTTAGTTAAAGGCTTCTTGAGGGGAAAGCTGTAACTCTGTGAGATGATTTCACAGAACACAAAGAAGTTTCTCAGAAAGCTTCTTTCTCTTTGTTATCGGAGGATATTTGCTTTGGCCCTATAGCCTTCAAAGGGATCCGAAATATCTGTTCTCAGATTCCACAGAAATAAGGCTAGCAAAGAGATCCACGAAATACAGATGTAACTCTGTGAGATGAATTAACAGAACACTAAACAGTTTCTCAGAAAGCTTCTTCCCAGATTTCACATGAGGATATTTCCTTTTTCACCATAGCCCTTTATGGGCTTCCAAATATCACTTTGCCAATTCCACAAGAACTGTCTTCGTGAAAGGCTTCTTGAGGGGAAAGCTGTAACTCTGTGAGATGATTTCACAGAACAAAAAGAAGTTTGTCAGAAAGCTTCTTTCTCTTTGTTATCGGAGGATATTTCCTTTGGCCCTATAGTCTTCAAAGGGATCCGAAATATCTGTTCTCAGATTCCACAGAAATAAGGCTAGCCAAGAGATCCACGAAATACAGATGTAACTCTGTGAGATGAATTAACAGAACACTAAGCAGTTTCTCAGAAAGCTTCTTTCCAGATTTCATCTGAGGATATTTCCTTTTTCACCATAGCCCTCAAAGGGCTTCCAAATAGCACTTTGCCAATTCCACAAGAACTGTCTTAGCGAAAGGCTTCTTGACGGAAAAGCTGTAACTCCGTGAGATGATTTCACAGAACACAGAGAAGTTTGTCAGAAAGCTTCTTTCTCTTTGTTATCGGAGGATATTTCCTTTGGCCCTATAGTCCTCAAAGGGATACGAAATATCTGTTCTCAGATTACACAGAAATACGGCTAGCAAAGAGATCCACGAAATACAGATGTAATTCTGTGAGATGTATTAACAGAACACTAAGCAGTTTCTCAGAAGGCTTCTTTCCAGATTTCATCTGAAGATATTTCCTTTTTCACTATAGCCCTCTATGGGCTTCCAAATATCACTTTGCCAATACCACAAGAACTGTCTTAGTGAAAGGCTTCTTGAGGGGAAAGCTGTAACTCTGTGAGATGATTTCACAGAACACAAAGAAGTTTCTCAGAAAGCTTCTTTCTCTTTGTTATCGGAGGATATTTCCTTTGGCCCTATAGTCTTCAAAGGGATCCGAAATATCTGTTCTCAGATTCCACAGAAATAAGGCTAGCAAAGAGATCCACGAAATACAGATGTAACACTGTGAGTGGAAGTCACACATCACAGACAAGTTTCTCAGAAAGCTTCTTTCCAGATTTCATCTGAGCATATTTCCTTTTTCACCATAGCCCTCCAAGGTCTTCCAAATATCACTTTGCCAATTGCACAAAAACTTTCATAGCGAAAGGCTTCTTGAGGGGAAAGCTGTAACTCTGTGAGATGATTTCACAGAACACAAAGAAGTTTCTCAGAAAGCTTCTTTCTCTTTGTTATCGGAGGATATTTCCTTTGGCCCTATAGCCTTCAAAGGGATCCGAAATATCTGTTCTCAGATTCCACAGAAATAAGGCTAGCAAAGAGATTCAGGAAATACAGATGTAACTCTGTGAGATGAATTAACAGAACACTAAACAGTTTCTCAGAAAGCTTCTTTCCAGATTTCATCTGAGGATATTTCCTTTTTCACCATAGCCCTTTATGGGCTTCCAAATATCACTTTGCCAATTCCACAAGAACTGTCTTAGCGAAAGGCTTCTTGAGGGGAAAGCTGTAACTCTGTGAGATGATTTCACAGAACACAAAGAAGTTTGTCAGAAAGCTTCTTTCTCTTTGTTATCGGAGGATATTTCCTTTGGCCCTATAGTCTTCAAAGGGATCCGAAATATCTGTTCTCAGATTCCACAGAAATAAGGCTAGCCAAGAGATCCACGAAATACAGATGTAACTCTGTGAGATGAATTAACAGAACACTAAGCAGTTTCTCAGAAAGCTTCTTTCCAGATTTCATCTGAGGATATTTCCTTTTTCACCATAGCCCTCAAAGGGCTTCCAAATATCACTTTGCCAATTCCACAAGAACTGTCTTAGCGAAAGGCTTCTTGACGGGAAAGCTGTAACTCCGTGAGATGATTTCACAGAACACAAAGAAGTTTCTCAGGAAGCTTCTTTCTCTTTGTTATAGGAGGATATTTCCTTTGGCCCTATAGTCTTCAAAGGGATCCGCAATATCTGTTCTCAGATTCCACAGAAATAAGGCTAGCAAACAGATCTACGAAATATAGATGTAACTGTGTGCGATGAATTAACAGAACACTAAGCAATTTCTCAGAAATCTTCTATCCAGATTTCATCTGAGGATATTTCCTTTTTCACCATAGCCCTCTATGGGCTTCCAAATGTCACTTTGCCAATTGCACAAAAACTGTCTTAGCGAAAGGCTTCTTGAGGGGAAAGCTGTAACTCTGTGAGATGATTTCACAGAACACAAAGAAGTTTGTCAGAAAGCTTCTTTCTCTTTGTTATCGGAGGATATTTCCTTTGACCCTATAGTCTTCAAAGGGATCCGAAATATCTGTTCTCAGATTCCACAGAAATAAGTCTAGCAAAGAGATCCACGAAATACAGATGTAACCCTGTGAGTGGAAGTCACACATCACAGAGCAGTTTCTCAGAAAGCTTCTTTCCAGATTTCATCTGAGGATATTTCCTTTTTCACCATAGCCCTCTATGGGATTCCAAATATCACTTTGCCAATTCCACAAGAACTGTCTTAGCGAAAGGCTTCTTGAGGGGAAAGCTGTAACTCTGTGAGATGATTTCACAGAACACAAAGAAGTTTCTCAAAAAGCTTCATTCTCTTTGTTATCGGAGGATAATTCCTTTGGCCCTATAGTCTTCAAAGGGATCGGAAATATCTGTTCTCAGATTACAAAGAAATAAGGCTAGCCAAGAGATCCACGAAATACAGGTGTAACTCTGTGAGATGAATTAACAGAACACTAAGCAGTTTCTCAGAAAGCTTCTTTCCAGATTTCATCCGAGGATATTTCCTTTTTCACCATAGCCCTCTAAGGGCTTCCAAATTTTACTTTGCCAATACCACGAGAACTGTCTTAGTGAAAGGCTTCTTGAGGGGAAAGCTGTAACTCTGTGAGATGATTTCACATAACAGAAAGAAGTTTCTCAGTAAGCTTCTTTCTCTTTGTTTTCGGAGGATATTTCCTTTGGCCCTATAGTCTTCAAAGGGATCCGAAATATGTGTTCTCAGATTCCACAGAAATAAGGCTTGCCAAGTGATCCACGAAATACAGATGTAACTCTGTGAGATGAATTAACAGAACAATAAGCAGTTTCTCAGAAAGCTTCTTTCCAGATTTCATCTGAGGATATTTCCTTTTTCACCATAGCCCTCAAAGGGCTTCCAAATATCACTTTGCGAATTCCACAAGAACTGTCTTAGCGAAAGGCTTCTTGACGGGAAAGCTGTAACTCCGTGAGATGATTTCACAGAACACAAGGAAGTTTCTCAGGAATCTTCTTTCTCTTTGTTATCGGAGGATATTACCTTTGGCCCTATAGTCCTCAAAGGGATCCGAAATATCTGTTCTCAGATTCCACAGAAATAAGGCTGGCAAAGAGATCTACGAAATATAGATGTAACTGTGTGCGATGAATTAACAGAACACTAAGCAGTTTCTCAGAAAGCTTCTTTCCAGATTTCATCTGAGGATAATTCCTTTTTCACCATAGCCCTTTATGGGCTTCCAAATATCACTTTCCCAATTCCACAAGAACTGTCTTAGCGAAAGGCTTCTTGAGGGGAATGCTGTAACTCTGTGTGATGATTTCACAGAACACACAGAAGTTTCTCAGGAAGCTTCTTTCTCTTTGTTATCGGAGGATATTACCTTTGGCCATATAGTCTTCAAAGGGATCCGAAATATCTGTTCTCAGATTCCACAGAAATAAGGCTAGCAAAGAGATCTACGAAATATAGATGTAACTGTGTGCGGTGAATTAACAGAACACTAAGCAGTTTCTCAGAAAGCTTCTATCCAGATTTCATCTGAGGATATTTCCTTTTTCACCATAGCCCTCTATGGGCTTCCAAATGTCACTTTGCAAATTGCACAAAAACTGTATTAGCGAAAGGCTTCTTGAGGGGAAAGCTGTAACTCTGTGAGATGATTTCACAGAACACAAAGAAGTTTGTCAGAAAGCTTCTTTCTCTTTGTTATCGGAGGATATTTCCTTTGACCCTATAGTCTTCAAAGGGATCCGAAATATCTGTTCTCAGATTCCACAGTAATAAGTCTAGCAAAGAGATCCGCGAAATACAGATGTAACCCTGTGAGTGGAAGTCACACATCACAGAGCAGTTTCTCAGAAATCTTCTTTCCAGATTTCATCTGAGGATATTTCCTTTTTCACCATAGCCCTCTATGTGCTTCCAAATATCACTTTGCCAATTCCACAAGAACTGTCTTAGCGAAAGGCTTCTTGAGAGGAAAGCTGTAACTCTGTGAGATGATTTCACAGAACACAAAGAAGTTTCTCAAAAAGCTTCATTCTCTTTGTTATCGGAGGATAATTCCTTTGGCCCTATAGTCTTCAAAGGGATCCGAAATATCAGTTCTCAGATTACAAACAAATAAGGCTAGCAAAGAGATCCACGAAATACAGATGTAACTCTGTGAGATGAATTAACAGAACACTAAGCAGTTTCTCAGAAAGCTTCTTTCCAGATTTCATCCGAGGATATTTCCTTTTTCACCATAGCCCTCTAAGGGCTTCCAAATTTCACTTTGCCAATACCACGAGAACTGTCTTAGTGAAAGGCTTCTTGAGGGGAAAGCTGTAACTCTGTGAGATGATTTCACAGAACACAAAGAAGTTTCTCAGTAAGCTTCTTTCTCTTTGTTATCGGAGGATATTTCCTTTGGCCCTGTAGTCTTCAAAGGGATCCGAAATATCTGTTCTCAGATTCCACAGAAATAAGGCTAGCAAAGAGATCCACGAAATACAGATGTAACTCTGTGAGTGGAAGTCACACATCTCAGAGCAGTTTCTCAGAAAGCTTCATTCCAGTTTTCATCTGAGGATATTTCCTTTTTCACCATAGCCCTCTATGGGCTTCCAAATATCACTTTGCCAATTTCACAAGAACTGTCTTAGCGAAAGCTTCTTGAGGGGAAAGCTGTAACTCTGTGAGATGATTTCACAGAACACAAAGAAGTTTGTCAGAAAGCTTCTTTCTCTTTGTTGTCGGAGGATATTTGCTTTGGCCCTATAGTCTTCAAAGGGATCCGAAATATCTGTTCTCAGATTACAAAGAAATAAGGCTACCAAAGAGATCTACGAAATATAGATGTAACTGTGTGCGATGAATTAACAGAACACTAAGCAGTTTCTCAGAAAGCTTCTATCCAGATTTCATCTGAGGATATTTCCTTTTTCACCATAGCCCTCTATGGGCTTCCAAATGTCACTTTGCCGATTGCACAAAAACTGTCTTAGCGCAAGGCTTCTTGAGGGGAAAGCTGTAACTCTGTGTGATGATTTCACAGAACACAAAGAAGTTTGTCAGAAATCTTCTTTCTCTTTGTTATCGGAGGATATTTCCTTTGGCCCTATAGTCTTCAAAGGGATCCGAAATATCTGTTCTCAGATTCCACAGAAATAAGGCTAGCAAAGTGATCCACGAAATACAGATGTAACTCGGTGAGATGAATTAACAGAACACTAAGCAGTTTCTCAGAAAGCTTCTTTCCAGATTTCATCTGAGGATATTTCCTTTTACACCATAGCCCTCTATGGGCTACCAAATATTACTTTGCGAATTCCACAAGAAGTGTCTTAGCTAAAGGCTTCTTGAGGGGAAAGCTGTATCTCTGTGAGATGATTTCACAGAACACAAAGAAGTTTCTCAGAAAGCCTCTTACTCTTTGTTATCGGAGGATATTTCCTTTGGCCCTATAGTCTTCAAAGGAATCCGAAATATCTGTTCTCAGATTCCACAGAAATAAGGCTAGTAAAGAGATCCACGAAATACAGATATAACTCTGTGAGTGAAAGTCGCACATCACAGAGCAGTTTCTCAGAAAGCTTATTTCCACTTTCATCTAATGATATTTCCTTTTTTACCATAGCCCTCTATGGGCTTCCAAATATCACTTTGCCAATTCCACAAGAACTGTCTTAGCGAAAGGCTTCTTGAGGGGAAAGCTGTAACTCTGTGAGATGATTTCACAGAAAACAAAGAAGTTTCTCAGAAAGCTTCTTTCTCTTTGTTATCGGAGGATATTTCCTTTGGCCCTATAGTCTTCAAAGGGATCCGAAATATCTTTTCTCAGATTCCACAGAAATAAGGCTAGCCAAGAGATCCACGAAATACAGATGTAACTCTTTGAGTGGAAGTCACACATCACAGAGCAGTTTCTCAGAAAGCTTCTTTCCAGATTTCATCTGAGGATATTTCCTTTTTCACCATAGCCCTCAAAGGGCTTCCAAATATCACTTTGCCAATTCCACAAGAACTGTCTTAGCGAAAGGCTTCTTGACGGGAAAGCTGTAACTCCGTGAGATGATTTCACAGAACACAAAGTAGTTTCTCAGGAAGCTTCTTTCTCTTTGTTATAGGAGGATATTTCCTTTGGCCCTATAGTCTTCAAAGGGATCCGCAATATCTGTTCTCAGATTCCACAGAAATAAGGCTAGCAAACAGATCTACGAAATATAGATGTAACTGTGTGCGATGAATTAACAGAACACTAAGCAATTTCTCAGAAATCTTCTATCCAGATTTCATCTGAGGATATTTCCTTTTTCACCATAGCCCTCGATGGGCTTCCAAATGTCACTTTGCCAATTGCACAAAAACTGTCTTAGCGAAAGGCTTCTTGAGGGGAAAGCTGTAACTCTGTGAGATGATTTCACAGAACACAAAGAAGTTTGTCAGAAAGCTTCTTTCTCTTTGTTATCGGAGGATATTTCCTTTGACCCTATAGTCTTCAAAGGGATCCGAAATATCTGTTCTCAGATTCCACAGAAATAAGTCTAGCAAAGAGATCCACGAAATACAGTTGTAACCCTGTGAGTGGAAGTCACACATCACAGAGCAGTTTCTCAGAAAGCTTCTTTCCAGATTTCATCTGAGGATATTTCCTTTTTCACCATAGCCCTCTATGGGATTCCAAATATCACTTTGCCAACTCCACAAGAACTGTCTTAGCGAAAGGCTTCTTGAGGGGAAAGCTGTAACTCTGTGAGATGATTTCACAGAACACAAAGAAGTTTCTCAAAAAGCTTCATTCTCTTTGTTATCGGAGGATAATTCCTTTGGCCCTATAGTCTTCAAAGGGATCGGAAATATCTGTTCTCAGATTACAAAGAAATAAGGCTAGCCAAGAGATCCACGAAATACAGGTGTAACTCTGTGAGATGAATTAACAGAACACTAAGCAGTTTCTCAGAAAGCTTCTTTCCAGATTTCATCCGAGGATATTTCCTTTTTCACCATAGCCCTCTAAGGGCTTCCAAATTTTACTTTGCCAATACCACGAGAACTGTCTTAGTGAAAGGCTTCTTGAGGGGAAAGCTGTAACTCTGTGAGATGATTTCACATAACAGAAAGAAGTTTCTCAGTAAGCTTCTTTCTCTTTGTTTTCGGAGGATATTTCCTTTGGCCCTATAGTCTTCAAAGGGATCCGAAATATCTGTTCTCAGATTCCACAGAAATAAGGCTTGCCAAGTGATCCACGAAATACAGATGTAACTCTGTGAGATGAATTAACAGAACACTAAGCAGTTTCTCAGAAAGCTTCTTTCCAGATTTCATCTGAGGATATTTCCTTTTTCACCATAGCCCTCAAAGGGCTTCCAAATATCACTTTGCCAATTCCACAAGAACTGTCTTAGCGAAAGGCTTCTTGACGGGAAAGCTGTAACTCCGTGAGATGATTTCACAGAACACAAGGAAGTTTCTCAGGAATCTTCTTTCTCTTTGTTATCGGAGGATATTACCTTTGGCCCTATAGTCTTCAAAGGGATCCGAAATATCTGTTCTCAGATTCCACAGAAATAAGGCTGGCAAAGAGATCTACAAAATATAGTTGTAACTGTGTGCGATGAATTAACAGAACACTAAGCAGTTTCTCAGAAAGCTTCTTTCCAGATTTCATCTGAGGATAATTCCTTTTTCACCATAGCCCTTTATGGGCTTCCAAATATCACTTTCCCAATTCCACAAGAACTGTCTTAGTGAAAGGCTTCTTGAGGGGAAAGCTGTAACTCTTTGAGATGATTTCACAGAACACAAAGAAGTTTCTCAGAAAGCTTCTTTCTCTTTGTTATCGGAGGATATTTCCTTTGGCCCTATAGTCTTCAAAGGGATCCGAAATATCTGTTCTCAGATTCCACAGAAATAAGGCTAGAAAAGAGATCCACGAAATACAGATGTAACTCTTTGAGTGGAAGTCACACATCACAGAGCAGTTTCTCAGAAAGCTTCTTTCCAGATTTCATCTGAGGATATTTCCTTTTTCAACTTAGCCCTCTATGGGCGTCCAAATGTCACTTTGCCAATTCCACAAGAACTGTCTTAGTTAAAGGCTTCTTGAGGGGAAAGCTGTAACTCTGTGAGATGATTTCACAGAACACAAAGAAGTTTCTCAGAAAGCTTCTTTCTCTTTGTTATCGGAGGATATTTGCTTTGGCCCTATAGCCTTCAAAGGGATCCGAAATATCTGTTCTCAGATTCCACAGAAATAAGGCTAGCAAAGAGATCCACGAAATACAGATGTAACTCTGTGAGATGAATTAACAGAACACTAAACAGTTTCTCAGAAAGCTTCTTCCCAGATTTCATCTGAGGATATTTCCTTTTTCACCATAGCCCTTTATGGGCTTCCAAATATCACTTTGCCAATTCCACAAGAACTGTCTTCGTGAAAGGCTTCTTGAGGGGAAAGCTGTAACTCTGTGAGATGATTTCACAGAACACAAAGAAGTTTCTCAGAAAGCTTCTTTCTCTTTGTTATCGGAGGATATTTCCTTTGGCCCTATAGTCTTCAAAGGGATCCGAAATATCTGTTCTCAGATTCCACAGAAATAAGGCTAGCCAAGAGATCCACGAAATACAGATGTAACTCTGTGAGATGAATTAACAGAACACTAAGCAGTTTCTCAGAAAGCTTCTTTCCAGATTTCATCTGAGGATATTTCCTTTTTCACCATAGCCCTCAAAGGGCTTCCAAATAGCACTTTGCCAATTCCACAAGAACTGTCTTAGCGAAAGGCTTCTTGACGGAAAAGCTGTAACTCCGTGAGATGATTTCACAGAACACAGAGAAGTTTGTCAGAAAGCTTCTTTCTCTTTGTTATCGGAGGATATTTCCTTTGGCCCTATAGTCCTCAAAGGGATACGAAATATCTGTTCTCAGATTACACAGAAATACGGCTAGCAAAGAGATCCACGAAATACAGATGTAATTCTGTGAGATGTATTAACAGAACACTAAGCAGTTTCTCAGAAGGCTTCTTTCCAGATTTCATCTGAAGATATTTCCTTTTTCACTATAGCCCTCTATGGGCTTCCAAATATCACTTTGCCAATACCACAAGAACTGTCTTAGTGAAAGGCTTCTTGAGGGGAAAGCTGTAACTCTGTGAGATGATTTCACAGAACACAAAGAAGTTTCTCAGAAAGCTTCTTTCTCTTTGTTATCGGAGGATATTTCCTTTGGCCCTATAGTCTTCAAAGGGATCCGAAATATCTGTTCTCAGATTCCACAGAAATAAGGCTAGCAAAGAGATCCACGAAATACAGATGTAACACTGTGAGTGGAAGTCACACATCACAGACAAGTTTCTCAGAAAGCTTCTTTCCAGATTTCATCTGAGCATATTTCCTTTTTCACCATAGCCCTCCAAGGTCTTCCAAATATCACTTTGCCAATTGCACAAAAACTGTCATAGCGAAAGGCTTCTTGAGGGGAAAGCTGTAACTCTGTGAGATGATTTCACAGAACACAAAGAAGTTTCTCAGGAAGCTTCTTTCTCTTTGTTATAGGAGGATATTTCCTTTGGCCCTATAGTCTTCAAAGGGATCCGCAATATCTGTTCTCAGATTCCACAGAAATAAGGCTAGCAAACAGATCTACGAAATATAGATGTAACTGTGTGCGATGAATTAACAGAACACTAAGCAATTTCTCAGAAATCTTCTATCCAGATTTCATCTGAGGATATTTCCTTTTTCACCATAGCCCTCTATGGGCTTCCAAATGTCACTTTGCCAATTGCACAAAAACTGTCTTAGCGAAAGGCTTCTTGAGGGGAAAGCTGTAACTCTGTGAGATGATTTCACAGAACACAAAGAAGTTTGTCAGAAAGCTTCTTTCTCTTTGTTATCGGAGGATATTTCCTTTGACCCTATAGTCTTCAAAGGGATCCGAAATATCTGTTCTCAGATTCCACAGAAATAAGTCTAGCAAAGAGATCCACGAAATACATATGTAACCCTGTGAGTGGAAGTCACACATCACAGAGCAGTTTCTCAGAAAGCTTCTTTCCAGATTTCATCTGAGGATATTTCCTTTTTCACCATAGCCCTCTATGGGATTCCAAATATCACTTTGCCAATTCCACAAGAACTGTCTTAGCGAAAGGCTTCTTGAGGGGAAAGCTGTAACTCTGTGAGATGATTTCACAGAACACAAAGAAGTTTCTCAAAAAGCTTCATTCTCTTTGTTATCGGAGGATAATTCCTTTGGCCCTATAGTCTTCAAAGGGATCGGAAATATCTGTTCTCAGATTACAAAGAAATAAGGCTAGCCAAGAGATCCACGAAATACAGGTGTAACTCTGTGAGATGAATTAACAGAACACTAAGCAGTTTCTCAGAAAGCTTCTTTCCAGATTTCATCCGAGGATATTTCCTTTTTCACCATAGCCCTCTAAGGGCTTCCAAATTTTACTTTGCCAATACCACGAGAACTGTCTTAGTGAAAGGCTTCTTGAGGGGAAAGCTGTAACTCTGTGAGATGATTTCACATAACAGAAAGAAGTTTCTCAGTAAGATTTTTTCTCTTTGTTTTCGGAGGATATTTCCTTTGGCCCTATAGTCTTCAAAGGGATCCGAAATATGTGTTCTCAGATTCCACAGAAATAAGGCTTGCCAAGTGATCCACGAAATACAGATGTAACTCTGTGAGATGAATTAACAGAACACTAAGCAGTTTCTCAGAAAGCTTCTTTCCAGATTTCATCTGAGGATATTTCCTTTTTCACCATAGCCCTCAAAGGGCTTCCAAATATCACTTTGCCAATTCCACAAGAACTGTCTTAGCGAAAGGCTTCTTGACGGGAAAGCTGTAACTCCGTGAGATGATTTCACAGAACACAAGGAAGTTTCTCAGGAATCTTCTTTCTCTTTGTTATCGGAGGATATTACCTTTGGCCCTATAGTCTTCAAAGGGATCCGAAATATCTGTTCTCAGATTCCACAGAAATAAGGCTGGCAAAGAGATCTACGAAATATAGATGTAACTGTGTGCGATGAATTAACAGAACACTAAGCAGTTTCTCAGAAAGCTTCTTTCCAGATTTCATCTGAGGATAATTCCTTTTTCACCATAGCCCTTTATGGGCTTCCAAATATCACTTTCCCAATTCCACAAGAACTGTCTTAGCGAAAGGCTTCTTGAGGGGAATGCTGTAACTCTGTGTGATGATTTCACAGAACACACAGAAGTTTCTCAGGAAGCTTCTTTCTCTTTGTTATCGGAGGATAATACCTTTGGCCATATAGTCTTCAAAGGGATCCGAAATATCTGTTCTCAGATTCCACAGAAATAAGGCTAGCAAAGAGATCTACGAAATATAGATGTAACTGTGTGCGGTGAATTAACAGAACACTAAGCAGTTTCTCAGAAAGCTTCTATCCAGATTTCATCTGAGGATATTTCCTTTTTCACCATAGCCCTCTATGGGCTTCCAAATATCACTTTTCCAATTGCACAAGAACTGTCTTAGCGAAAGGCTTCTTGAGGGGAAAGCTGTAACTCTGTGAGATGATTTCACAGAACACAAAGAAGTTTCTCAGAAAGCTTCTTTCTCTTTGTTATCGGAGGATATTTCCTTTGGCCCTATAGTCTTCAAAGGGATCCGAAATATCTGTTCTCAGATTCCACAGTAATAAGTCTAGCAAAGAGATCCGCGAAATACAGATGTAACCCTGTGAGTGGAAGTCACACATCACAGAGCAGTTTCTCAGAAATCTTTTTTCCAGATTTCATCTGAGGATATTTCCTTTTTCACCATAGCCCTCTATGTGCTTCCAAATATCACTTTGCCAATTCCACAAGAACTGTCTTAGCGAAAGGCTTCTTGAGAGGAAAGCTGTAACTCTGTGAGATGATTTCACAGAACACAAAGAAGTTTCTCAAAAAGCTTCATTCTCTTTGTTATCGGAGGATAATTCCTTTGGCCCTATAGTCTTCAAAGGGATCCGAAATATCAGTTCTCAGATTACAAACAAATAAGGCTAGCAAAGAGATCCACGAAATACAGATGTAACTCTGTGAGATGAATTAACAGAACACTAAGCAGTTTCTCAGAAAGCTTCTTTCCAGATTTCATCCGAGGATATTTCCGTTTTCACCATAGCCCTCTAAGGGCTTCCAAATTTCACTTTGCCAATACCACGAGAACTGTCTTAGTGAAAGGCTTCTTGAGGGGAAAGCTGTAACTCTGTGAGATGATTTCACAGAACACAAAGAAGTTTCTCAGTAAGCTTCTTTCTCTTTGTTATCGGAGGATATTTCCTTTGGCCCTGTAGTCTTCAAAGGGATCCGAAATATCTGTTCTCAGATTCCACAGAAATAAGGCTAGCAAAGAGATCCACGAAATACAGATGTAACTCTGTGAGTGGAAGTCACACATCTCAGAGCAGTTTCTCAGAAAGCTTCATTCCAGTTTTCATCTGAGGATATTTCCTTTTTCACCATAGCCCTCTACGGGCTTCCAAATATCACTTTGCCAATTTCACAAGAACTGTCTTAGCGAAAGCTTCTTGAGGGGAAAGCTGTAACTCTGTGAGATGATTTCACAGAACACAAAGAAGTTTGTCAGAAAGCTTCTTTCTCTTTGTTGTCGGAGGATATTTCCTTTGGCCCTATAGTCTTCAAAGGGATCCGAAATATCTGTTCTCAGATTACAAAGAAATAAGGCTACCAAAGAGATCTACGAAATATAGATGTAACTGTGTGCGATGAATTAACAGAACACTAAGCAGTTTCTCAGAAAGCTTCTATCCAGATTTCATCTGAGGATATTTCCTTTTTCACCATAGCCCTCTATGGGCTTCCAAATGTCACTTTGCCGATTGCACAAAAACTGTCTTAGCGCAAGGCTTCTTGAGGGGAAAGCTGTAACTCTGTGAGATGATTTCACAGAACACAAAGAAGTTTGTCAGAAATCTTCTTTCTCTTTGTTATCGGAGGATATTTCCTTTGGCCCTATAGTCTTCAAAGGGATCCGAAATATCTGTTCTCAGATTCCACAGAAATAAGGCTAGCAAAGAGATCCACGAAATACAGATGTAACTCGGTGAGATGAATTAACAGAACACTAAGCAGTTTCTCAGAAAGCTTCTTTCCAGATTTCATCCGAGGATATTTCCGTTTTCACCATAGCCCTCTAAGGGCTTCCAAATTTCACTTTGCCAATACCACGAGAACTGTCTTAGTGAAAGGCTTCTTGAGGGGAAAGCTGTAACTCTGTGAGATGATTTCACAGAACACAAAGAAGTTTCTCAGTAAGCTTCTTTCTCTTTGTTATCGGAGGATATTTCCTTTGGCCCTGTAGTCTTCAAAGGGATCCGAAATATCTGTTCTCAGATTCCACAGAAATAAGGCTAGCAAAGAGATCCACGAAATACAGATGTAACTCTGTGAGTGGAAGTCACACATCTCAGAGCAGTTTCTCAGAAAGCTTCATTCCAGTTTTCATCTGAGGATATTTCCTTTTTCACCATAGCCCTCTATGGGCTTCCAAATATCACTTTGCCAATTTCACAAGAACTGTCTTAGCGAAAGCTTCTTGAGGGGAAAGCTGTAACTCTGTGAGATGATTTCACAGAACACAAAGAAGTTTGTCAGAAAGCTTCTTTCTCTTTGTTGTCGGAGGATATTTCCTTTGGCCCTATAGTCTTCAAAGGGATCCGAAATATCTGTTCTCAGATTACAAAGAAATAAGGCTACCAAAGAGATCTACGAAATATAGATGTAACTGTGTGCGATGAATTAACAGAACACTAAGCAGTTTCTCAGAAAGCTTCTATCCAGATTTCATCTGAGGATATTTCCTTTTTCACCATAGCCCTCTATGGGCTTCCAAATGTCACTTTGCCGATTGCACAAAAACTGTCTTAGCGCAAGGCTTCTTGAGGGGAAAGCTGTAACTCTGTGAGATGATTTCACAGAACACAAAGAAGTTTGTCAGAAATCTTCTTTCTCTTTGTTATCGGAGGATATTTCCTTTGGCCCTATAGTCTTCAAAGGGATCCGAAATATCTGTTCTCAGATTCCACAGAAATAAGGCTAGCAAAGAGATCCACGAAATACAGATGTAACTCGGTGAGATGAATTAACAGAACACTAAGCAGTTTCTCAGAAAGCTTCTTTCCAGATTTCATCTGAGGATATTTCCTTTTACACCATAGCCCTCTATGGGCTACCAAATATTACTTTGCGAATTCCACAAGAAGTGTCTTAGCTAAAGGCTTCTTGAGGGGAAAGCTGTATCTCTGTGAGATGATTTCACAGAACACAAAGAAGTTTCTCAGAAAGCCTCTTACTCTTTGTTATCGGAGGATATTTCCTTTGGCCCTATAGTCTTCAAAGGAATCCGAAATATCTGTTCTCAGATTCCACAGAAATAAGGCTAGTAAAGAGATCCACGAAATACAGATATAACTCTGTGAGTGAAAGTCGCACATCACAGAGCAGTTTCTCAGAAAGCTTATTTCCACTTTCATCTAATGATATTTCCTTTTTTACCATAGCCCTCTATGGGCTTCCAAATATCACTTTGCCAATTCCACAAGAACTGTCTTAGCGAAAGTCTTCTTGAGGGGAAAGCTGTAACTCTGTGAGATGATTTCACAGAAAACAAAGAAGTTTCTCAGAAAGCTTCTTTCTCTTTGTTATCGGAGGATATTTCCTTTGGCCCTATATTCTTCAAAGGGATCCGAAATATCTTTTCTCAGATTCCACAGAAATAAGGCTAGCCAAGAGATCCACGAAATACAGATGTAACTCTGTGAGATGAATTAACAGAACACTAAGCAGTTTCTCAGAAAGCTTCTTTCCAGATTTCATCTGAGGATATTTCCTTTTTCACCATAGCCCTCAAAGGGTTTCAAATTTCGCTTTGCCAATTCCACAAGAACTGTCTTAGTGAAAGGCTTCTTGAGGGGAAAGCTGTAACTCCGTGAGATGATTTCACAGAACACAAAGAAGTTTCTCAGAAAGCTTCTTTCTCTTTGTTATCGGAGGATATTACCTTTGGCCCTATAGTCTTCAAAGGGATCCGAAATATCTGTTCTCAGATTCCACAGAAATAAGGCTAGCAAAGAGATCTACGAAATATAGATGTAACTGTGTGCGATGAATTAACAGAACACTAAGCAGTTTCTCAGAAAGCTTCTTTCCAGATTTCATCTGAGGATATTTCCTTTTTCAAAATAGCCCTCTATGGGCTTCCAAATATCACTTTGCCAATACCACAAGAACTGTCATAGCGAAAGGCTTCTTGAGGGGAAAGCTGTAACTCTGTGAGATGATTTCACAGAACACAAAGAAGTTTCTCAGAAAGCTTCTTTCTCGTTGTTATCGGAGGATATTTCCTTTGGCCCTATAGTCCTCAAAGGGATCTGAAATATCTATTCTCAGATTCCGCAGAAAGAAGGCTAGCAAAGAGATCCACGAAATACAGATGTAACTCTGTGAATGGAAGTCACACATCACAGAGCAGTTTCTCAGAAAGCTTCTTTCCAGATTTCATCTGAGGATATTTACTTTTTCACCATAGCCCTCTATGGGCTTCCAAATATCACTTTGCCAATACCACAAGAACTGTCTTAGTGAAAGGCTTCTTGAGGGGAAAGCTGTAACTCTGTGAGATGATTTCACAGAACACAAAGAAGTTTCTCAGAAAGCTTCTTTCTCTTTGTTATCGGAGGATATTTCCTTTGGCCCTATACTCTTCAAAGGGATCGGAGATATCTGTTCTCAGATTCCACAGAAATAAGGCTAGCAAAGAGATCCACGAAATACAGATGTAACTCTGTGAGTGGAAGTCACACATCACAGAGAAGTTTCTCAGAAAGCTTCTTTCCAGATTTCATCTGAGGATATTTCCTTTTTCACCATAGCCCTCTAAGGTCTTCCAAGTATCACTTTGCCAATTGCACAAAAACTGTCATAGCGAAATGCTTCTTGAGGGGAAAGCTGTAACTCTGTGAGATGATTTCACAGAACACAAAGAAGTTTCTCAGAAAGCTTCTTTCTCGTTGTTATCAGAGGATATTTCCTTTGGCCCTATAGTCCTCAAAGTGATCTGAAATATCTGTTCTCAGATTCCACAGAAATAAGGCTAGCAAATAGATCCATGAAATACAGATGTAACTCTGTGAATGGAAGTCACACATCACAGAGCAGTTTCTCAGAAAGCTTCTTTCCAGATTTCATCTGAGGATATTTCCTTTTTCAACATAGCCCTCTATGGGCTTCCAAATATCACTTTGCCAATTCCACAAGAACTGTCTTAGCGAAAGGCTTCTTGACGGGAAAGCTGTAACTCTGTGAGATGATTTCACAGAACACAAAGAAGTTTCTCAGAAAGCTTCTTTCTCTTTGTTATTGGAGGATATTTCCTTTGGCCCTATAGTCTTCAAAGGGATCCGAAATATCTGTTCTCAGATTCCACAGAAATAAGGCTAGCAAAGAGATCCACGAAATACAGATGTAACTCTGTGAGATGAATTAACAGAACACTAAGCAGTTTCTCAGAAAGCTTCTATCCAGATTTCATCTGAGGATATTTCCTTTTTCACCATAGCCCTCTATGGGCTTCCAAATGTCACTTTGCCAATTGCACAAAAACTGTCTTAGCGAAAGGCTTCTTAAGGGGAAAGCTGTAACTATGTGAGATGATTTCACAGAACACAAAGAAGTTTGTCAGAAAGCTTCTTTCTCTTTGTTATCGGAGGATATTTCCTTTGGCCCTATAGTCTTCAAAGGGATCTGAAATATCTGTTCTCAGATTCCACAGAAATAAGGCTAGTAAAGAGATCCACGAAATACAGATATAACTCTGTGAGTGAAAGTCGCACATCACAGAGCAGTTTCTCAGAAAGCTTATTTCCAAATTTCATCTAATGATATTTCCTTTTTTACCATAGCCCTCTATGGGCTTCCAAATATCACTTTGCCAATTCCACAAGAACTGTCTTAGCTAAAGGCTTCTTGAGGGGAAAGCTGTAACTCTGTGAGATGATTTCACAGAACACAAAGAAGTTTCTCAGAAAGCTTCTTTCTCTTTGTTATCGGAGGATATTTCCTTTGGCCCTATAGTCTTCAAAGGGATCCGAAATATCTTTTCTCAGATTCCACAGAAAAAAGGCTAGCCAAGAGATCCACGAAATACAGATGTAACACTGTGAGATGAATTAACAGAACACTAAGCAGTTTCTCAGAAAGCTTCTTTCCAGATTTCATCTGAGGATATTTCCTTTTTCACCATAGCCCTCAAAGGGCTTCCAAATATCACTTTGCCAATTCCACAAGAACTGTCTTAGGGAAAGGCTTCTTGACGGGAAAGCTGTAACTCCGTGAGATGATTTCACAGAACACAAAGAAGTTTCTCAGAAAGCTTCTTTCTCTTTGTTATCGGAGGATATTACCTTTGGCCCTATAGTCTTCAAAGGGATCCGAAATATCTGTTCTCAGATTCCACAGAAATAAGGCTAGCAAAGAGATCTACGAAATATAGATGTAACTGTGTGCGATGAATTAACAGAACACTAAGCAGTTTCTCAGAAAGCTTCTTTCCAGATTTCATCTGAGGATATTTCCTTTTTCACAATAGCCCTCTAAGGTCTTCCAAATATCACTTTGCCAATACCACAAGAACTGTAATAGCGAAAGGCTTCTTGAGGGGAAAGCTGTAACTCTGTGAGATGATTTCACACAACACAAAGAAGTTTCTCAGAAAGCTTCTTTCTCGTTGTTATCGGAGGATATTTCCTTTGGCCCTATAGTCCTCAAAGGGATCTGAAATATCTATTCTCAGATTCCGCTGAAAGAAGGCTAGCAAAGAGATCCACGAAATGCAGATGTAACTCTGTGAATGGAAGTCACACATCACAGAGCAGTTTCTCAGAAAGCTTCTTTCCAGATTTCATCTGAGGATATTTACTTTTTCACCATAGCCCTCTATGGGCTTCCAAATATCACTTTGCCAATTCCACAAGAACTGTCTTAGCGAAAGGCTTCTTGAGGGGAAAGTTGTAACTCTGTGAGAGGATTTCACAGACACAAAGAAGTTTCTCAGAAAGCTTCTTTCTCTTTGTTATCGGAGGATATTTCCTTTGGCCCTATAGTCTTCAAAGGAATCCGAAATATCTGTTCTCAGATTCCACAGAAAAAAGGCTAGCAAAGAGATCCACGAAATGCAGATGTAACTCTGTGAGTGGAAGTCACACATCACGGAGCAGTTACTCAGAAGGCTTCTTTCCAGATTTCATCTGAGGATATTTCCTTTTTCACCATAGCCCTCTATGGGCTTCCAAATATCACTTTGCCAATTCCACAAGAACTGTCTTAGATAAAGGCTTCTTGAGGGGAAAGCTGTAACTCTGTGAGATGATTTCACAGAACACAAAGAAGTTTCTCAGAAAGCTTCTTTCTCTTTGTTATCGGAGGATATTTCCTTTGGCCCTATAGTCTTCAAAGGGATCCGAAATATCTGTTTTCAGATACCTCAGAAATAAGGCTAGCAAAGAGATCCACGAAATACAGATGTAACTCTGTGAGATGAATTAACAGAACACTAAGCAGTTTCTCAGAAAGCTTCTTTACAGATTTCATCTGAGGATATTTCCTTTTTCACCATAGCCCTCTATGGGCTTCCAAATATCACTTTGCCAATTCCACAAGAACTGTCTTAGCGAAAGGCTTCTGGAGGGGAAAGCTGTAACTCTGTGAGATGATTTCACAGAACACAAAGAAATTTCTCAGAAAGCTTCTTTCTCTTTGTTATCGGAGGATATTTCCTTTGGCCCTATATTCTTCAAAGGGATCCGACATATCTGTTCTCAGATTCCACAGAAATAAGGCTAGCAAAGAGATCCACGAAATACAGATGAAACTCTGTGAAATGAATTAACAGAACACTAAGCAGTTTCTCAGAAAGCTTCTTTCCAGATTTCATCTGAGGATATTTCCTTTTTCACCGTAGCCCTCTATGGGCTTCCAAATATCACTTTGCCAATTCCACAAGAACTGTCTTAACGAAAGGCTTCTTGAGGGGAAAGCTGTAATTCTTTGAGATGATTTCCCAGAACACAAAGAAGTTTCTCAGAAATCTTCTTTCTCTTTGTTATCGGAGGATATTTCCTTTGGCCCTATAGTCTTCAAAGGGATCCGAAATATCTGTTCTCAGATTCCACAGAAATAAGGCTAGCAAAGAGATCCACGAAATACAGATGTAACTCTGTGAGATGAATTAACAGAACACTAAGCAGTTTCTCAGAAAGCTTCTTTCCAGATTTCATCTGAGGATATTTCCTTTTTCACCATAGCCCTCTATGGGCTTCCAAATATCACTTTGCCAATTCCACAAGAACTGTCTTAGCGAAAGGCTTCTTGAGGGGAAAGCTGTAACTCTGTGAGATGATTTCACAGAACACAAAGAAGTTTGTCAGAAATCTTCTTTCTCTTTGTTATCGGAGGATATTTCCTTTTGCCCTATAGTCTTCAAAGGAATCCGAAATATCTGTTCTCAGATTCAACAGAAATAAGGCTAGCAAGGAGATACACGAAATACAGATGTAACTCTGTGAGTGTAAGTCACACATCACAGAGCAGTTTCTCAGAGAGCTTCTTTCCAGATTTCATCGGAGGATATTTCCTTTTTCACCATAGCCCTCTATGGACTTCCAAATATCACTTTGCCAATTGCACAAGAACTGTCTTAGCGAAAGGCTTCTTGAGGGGAAAGCTGTAACTCTGGGAGATGATTTCACAGGACACAAAGAAGTTTCTCAGAAAGCGTCTTTCTCTTTGTTATCGGTGATTATTTCCTTTGACCCTATAGTCTTCAAAGGGATCCGAAATATCTGTTCTCCGATTCCACAGAAATAAGGCTAGCAAAGAGATCCACGAAATACAGATGTAATTCTGTGAGTGGAAGTCACACATCACAGAGCAGTTTCTCAGAAAGCTTCTTTCCAGATTTCATCTGAGGATATTTCCTTTTTCACCGTAGCCCTCTATGGGCTTCCAAATATCACTTTCCCAATTCCACAAGAACGTCTTAGCGAAAGTCTTCTTGAGGGGAAAGCTGTAACTCTGAGAGATGATTTCACAGAACACAAAGAAGTTTCTCAGAAAGCTTCTTTCTCTTTGTTATCGGAGGATATTTCCTTTGGCCCTATAGTCTTCAAAGGAATCCGAAATATCTGTTCTCAGATTCCACAGAAAAAAGGCTAGCAAAGAGATACACGAAATACAGATGTAACTCTGTGAGTGTAAGTCACACATCACAGAGCAGTTTCCCAGAGAGCTTCTTTCCAGATTTCATCGGAGGATATTTCCTTTTTCACCATAGCCTTCTATGGACTTCCAAATATCACTTTGCCAATTCCACAAGAACTGTCTTAGCGAAAGGCTTCTTGAGGGGAAAGTTGTAACTCTGTGAGATGATTTCACAGAACACAAAGAAGTTTCTCAGGAAGCTTCTTTTTCTTTGTCATCGGATGATATTTCCTTTGGCCCTATAGTCTTCAAAGGGATCCGAAATATCTGTTCTCAGATTCCACAGAAATAAGGCTAGCAAAGAGATCCCCGAAATACAGATGTAACTCTGTGAGTGGAAGTCAAACATCACAGAGCAGTTTCTCAGAAAACTTCTTTCCAAATTTCATCTCAGGATAGTTCCTTTTTCACCATAGCCCTCTATGGGCTTGCAAATATCACTTTGCCAATTCCACAAGAACTGTCTTAGCGAAAGGCTTCTTGAGGGGAAAGCTGTAACTCTGTGAGATGATTTCACAGAACACAAAGAAGTTTCTCAGAAAGCTTCTTTCTCTTTGTTATCAGAGGATATTTCCTTTGGCCCTATAGTCTTCAATGGGATCCGAAATATCTGTTCTCAGATTCCACAGAAATAAGGCTAGCAAAGAGATCCACGAAATACAGATGTAACTATGTGAGATGAATTAACAGAACACTAAGCAGTTTCTCAGAAAGCTTCTTTCCAGATTTCATCTGAGGATATTTCCTTTTTCAACAGAGCCCTCCATGGGCTTCCAAATATCACTTTGCCAATTCCACAAGAACTGTCTTAGCGAAAGGCTTCTTGAGGGGAAAGCTGTAACTCTGTGAGATGATTTCACAGAACACAAATAAGTTTCTCAGAAAGCGTCTTTCTCTTTGTTATCGGTGATTATTTCCTTTGGCCCTATAGTCTTCAAAGGGATCTGAAATATCTGTTCTCCGATTCCACAGAAATAAGGCTAGCAAAGAGATCCACGAAATACAGATGTAACTTGTGAGTGGAAGTCACACATCACAGAGCAGTTTCTCAGAAAGCTTCTTTCCAGATTTCATATGAGGATATTTCCTTTTTCACCGTAGCCCCCTATGGGCTTCCAAATATCACTTTGCCAATTCCACAAGAACGTCTTAGCGAAAGGCTTCTTGAGGGGAAGGCTGTAACTCTGAGAGATGATTTCACAGAACACAAAAAAGTTTCTCAGAAAGCTTCTTTCTCTTTGTTATCGGAGGATATTTCCTTTGGCCCTATAGTCTTCAAAGGAATCCGAAATATCTGTTCTCAGACTCCACAGAAATAAGGCTAGCAAAGAGATCCACGAAATACAGATGTAACTCTGTGAGTGGAAGTCACACATCACAGAGCAGTTTCTCAGAAAGCTTCTTTCCAGATTTCTTCTGAGGATATTTCCTTTTTCACCGTAGCCCTCTATGGGCTTCCAAATATCACTTTGCCAATTCCACAAGAACTGTCTTAGCGAAAGGCTTCTTGAGGGGAAAGCTGTAACTCTGTGAGATGATTTCACAGAACACAAAGAAGTTTGTCAGAAAG
Organism: Macaca nemestrina; assembly: GCF_043159975.1. NCBI lineage: Eukaryota > Metazoa > Chordata > Mammalia > Primates > Cercopithecidae > Macaca > Macaca nemestrina. Next base: position 94,430,708 of record NC_092145.1, on the reverse strand, counting down.
CTTCTTTCTCTTTGTTATCGGAGGATATTTCCTTTGGCCCTCTAGGGATAAAATATAGGGATCCGAAATATTTGTTCTCAGATTCCACAGAAAAAAGGCTGCAAAGAGATCCACGAAATACAGATGTAACTCTGTGTATGGAAGTCACACATCACAGAGAAGTTTCTCAGAAAGCTTCTTTCCAAATTTCATCTGAGGATAGTTCCTTTTTCACCATAGCCCTCTATGGGCTTCCAAATATCACTTTGCCAATTTCACAAGAACTGTCTTAGCGAAAGGCTTCTTGAGGGGAAAGCTGTAACTCTGTGAGATGATTTCATAGAACACAAAGAAGTTTCTCAGAAAGCTTCTTTCTCTTTGTTATCGGAGGATATTTCCTTTGGCCCTATAGTCTTCCAAGGGATCCGAAATATCTGTTCTCAGATTCCACAGAAATAAGGCTAGGAAAGAGATCCACGAAATACAGATGTATCTCTGTGAGATGAATTAACAGAACAATAAGCAGTTTCTCAGAAAGCTTCTTTCCAGATTTCATCTGAGGATATTTCCTTTTTCACTATAGCCCTCTATGGGCTTCCAAATATCACTTTGCCAATACCACAAGAACTGTCTTAGTGAAAGGCTTCTTGAGGGGAAAGCCGTAACTCTGTGAGATGATTTCACAGAACACAAAGAAGTTTCTCAGAAAGCTTCTTTCTCTTTGTTATCGGAGGATATTTCCTTTGGCCCTAGAGTCTTCAAAGGAATCCGAAATATCTGTTTTCAGATTCCACAGAAATAAGGCTAGCAAAGAGATCCACGAAATACTGATATAACTCTGTGAGTGAAAGTCACACATCACAGAGCTTTTTCTCAGAAAGCTTATTTCCAAATTTCATCTCATGATATTTCCTTTTTCACCATAGCCCTCTATGGGCTTCCAAATATCACTTTGCCAATTCCACAAGAACGTTCTTAGCTAAAGGCTTCTTGAGGGGAAAGCTGTATCTCTGTGAGATGATTTCACCGAAAACAAAGAAGTTTCTCAGAAAGCTTCTTTCTCTTTGTTATCGGAGAATATTTCCTTTGGCCCTATATTCTTCAAAGGCATCCGAAATATCTGTTCTCAGATTCCACAGAAATAAGGCTAGCAAAGAGATCCACGAAATACGGATGTAACTATGTGAGTGGAAGTCACACATCACAGAGCAGCTTCTCAGAAAGCTTCTTTCCAGATTTCATCTGAGGATATTTCCTTTTTCACCATAGCCCTCTATGGGCTTCCAAATATCACTTTCCCAATTCCACAAGAACGTCTTAGCGAAAGTCTTCTTGAGGGGAAAGCTGTAACTCTGAGAGATGATTTCACAGAACACAAAGAAGTTTCTCAGAAAGCTTCTTTCTCTTTGTTATCGGAGGATATTTCCTTTGGCCCTATAGGGATAAAATATAGGGATCCGAAATATCTGTTTTCAGATTCCACAGAAATAAGGCTGCAAAGAGATCCACGAAATACAGATGTAACTCTGTGAATGGAAGTCACACATCACAGAGCAGTTTCTCAGAAAGCTTCTTTCCAGATTTCATCTGAGGATATTTTCTTTTTCACCATAGCCCTCTATGGGCTTCCAAATATCATTTTGCCAATTCCACAAGAACTGTCTTAGCGAAAGTCTTCTTGAAGGGAAAGCTGTAACTCTGTGAGATGATTTCACAGAACACAAAGAAGTTTTTCAGTAAGCTTCTTTCTCTTTGTCATCGGAGGATATTTCCTTTGGCCCTAGAGTCTTCAAAGGGATCCGAAATATCTGTTCTCAGATTCCACAGAAATAAGGCTAGCAAAGAGATCCACGAAATATAGACGAAACTCTGTGAGATGAATTAAAAGAACACTAAGCAGTTTCTCAGAAAGCTTCTTTCCAGATTTCATCTGAGGATATTTCCTTTTTCACCATAGCCCACTATGGGCTTCCAAATATCACTTTGCCAATTCCACAAGAACTGTCTTAGCGAAAGGCTTCTTGAGGGGAAAGCTGTAACTCTGTGAGATGATTTCACAGAATACAAAGAAGTTTCTCAGAAAGCTTCTTTCTCTTTGTTATCGGAGGATATTTCCTTTGGCCCTGTAGTCTTCAAAGGGATCCGAAATATCTGTTCTCAGATTACACAGAAATAAGGCTAGCAAAGAGATCCACGAAATACAGATGTAACTCTGTGAGATGAATTAACAGAACACTAAGCAATTTCTCAGAAAGTTTCTTCCAGATTTCATCTGAGGATATTTCCTTTTACACCATAGCCCTCTATGGGCTTCCAAAAATCACTTTGCCAATACCACGAGAACTGTCTTAGTGAAAGGCTTCTGAGGGGAAAGCTGTAACTCTGTGAGATGATTTCACAGAACACAAAGAAGTTTCTCAGACAGCTTCTTTCAATTTGTTATCGGAGGATATTTCCTTTGTCCCTATAGTCTTCAAAGGGATCCGAAATATCTGTTCTCGGATTCCACAGAAATAAGGCTAGCAAAGAGATCCACGAAATACAGATGTAACTCTGTGAGATGAATTAACACATCACAGAGCAGTTTCTCAGAAAGCTTCTTTCCGGATTTCATCTGAGGATATTTACTTTTTCACCATAGCCCTCTATGGGCTTCCAAATGTCACTTTGCCAATTGCACAAAAACTGTCTTAGCGAAAGGCTTCTTGAGGGGAAAGCTGTAACTCTGTGAGATGATTTCACAGAACACAAAGAAGTTTGTCAGAAATCTTCTTTCTCTTTGTTATCGGAGGATATTTCCTATGGCCCTATAGTCTTCAAAGGGATCCGCAATATCTGTTCTCAGATTCCACAGAAATAAGTCTAGCAAAGAGATCCACGAAATGCAGATGTAACCCTCTGAGTGGAAGTCACACATCACAGAGCAGTTTCTCAGAAAGCTTCTTTCCAGATTTCATCTGAGGATATTTCCTTTTTCACCATAGCCCTCTATGGGCTTCCAAATAGCACTTTGCCAATTCCACAAGAACTGTCTTAGCGAAAGGCTACTTGAGGGGAAAGCTGTGTCTCTGTGAGATGATTTCACAGAACACAAAGAAGTTTCTCAGAAAGCTTCTTTCTCTTTGTTATCGGAGGATATTTCCTTTGGCCCTATAGTCTTCAAAGGGATCCGAAATATCTGTTCTCAAATTCCACAGAAATAAGGCTAGCAAAGAGATCCACGAAATACAGATGTAACTCTGTGAGTGAAAGTCACACATCACAGAGCTGTTTCTCAGAAAGCTTATTTCCAAATTTCATCTCATGATATTTCCTTTTTCACCATAGCCCTCTATGGGCTTCCAAATATCACTTTGCCAATTCCACAAGAACTGTCTTAGCTAAAGGCTTCTTGAGGGGAAAGCTGTAACTCTGTGAGATGATTTCACAGAACACAAAGAAGTTTCTCAGAAAGCTTCTTTCTCGTTGTCATCGGAGGATATTTCCTTTGGCCCTATAGTCCTCAAAGGGTTCTGAAATATCTGTAATCAGATTCCACAGAAATAAGGCTAGCAAAGACATCCACGAAATACAGATGTAACTCTGTGAAAGGAAGTCACACATCACAGAGCAGTTTCTCAGAAAGCTTCCTTCCAGATTTCATCTGAGGATATTTCCTTTTTCACCATAGCCCACTATGGGCTTCCAAATATCACTTTGCCAATTCCACAAGAACTGTCTTAGCGAAAGGCTTCTTGAGGGGAAAGCTGTAACTCTGTGAGATGATTTCACAGAACGCAAAGAAGTTTCTCAGAAAGCTTCTTTCTCTTTGTTATCGGAGGATATTTCCTTTGGCCCTATAGTCTTCAAAGGGATCCGAAATACCTGTTCTCAGATTCCACAGAAATAAGGCTAGCAAAGAGATCCACGAAATACAGATGTAACTCTGTGAGATGAATTAACAGAACACTAAGCAGTTTCTCTGTAAGCTTCTATCCAGATTTCATCTGAGGATATTTCCTTTTTCACCATAGCCCTCCATGGGCTTCCAAATGTCACTTTGCCAATTGCACAAAAACTGTCTTAGCGAAAGGCTTCTTGAGGGGAAAGCTGTAACTCTGTGAGATGATTTCACAGAACACAAAGAAGTTTCTCAGAAAGCTTCTTTCTCTTTGTTATCGGAGGATATTTCCGTTGGCCCTATAGTCTTCAAAGGGATCCGAAATATCTGTTCTCAGATTCCACAGAAATAAGGCTAGCAAAGAGATCCACGAAATACAGATGAAACTCGGTGAGATGAATTAACAGAACACTAAGCAGTTTCTCCGAAAGCTTCTTTCCAGATTTCATCTGAGGATATTTCCTTTTTCATCATAGCCCTCTATGGGCTTCCAAATATCACTTTGCCAATTCCACAAGAACAATCTTAGCGAAAGGCTTGTTGAGGGGAAAGCTGTAACTCTGTTAGATGATTTCACAGAACACAAAGAAGTTTCTCAGAAAGGTTCTTTCTCTTTGTTATCGGAGGATATTTCCTCTGGCCCTATAGTCTTCAAAGGGATCCGAAATATCTGTTCTCAGATTCCACAGAAATAAGGCTAGCAAAGAGATCCACGAAATACAGATGTAAATCTGTGACAGGAAGTCACACATCACAGAGCAGTTTCTCAGAAAGCTTCATTCCAGATTTCATCTGAGGATATTTCCTTTTTCACCATAGCCCTCTATGGGCTTCCAAATATCACTTTGCCAATTCCACAAGAACTGTCTTAGCGGAAGGCTTCTTGAGGGGAAAGTTGTAACTATGTGAGATGACTTCACAGAACACAAAGAAGTTTCTCAGTAAGCTTCTTTCTCTTCGTCAACGGAGGTTACTTCCTTTGGCCCTATAGTCTTCAAAGGGATCCGAAATATCTGTTCTCAGATTCCACAGAAATAAGGTAGCAACGAGATCCACGAAATACATAAATAACTCTGTGAGTGGAAGTCACAAAAAACAGAGCAGTTTCTGAGAAAGCTTCTTTCCAGATTTCATCTGAGGATATTTCCTTTTTCACCATAGCCCTCTATGGGCTTCCAAATATCACTTTGCCAATACCACAGGAACTGTCATAGAGAAAGGCTACTTGAGGGGAAAGCTGTAACTCTGTGAGATGATTCCACCGAACACAAAGAAGTTTCTCAGAAAGCTTCTTTCTCTTTGTTATCGGAGGATATTTCCTTTGGCCCTATAGTCTTCAAAGGGATCCGAAATATCTGTTCTCAGATTCCACAGAAATAAGGCTAGCCAAAAGATCCACGAAATACAGATGTAACTCGGTGAGATGAATTAACAGAACACTAAGCAGTTTCTCAGAAAGCTTCTTTCCAGATTTCATCTGAGGATATTTCCTTTTTCATCATAGCCCTCTTTGGGCTTCCAAATATCACTTTGCCAATTCCACAAGAACTATCTTAGCGAAAGGCTTCTTGAGGGAAAAGCTGTAACTCTGTGAGATGATTTCACAGAACACAAAGAAGTTTCTCAGAAAGCTTCTTTCTCTTTGTTATCGTAGGATATTTCCTCTGGCCCTATAGTCTTCAAAGGGATCCGAAATATCTGCTCTCAGATTCCACAGAAATAAGACTAGCAAAGAGATCCACGAAATACAGATGTAACTCGGTGAGATGAATTAACAGAACACTAAGCAGATTCTCAGAAAGCTTCTTTCCAGATTTAATCTGAGGATATTTCCTTTTTCAGCACAGCCCTCTATGGGCTTCCAAATATCACTTTGCCAATTCCACAAGAACTGTCTTAGCGAAAGTCTTCTTGAGGGGAAAGCTGTAACTCTGTGAGATGATTTCACAGAACACAAGGAAGATTCTCAGTACGCTTCTTTCTCTTTGTTATCAGAGGATATTTCCTTTGGCCCTATAGTCTTCAAAGGGATCCGAAAAATCTGTTCTCAGATTCCACAGAAATAAGGCTAGCAAAGAGATCCACGAAAGACAGATGTAACTCTGTGAGTGGAAGTCAGACATCACAGAGCAGTTTCTCAGAAAGTTTCTTTCCAGATTTCATCTGAGGATATTTCCTTTTTCAGCATAGCCATCTACGGGCTTCCAAATATCACTTTGCCAATTCCACAAGAACTCTATTAGCGAAAGGCTTCTTGAGGGGAAAGCTGTAACTCTGTGAGATGATTTCACAGAACACAAAGAAGTTTCTCAGAAATCTTCTTTCTCTTTGTCATCAGAGGATATTTCCTTTGGCCCTATAGTGTTCAAAGGGATCCGAAATATCTGTTCTCAGATTCCACAGAAATAAGGCTAACAAAGAGATCCAAGAAATACAGATGTAACTCTGTGAAGTGAATTAACAGAACACTAAGCAGTTTCTCAGAAAGCTTCTTTCCAGATTTCATCTGAGGATATTGCCTTTTTCACCATAGCCCTCTAAGGGCTTCCAAATATCACTTTGCCAATTCCACAAGAACTGTCTTAGCGAAAGGCTTCTTGAGGGGAAAGCTGTAACTCTGTGAGATGATTTCACAGAACACAAAGAAGTTTCTCAGAAAGCTTCTTTCTCTTTGTTATCGGAGGATATTTCCTTTGGCCCTATAGTCTTCAAAGGGATCCGAAATATCTGTTCTCAGATTCCACAGAAATAAGGCTAGCAAAGAGATCTACGAAATATAGATGTAACTCAGTGAGATGAATTTACAGAACACTAAGCAGTTTCTCAGAAAGCTTCTTTCCAGATTTCATCTGAGGATATTTCCTTTTTCACCATAGCCCTCTATGGGCTTCCAAATGTCGCTTTGCCAATACCACAAGAACTGTCTTAGGGAAAGGCTTCTTGAGGGGAAAGCTGTAACTCTGTGAGATGATTTCACAGAACACAAAGAAGTTTCTCAGAAAGCTTCTTTCTCTTTGTTATCGGAGGATATTTCCTTTGGCCCTATAGTCTTCAAAGGGATCCGAAATATCTGTTCTCAGATTCCACAGAAATAAGGCTAGCAAGGAGATCCACGAAATACAGATGTAACTCTGTGAGTGGAAGTCACACATCACAGAGAACTTTCTCAGAAAGCTTCTTTCCAGATTTCATCTGAGGATATTTCCTTTTTCACCATAGCCCTCTATGGGCTTCCAAATATCACTTTGCCAATCCCACAAGAACTGTCTTAGCGAAAGGCTTCTTGAGGGGAAAGCTGTAACTCTGTGAGATGATTTCACCGAACACAAAGAAGTTTCTCAGAAAGCTTCTTTCTCTTTGTTATCGGAGGATATTTCCATTGGCCCTATAGTCTTCAAAGGGATCCGAAATATCTGTTCTCAGATTCCACAGAAATAAGGCTAGCAAAGAGATCCACGAAATACAGATGTAACTCGGTGAGATGAATTAGCAGAACACTAAGCAGTTTCTCAGAAAGCTTCTTTCCAGATTTCATCTGAGGATATTTCCTTTTTCACCACAGCCCTCTATGGGCTTCCAAATATCACTTTGCCAATTCCACAACAACTGTCTTAGCGAAAGTCTTCTTGAGGGGAAAGCTGTGACTCTGTGAGATGATTTCACCGAACACAAAGAAGTTTCTCAGAAAGCTTCTTTCTCTTTGTTATCGGAGGATAGTTCCTTTGGCCCTATAGTCTTCAAAGGGATCCGAAGTATCTGTTCTCAGATTCCACAGATATAAGGCTAGCAAAGAGATCCACGAAATACAGATGAAACTCCGTGAGATGAACTAACAGAACACTAAGCAGTTTCTGAGAAAGCTTCTTTCCAGATTTCATCTGAGGATATTTCCTTTTTCATCATAGCCCTCTATGGGCTTCCAAATATCACTTTGCCAATTCCACAAGAACTATCTTAGCGAAAGGCTTCTTTAGGGGAAAGTTGTAACTCTGTGAGATGATTTCACAGAACACAAAGAAGTTTCTCAGAAACCTTATTTCTCTTTGTTATTGGAGGATATTTCCTCTGGCCCTATAGTCTTCAAAGGGATCCGAAATATCTGTTCTCAGATTCCATAGAAATAAGGCTAGCAAAGAGATCCAGGAAATACAGATGTAAATCTGTGAATGGAAGTCACACATCACAGAGCAGTTTCTCAGAAAGCTTCATTCCAGATTTCATCTGAGGATATTTCCTTTTTCACCATAGCCCTCTATGGGCTTCCAAATATCACTTTGCCAATTCCACAAGAACTGTCTTAGCGAAAGGCTTCTTCAGGGGAAAGCTGTAACTCTGTGAGATGATTTCACAGAACACAAAGAAGTTTCTCAGTAAGCTTCTTTCCCTTTGTCATCGGAGGATATTTCCTTTGGCCCTATAGTCTTCAAAGGGATCCGAAATATCTGTTCTCAGATTCCACAGAAATAAGGTAGCAACGAGATTCACGAAATACAGATTTAACTCTGTGAGTGGAAGTCACACAAAACAGAGCAGTTTCTCAGAAAGCTTCTTTCCAGATTTCATCTGAGGATATTTCCTTTTTCACCATAGCCTTCTATGGGCTTCCAAATATCACTTTGCCAATTCCACAAGAACTGTCTTAGCGAAAGGCTTCTTGAGGGGAAAGCTGTAACTCTGTGGGATGATATCACAGAACACAAAGAAATTTCCAGAAAGCTTCTTTCTCTTTGTTATCGGAGGATATTTCCTTTGGCCCTATAGTCTTCAAAGGGATCCGAAATATCTGTTCTCAGATTCCACAGAAATAAGGCTATCAAAGAGATCCACGAAATACAGATGTATCTCCGTGAGATGAATTAACAGAACACTAAGCAGTTTCTCAGAAAGCTTCTTTCCAGATTTCATCTGAGGATATTTCCTTTTTCACCATAGCCCTCTATGGGCTTCCAAATGTCACTTTGCCAATTGCACAAAAACTGTCTTAGCGAAAGGCTTCTTGAGGGGAAAGCTGTAACTCTGTGAGATGATTTCACAGAACACAAAGAAGTTTCTCAGAAAGCTTCTTTCTCTTTGTTATCGGAGGATATTTCCTTTGGTCCTATAGTCTTCAAAGGGATCCTAAATATCTGTTCTCAGATTCCACAGATATAAGGCTAGCAAAGAGATCCACGAAATACAGATGTAAATCTGTGAAAGGAAGTCACACATCACAGAGCAGTTTCTCAGAGAGCTTCATTCCAGATTTCATCTGAGGATATTTCCTTTTTCACCATAGCCCTCTATGGGCTTCCAAATATCACTTTGCCAATTCCACAAGAACTGTCTTAGCGAAAGACTTCTTGAGGGGTAAGCTGTAACTCTGTGAGATGATTTCACAGAACACAAAGAAGTTTCTCAGTAAGCTTCTTTCTCTTTGTCATCGGAGGATATTTCCTTTGGCCCTATAGTCTTCAAAGGGATCCGAAATATATGTTCTCAGATTCCACAGAAATAAGGTAGCAACGAGATCCACGAAATACAGATGTAACTCTGCGAGTGGAAGTCACACAAAACAGAGCAGTTTCTCAGAAAGCTTCTTTCCAGATTTCATCTGAGGATATTTCCTTTTTCACCATAGCCCTCTATGGGCTTCCAAATATCACTTTGCCAATTCCACAAGAACTGTCTTAGCGAAAGGCTTCTTGAGGGGAAAGCTGTAACTCTGTGAGATGATTTCACAGAACACGAAGAAGTTTCTCAGTAAGCTTCTTTCTCTTTGTCATCGGAGGATATTTCCTTTGGCCCTGTAGTCTTCAAAGGGATCCGAAATATCTCTTCTCAGATTCCACAGAAATAAGGTAGCAACGAGATCCACGAAATACATAAATAACTCTGTGAGTGGAAGTCACACAAAACAGAGCAGTTTCTCAGAAAGCTTCTTTCCAGATTTCATCTGAGGATATTTCCTTTTTCACCATAGCCCTCTATGGGCTTCCAAATATCACTTTGGCAATACCACAAGAACTGTCTAAGCGAAAGGCTTCTTGAGGGGAAAGCTGTAACTCTGTGAGATGATTCCACCGAACACAAAGAAGTTTCTCAGAAAGCTTCTTTCTCTTTGTTATCGGAGGATATTTCCTTTGGCCCTATAGTCTTCAAAGGAATCCGAAATATCTGTTCTCAGATACCACAGAAATAAGGCTAGCATAGAGATCCAAGAAATACAGAAGTAACTCTGTGAGATGAATTAACAGAACACTAAGCAGATTCTCAGTAAGCTTCTATCCAGATTTCATCTGAGGATATTTCCTTTTTCACCATAGCCCTCCATGGGCTTCCAAATGTCACTTTGCCAATTGCACAAAAACTGTCTTAGCGAAAGGCTTCTTGAGGGGAAAGCTGTAACTCTGTGAGATGATTTCACAGAAAACAAAGAAGTTTCTCAGAAAGCTTCTTTCTCTTTGTTATCGGAGGATATTTACTTTGGCCCTATAGTCTTCAAAGGGATCCGAAATATCTGTTCTCAGATTCCACAGAAATAAGGCTAGCAAAGATATCCACGAAATACAGATGAAACTCGGTGAGATGAATTAACAGAACACTAAGCAGTTTCTCAGAAAGCTTCTTTCCAGATTTCATCTAAGGATATTTCATTTTTCATCATAGCCCTCTATGGGCTTCCAAATATCACTTTGCCAATTCCACAAGAACAATCTTAGCGAAAGGCTTCTTGAGGGGAAAGCTGTAACTCTGTTAGATGATTTCACAGAACACAAAGAAGTTTCTCAGAAAGGTTCTTTCTCTTTGTTATCAGAGGATATTTCCTCTGGCCCTATAGTCTTCAAAGGGATCCGAAATATCTGTTCTCAGATTCCACAGAAATAAGGCTAGCAAAGAGATCCACGAAATACAGATGTAAATCTGGGACAGGAAGTCACACATCACAGAGCAGTTTCGCAGAAAGCTTCATTCCAGATTTCATCTGAGGATATTTCCTTTTTCACCATAGCCCTCTATGGGCTTCCAAATATCACTTTGCCAATTCCACAAGAACTGTCTTAGCGAAAGGCTTCTTGAGGGGAAAGTTGTAACTATGTGAGATGACTTCACAGAACACAAAGAAGTTTCTCAGAAAGCTTCTTTCTCTTCGTCATCGGAGGTTACTTCCTTTGGCCCTATAGTCTTCAAAGGGATCCGAAATATCTGTTCTCAGATTCCACAGAAATAAGGTAGCAACGAGATCCACGAAATACATAAATAACTCTGTGAGTGGAAGTCACACAAAACAGAGCAGTTTCTCAGAAAGCTTCTTTCCAGATTTCATCTGAGGATATTTCCTTTTTCACCATAGCCCTCTATGGGCTTCCAAATATCACTTTGCCAATACCACAGGAACTGTCATAGCGAAAGGCTACTTGAGGGGAAAGCTGTAACTCTGTGAGATGATTCCACCGAACACAAAGAAGTTTCTCAGAAAGCTTCTTTCTCTTTGTTATCGGAGGATATTTCCTTTGGCCCTATAGTCTTCAAAGGGATCCGAAATATCTGTTCTCAGATTCCACAGAAATAAGGCTAGCAAAGAGATCCACGAAATACAGATGTAACTCGGTGAGATGAATTAACAGAACACTAAGCAGTTTCTCAGAAAGCTTCTTTCCAGATTTCATCTGAGGATATTTCCTTTTTCATCATAGCCCTCTATGGGCTTCCAAATATCACTTTGCCAATTCCACAAAAACTATCTTAGCGAAAGGCTTCTTGAGGGGAAAGCTGTAACTCTGTCAGATGATTTCACAGAACACAAAGAAGTTTCTCAGAAAGCTTCTTTCTCTTTGTTATCGTAGGATATTTCCTCTGGCCCTATAGTCTTCAAAGGGATCCGAAATATCTGCTCTCAGATTCCACAGAAATAAGATTAGCAAAGAGATCCACGAAATACAGATGTAACACGGTGAGATGAATTAACAGAACACTAAGCAGTTTCACAGAAAGCTTCTTTCCAGATTTCATCTGAGGATATTTCCTTTTTCAGCACAGCCCTCTATGGGCTTCCAAATATCACTTTGCCAATTCCACAAGAACTGTCTTAGCGAAAGTCTTCTTGAGGGGAAAGCTGTAACTCTGTGAGATGATTTCACAGAACACAAGGAAGTTTCTCAGAAAGCTTCTTTCTCTTTGTTATCGGAGGATATTTCCTTTGGCCCTATAGTCTTCAAAGGGATCCGAAATATCTGTTCTCAGATTCCACAGAAATAAGGTAGCAACGAGATACACGAAATACATATTTAACTCTGTGAGTGGAAGTCACACAAAACAGAGCAGTTTCTCAGAAAGCTTCTTTCCAGATTTCATCTGAGGATATTTCCTTTTTCACCATAGCCCTCTATGGGCTTCCAAATATCACTTTGCCAATACCACAGGAACTGTCTTAGCGAAAGGCTTCTTGAGGGGAAAGCTGTAACTCTGTGAGATGATTTCACCGAACACAAAGAAGTTTCTCAGAAAGCTTCTTTCTCTTTGTTATCGGAGGATATTTCCTTTGGCCCTATAGTCTTCAAAGGGATCCGAAATATCTGTTCTCAGATTCCACAGAAAAAAGGCTAGCAAAGAGATCCACGAAATACAGATGTAACTCGGTGAGATGAATTAACAGAAGACTAAGCAGTTTCTCAGAAAGCTTCTTTCCAGATTTCATCTGAGGATATTTCCTTTTTCACCACAGCCCTCTATGGGCTTCCAAATATCACTTTGCCAATTCCACAAGAACTGTCTTAGCGAAAGGCTTCTTGAGGGGAAAGCTGTAACTCTGTGAGATGATTTCACAGAACACAAAGAAGTTTCTCAGAAAGCTTCTTTCTCTTTGTTATCGGAAGATATTTCCTTTGGCCCTATAGTCTTCAAAGGGATCCGAAATATCTGTTCTCAGATTCCACAGAAATAAGGCTAGCAAAGAGATCCACGAAATACAGATGTAACTCGGTGAGATGAATTAACAGAACACTAAGCAGTTTCTCAGAAAGCTTCTTTCCAGATTTCATCTGAGGATATTTCCTTTTTCAACAGAGCCCTCTATGGGCTTCCAAATATCACTTTGCCAATTCCACAAGAACTGTCTTAGCGAAAGGCTTCTTGAGGGGAAAGCTGTAACTCTGTGAGATGATTTCACAGAACACAAAGAAGTTTCTCAGAAAGCTTCTTTCTCTTTGTTATCGGAGGATATTTCCTTTGTCCCTAAAGTCTTCAAAGGGATCCGGAATATGTGTTCTCATACTCCACAGAAATACGGCTAGCAAAGATATCCACGAAATACAGATGTAACTCTGTGAGATGAATTAACAGAACACTAAGCAGTTTCTCAGAAAGCTTCTATCCAGATTTCATCTGAGGATATTTACTTTTTCACCATAGCCCTCTATGGGCTTCCAAATGTCACTTTGCCAATTGCACAAAAACTGTCTTAGCGAAAGGCTTCTTGAGGGGAAAGCTGTAACTCTGTGAGATGATTTCACAGAACACAAAGAAGTTTCTCTGAAAGCTTCTTTCTCTTTGTTTTCGGAGGATATTTCCTTTGGCCCTATAGTCTTCAAAGCGATCCGAAATATCTGTTCTCAGATTCCACAGATATAAGGCTAGCAAAGAGATCCCCGAAATACAGATGAAACTCCGTGAGTTGAATTAACAGAACACTAAGCAGTTTCTCAGAAAGCTTCTTTCCAGATTTCATCTGAGGATATTTCCTTTTTCATCATAGCCCTCTATGGGCTTCCAAATATCACTTTGCCAATTCCCCAAGAACTATCTTAGCGAAAGGCTTCTTGAGGGGATAGCTGTAACTCTGTGAGATGATTTCACAGAACACAAAGAAGTTTCTCAGAAAGCTTCTTTCTCTTTGTTATTGGAGGATATTTCCTCTGGCCCTATAGTCTTCTAAAGGGATCCGAAATATCTGTTCTCAGATTCCACAGAAATAAGGCTAGCAAAGAGATCCACGAAATACAGATGTAAATCTGTGAATGGAAGTCACACATCACAGAGCAGTTTCTCAGAAAGCTTCATTCCAGATTTCATCTGAGGATATTTCCTTTTTCACCATAGCCCTCTATGGTCTTCCAAATATCACTTTGCCAATTCCACAAGAACTGTCTTAGCGAAAGGCTTCTTGAGGGGAAAGCTGTAACTCTGTGGGATGATTTCACCGAACACAAAGAAATTTCTCAGAAAGCTTCTTTCTCTTTGTTATCGGAGGATATTTCCTTTGGCCCTATAGTCTTCAAAGGGATCCGAAATATCTGTTCTCAGATTTCACAGAAATAAGGCTAGCAAAGAGATCCACGAAATACAGATGTAACTCCGTGAGATGAATTAACAGAACACTGAGCAGTTTCTCAGAAAGCTTCTTTCCAGATTTCATCTGAGAATATTTCCTTTTTCACCATAGCCCTCTATGGGCTTCCAAATATCACTTTGCCAATTCCACAAGAACTGTCTTAGCGAAAGGCATCTTGAGGGGAAAGCTGTAACTCTGTGAGATGATTATACAGAATACGAAGAAGTTTCTCAGTAAGCTTCTTTCTCTTTGTCATCGGAGGATATTTCCTTTGGCCCTATAGTCTTCAAAGGGATCTGAAATATCTGTTCTCAGATTCCACTGAAATAAGGCTAGCAAAGAGATCCACGAAATACAGATGTAAATCTGTGAAAGGAAGTCACACATCACAGAGCAGTTTCTCAGAAAGCTTCATTCCAGATTTCATCTGAGGATATTTCCTTTTTCACCATAGCCCTCTATGGGCTTCCAAATATCACTTTGGCAATTCCACAAGAACTGTCTTAGCGAAAGGCTTCTTGAGGGGAAAGTTGTAACTATGTGAGATGACTTCACAGAACACAAAGAAGTTTCTGAGTAAGCTTCTTTCTCTTCGTCATCGGAGGTTACTTCCTTTGGCCCTATAGTCTTCAAAGGGATCCGAAATATCTGTTCTCAGATTCCACAGAAATAAGGTAGCAACGAGATCCACGAAATACATAAATAACTCTGTGAGTGGAAGTCACACAAAACAGAGCATTTTCTCAGAAAGCTTCTTTCCAGATTTCATCTGAGGATATTTCCTTTTTCACCATAGCCCTCTATGGGCTTCCAAATATCACTTTGCCAATACCACAAGAACTGTCTTAGCGAAAGGCTTCTTGAGGGGAAAGCTGTAACTCTGTGGGATGATTCCACCGAACACAAAGAAGTTTCTCAGAAAGCTTCTTTCTCTTTGTTATCGCAGGATATTTCCTTTGGCCCTATAGTCTTCAAAGGGATCCGAAATATCTGTTCTCAGATTCCACAGAAATAAGACAAGCAAAGAGATCCACGAAATACAGATGTAACTCGGTGAGATGAATTAACAGAACACTAAGCAGTTTCTCAGAAAGCTTCTTTCCAGATTTCATCTGAGGATATTTCCTTTTTCATCATAGCCCTCTATGGGCTTCCAAATATCACTTTGCCAATTCCACAAGAACTATCTTAGCGAAAGGCTTCTTGAGGGGAAAGCTGTAACTCTGTGAGATGATTTCACAGAACACAAAGAAGTTTCTCAGAAAGCTTCTTTCTCTTTGTTATCGTAGGATATTTCCTCTGGCCCTATAGTCTTCAAAGGGATCCGAAATATCTGTTCTCAGATTCCACAGAAATAAGACTAGCAAAGAGATCCACGAAATAAAGATGTAACTCGGTGAGATGAATTAACAGAACACTAAGCAGTTTCTCAGAAAGCTTCTTTCCAGATTTCATCTGAGGATATTTCCTTTTTCAGCACAGCCCTCTATGGGCTTCCAAATATCACTTTGCCAATTCCACAAGAACTGTCTTAGCGAAAGGCTTCTTCAGGGGAAAGCTGTAACTCTGTGAGATGATTTCACAGAACACAAAGAAGTTTCTCAGAAAGCTTCTTTCTCTTTGTTATCGGAAGATATTTCCTTTGGCCCTAGAGTCTTCAAAGGGATTCGAAATATCTGTTCTCAGATTCCACAGAAATAAGGCTAGCAAAGAGATCCACGAAATACAGATGTAACTCTGTGAGATGAATTAACAGAACACTAAGCAGTTTCTCAGAAAGCTTCTATCCAGATTTCATCTGAGGATATTTCCATTTTCACCATAGCCCTCTATGGGCTTCCAAATGTCACTTTGCCAATTGCACAAAAACTGTCTTAGCGAAAGGCTTCTTGAGGGGAAAGCTGTAACTCTGTGAGATGATTTCACAGAACACAAAGTAGTTTGTCAGAAAGCTTCTTTCTCTTTGTTATCGGAGGATATTTACTTTGGCCCTATATTCTTCAAAGGGATCCGAAATATCTGTTCTCAGATTCAACAGAAATAAGGCTAGCGAAGAGATACACGAAATAGAGATGAAACTCTGTGAGATGAATTAACAGAAAACTAAACAGTTTCTCAGAAAGCTTCTTTCCACATTTCATCTGAGGATATTTCCTTTGTCACCAGAGCCCTCTATGGGCTTCCAAATATCACTTTGCCAATTCCACTAGAACTGTCTTAGCGAAAGGCTTCTTGAGAGTAAAGCTGTAACTCTCTGAGATGTTTTTACAGAACACAAAGAAGTTTCTCAGAAAGCTTCTTTCTCTTTGTTATCGGAGGATATTTCCTTTGGCCCTATAGTCTTCAAAGGGATCCGAAATATCTGTTCTCAGATTCCACAGATATAAGGCTAGCAAAGAGATCCACGAAATACAGATGAAACTCCGTGAGATGAATTAACAGAACACTAAGCAGTTTATCAAAAAGCTTCCTTCTAGATTTCATCTGAGGATATTTCCTTTTACAACATAGCCCTCTATGGGTTTCCAAATATCACCTTTCTAATTCCACATGAACTGTCTTAGCGAAAGGGTTCTTGAGGGGAAAGCTGTAACTCTGTGAGATGATTTCACAGAACACAAAGAAGTTTCTCAGAAAGCTTCTTTCTCTTTGTCATCGGAGGATATTTCCTTTGGCCCTATAGTCTTCAAAGGGATCCGAAATATCTTTTCTCAGATTCCACAGAAATACGGCTAGCAAAGAGATTCACGAAATACAGATATAACACTGTGAGATATATTAACAGAACACTAAGCAGTTTCTCAGAAGGCTTCTTTCCAGATTTCATCTGAGGATATTTCCTTTTTCACTATAGCACTCTTTGAGATTCCAAATATCACTTTGCCAATACCACAAGAACTGCCTTAGTGAATGGCTTCTTGAGGGGAAAGCCGTAACTCTGTGAGTTGATTTCACAGAACAAAAAGAAGTTTCTCAGAAAGCTTCTTTCTCTTTGTTATTGGAGGATATTTCCTTTGGAACTATAGTCTTCAAAGGGATCCGAAATATCTGTTCTCAGATTCCACAGAAATAAGGCTAGCAAAGAGATCCACGAAATACAGATGTAACTCTGTGAGATGAATTAACAGAACACTAAGCAGTTTCTCAGAAAGCTTCTTTCCAGATTTCATCTGAGGATATTTCATTTTTCATCATAGCCCTCTATGGGCTTCCAAATATCACTTTGCCAATTCCACAAGAACAATCTTAGCGAAAGGCTTCTTGAGGGGAAAGCTGTAACTCTGTTAGATGATTTCACAGAACACAAAGAAGTTTCTCAGAAAGGTTCTTTCACTTTGTTATCAGAGGATATTTCCTCTGGCCCTATAGTCTTCAAAGGGATCCGAAATATCTGTTCTCAGATTCCACAGAAATAAGGCTAGCAAAGAGATCCACGAAATACAGATGTAAATCTGGGACAGGAAGTCACACATCACAGAGCAGTTTCGCAGAAAGCTTCATTCCAGATTTCATCTGAGGATATTTCCTTTTTCAGCACAGCCCTCTATGGGCTTCCAAATATCACTTTGCCAATTCCACAAGAACTGTCTTAGCGAAAGGCTTCTTGAGGGGAAAGCTGTAACTCTGTGAGATGATTTCACAGAACACAAGGAAGTTTCTCAGAAAGCTTCTTTCTCTTTGTTATCGGAGGATATTTCCTTTGGCCCTATAGTCTTCAAAGGGATCCGAAATATCTGTTCTCAGATTCCACAGAAATAAGGTAGCAACGAGATACACGAAATACATATTTAACTCTGTGAGTGGAAGTCACACAAAACAGAGCAGTTTCTCAGAAAGCTTCTTTCCAGATTTCATCTGAGGATATTTCCTTTTTCACCATAGCCCTCTATGGGCTTCCAAATATCACTTTGCCAATACCACAGGAACTGTCTTAGCGAAAGGCTTCTTGAGGGGAAAGCTGTAACTCTGTGAGATGATTTCACCGAACACAAAGAAGTTTCTCAGAAAGCTTCTTTCTCTTTGTTATCGGAGGATATTTCCTTTGGCCCTATAGTCTTCAAAGGGATCCGAAATATCTGTTCTCAGATTCCACAGAAATAAGGCTAGCAAAGAGATCCACGAAATACAGATGTAAATCTGGGACAGGAAGTCACACGTCACAGAGCAGTTTCGCAGAAAGCTTCATTCCAGATTTCATCTGAGGATATTTCCTTTTTCACCATAGCCCTCTATGGGCTTCCAAATATCACTTTGCCAATTCCACAAGAACTGTCTTAGCGAAAGGCTTCTTGAGGGGAAAGTTGTAACTATGTGAGATGACTTCACAGAACACAAAGAAGTTTCTCAGAAAGCTTCTTTCTCTTCGTCATCGGAGGTTACTTCCTTTGGCCCTATAGTCTTCAAAGGGATCCGAAATATCTGTTCTCAGATTCCACAGAAATAAGGTAGCAACGAGATCCACGAAATACATAAATAACTCTGTGAGTGGAAGTCACACAAAACAGAGCAGTTTCTCAGAAAGCTTCTTTCCAGATTTCATCTGAGGATATTTCCTTTTTCACCATAGCCCTCTATGGGCTTCCAAATATCACTTTGCCAATACCACAGGAACTGTCATAGCGAAAGGCTACTTGAGGGGAAAGCTGTAACTCTGTGAGATGATTCCACCGAACACAAAGAAGTTTCTCAGAAAGCTTCTTTCTCTTTGTTATCGGAGGATATTTCCTTTGGCCCTATAGTCTTCAAAGGGATCCGAAATATCTGTTCTCAGATTCCACAGAAAAAAGGCTAGCAAAGAGATCCACGAAATACAGATGTAACTCGGTGAGATGAATTAACAGAACACTAAGCAGTTTCTCAGAAAGCTTCTTTCCAGATTTCATCTGAGGATATTTCCTTTTTCATCATAGCCCTCTATGGGCTTCCAAATATCACTTTGCCAATTCCACAAGAACTATCTTAGCGAAAGGCTTCTTGAGGGGAAAGCTGTAACTCTGTCAGATGATTTCACAGAACACAAAGAAGTTTCTCAGAAAGCTTCTTTCTCTTTGTTATCGTAGGATATTTCCTCTGGCCCTATAGTCTTCAAAGGGATCCGAAATATCTGCTCTCAGATTCCACAGAAATAAGATTAGCAAAGAGCTCCACGAAATACAGATGTAACACGGTGAGATGAATTAACAGAACACTAAGCAGTTTCTCAGAAAGCTTCTTTCCAGATTTCATCTGAGGATATTTCCTTTTTCAGCACAGCCCTCTATGGGCTTCCAAATATCACTTTGCCAATTCCACAAGAACTGTCTTAGCGAAAGGCTTCTTGAGGGGAAAGCTGTAACTCTGTGAGATGATTTCACAGAACACAAGGAAGTTTCTCAGAAAGCTTCTTTCTCTTTGTTATCGGAGGATATTTCCTTTGGCCCTATAGTCTTCAAAGGGATCCGAAATATCTGTTCTCAGATTCCACAGAAATAAGGTAGCAACGAGATACACGAAATACATATTTAACTCTGTGAGTGGAAGTCACACAAAACAGAGCAGTTTCTCAGAAAGCTTCTTTCCAGATTTCATCTGAGGATATTTCCTTTTTCACCATAGCCCTCTATGGGCTTCCAAATATCACTTTGCCAATACCACAGGAACTGTCTTAGCAAAAGGCTTCTTGAGGGGAAAGCTGTAACTCTGTGAGATGATTTCACCGAACACAAAGAAGTTTCTCAGAAAGCTTCTTTCTCTTTGTTATCGGAGGATATTTCCTTTGGCCCTATAGTCTTCAAAGGGATCCGAAATATCTGTTCTCAGATTCCACAGAAATAAGGCTAGCAAAGAGATCCACGAAATACAGATGTAAATCTGTGAATGGAAGTCACACATCACAGAGCAGTTTCTCAGAAAGCTTCATTCCAGATTTCATCTGAGGATATTTCCTTTTTCACCATAGCCCTCTATGGGCTTCCAAATATCACTTTGCCAATTCCACAAGAACTGTCTTAGCGAAAGGCTTCTTGAGGGGAAAGCTGTAACTCTGTGGGATGATTTCACCGAACACAAAGAAATTTCTCAGAAAGCTTCTTTCTCTTTGTTATCGGAGGATATTTCCTTTGGCCCTATAGTCTTCAAAGGGATCCGAAATATCTGTTCTCAGATTTCACAGAAATAAGGCTAGCAAAGAGATCCACGAAATACAGATGTAACTCCGTGAGATGAATTAACAGAACACTGAGCAGTTTCTCAGAAAGCTTCTTTCCAGATTTCATCTGAGAATATTTCCTTTTTCACCATAGCCCTCTATGGGCTTCCAAATATCACTTTGCCAATTCCACAAGAACTGTCTTAGCGAAAGGCATCTTGAGGGGAAAGCTGTAACTCTGTGAGATGATTATACAGAATACGAAGAAGTTTCTCAGTAAGCTTCTTTCTCTTTGTCATCGGAGGATATTTCCTTTGGCCCTATAGTCTTCAAAGGGATCTGAAATATCTGTTCTCAGATTCCACTGAAATAAGGCTAGCAAAGAGATCCACGAAATACAGATGTAAATCTGTGAAAGGAAGTCACACATCACAGAGCAGTTTCTCAGAAAGCTTCATTCCAGATTTCATCTGAGGATATTTCCTTTTTCACCATAGCCCTCTATGGGCTTCCAAATATCACTTTGCCAATTCCACAAGAACTGTCTTAGCGAAAGGCTTCTTGAGGGGAAAGTTGTAACTATGTGAGATGACTTCACAGAACACAAAGAAGTTTCTGAGTAAGCTTCTTTCTCTTCGTCATCGGAGGTTACTTCCTTTGGCCCTATAGTCTTCAAAGGGATCCGAAATATCTGTTCTCAGATTCCACAGAAATAAGGTAGCAACGAGATCCACGAAATACATAAATAACTCTGTGAGTGGAAGTCACACAAAACAGAGCATTTTCTCAGAAAGCTTCTTTCCAGATTTCATCTGAGGATATTTCCTTTTTCACCATAGCCCTCTATGGGCTTCCAAATATCACTTTGCCAATACCACAAGAACTGTCTTAGCGAAAGGCTTCTTGAGGGGAAAGCTGTAACTCTGTGGGATGATTCCACCGAACCCAAAGAAGTTTCTCAGAAAGCTTCTTTCTCTTTGTTATCGCAGGATATTTCCTTTGGCCCTATAGTCTTCAAAGGGATCCGAAATATCTGTTCTCAGATTCCACAGAAATAAGACAAGCAAAGAGATCCACGAAATACAGATGTAACTCGGTGAGATGAATTAACAGAACACTAAGCAGTTTCTCAGAAAGCTTCTTTCCAGATTTCATCTGAGGATATTTCCTTTTTCATCATAGCCCTCTATGGGCTTCCAAATATCACTTTGCCAATTCCACAAGAACTATCTTAGCGAAAGGCTTCTTGAGGGGAAAGCTGTAACTCTGTGAGATGATTTCACAGAACACAAAGAAGTTTCTCAGAAAGCTTCTTTCTCTTTGTTATCGTAGGATATTTCCTCTGGCCCTATAGTCTTCAAAGGGATCCGAAATATCTGTTCTCAGATTCCACAGAAATAAGACTAGCAAAGAGATCCACGAAATAAAGATGTAACTCGGTGAGATGAATTAACAGAACACTAAGCAGTTTCTCAGAAAGCTTCTTTCCAGATTTCATCTGAGGATATTTCCTTTTTCAGCACAGCCCTCTATGGGCTTCCAAATATCACTTTGCCAATTCCACAAGAACTGTCTTAGCGAAAGGCTTCTTCAGGGGAAAGCTGTAACTCTGTGAGATGATTTCACAGAACACAAAGAAGTTTCTCAGAAAGCTTCTTTCTCTTTGTTATCGGAAGATATTTCCTTTGGCCCTAGAGTCTTCAAAGGGATTCGAAATATCTGTTCTCAGATTCCACAGAAATAAGGCTAGCAAAGAGATCCACGAAATACAGATGTAACTCTGTGAGATGAATTAACAGAACACTAAGCAGTTTCTCAGAAAGCTTCTATCCAGATTTCATCTGAGGATATTTCCATTTTCACCATAGCCCTCTATGGGCTTCCAAATGTCACTTTGCCAATTGCACAAAAACTGTCTTAGCGAAAGGCTTCTTGAGGGGAAAGCTGTAACTCTGTGAGATGATTTCACAGAACACAAAGTAGTTTGTCAGAAAGCTTCTTTCTCTTTGTTATCGGAGGATATTTCCTTTGGCCCTATAGTCTTCAAAGGGATCCGAAATATCTGTTCTCAGATTCAACAGAAATAAGGCTAGCGAAGAGATACACGAAATAGAGATGAAACTCTGTGAGATGAATTAACAGAAAACTAAACAGTTTCTCAGAAAGCTTCTTTCCACATTTCATCTGAGGATATTTCCTTTGTCACCAGAGCCCTCTATGGGCTTCCAAATATCACTTTGCCAATTCCACTAGAACTGTCTTAGCGAAAGGCTTCTTGAGAGTAAAGCTGTAACTCTCTGAGATGTTTTTACAGAACACAAAGAAGTTTCTCAGAAAGCTTCTTTCTCTTTGTTATCGGAGGATATTTCCTTTGGCCCTATAGTCTTCAAAGCGATCCGAAATATCTGTTCTCAGATTCCACAGATATAAGGCTAGCAAAGAGATCCACGAAATACAGATGAAACTCCGTGAGATGAATTAACAGAACACTAAGCAGTTTATCAAAAAGCTTCTTTCTAGATTTCATCTGAGGATATTTCCTTTTACAACATAGCCCTCTATGGGTTTCCAAATATCACCTTTCTAATTCCACATGAACTGTCTTAGCGAAAGGGTTCTTGAGGGGAAAGCTGTAACTCTGTGAGATGATTTCACAGAACACAAAGAAGTTTCTCAGAAAGCTTCTTTCTCTTTGTCATCGGAGGATATTTCCTTTGGCCCTATAGTCTTCAAAGGGATCCGAAATATCTTTTCTCAGATTCCACAGAAATACGGCTAGCAAAGAGATTCACGAAATACAGATATAACACTGTGAGATATATTAACAGAACACTAAGCAGTTTCTCAGAAGGCTTCTTTCCAGATTTCATCTGAGGATATTTCCTTTTTCACTATAGCACTCTTTGAGATTCCAAATATCACTTTGCCAATACCACAAGAACTGCCTTAGTGAATGGCTTCTTGAGGGGAAAGCCGTAACTCTGTGAGTTGATTTCACAGAACAAAAAGAAGTTTCTCAGAAAGCTTCTTTCTCTTTGTTATTGGAGGATATTTCCTTTGGAACTATAGTCTTCAAAGGGATCCGAAATATCTGTTCTCAGATTCCACAGAAATAAGGCTAGCAAAGAGATCCACGAAATACAGATGTAACTCTGTGAGATGAATTAACAGAACACTAAGCAGTTTCTCAGAAAGCTTCTTTCCAGATTTCATCTGAGGATATTTCATTTTTCATCATAGCCCTCTATGGGCTTCCAAATATCACTTTGCCAATTCCACAAGAACAATCTTAGCGAAAGGCTTCTTGAGGGGAAAGCTGTAACTCTGTTAGATGATTTCACAGAACACAAAGAAGTTTCTCAGAAAGGTTCTTTCACTTTGTTATCAGAGGATATTTCCTCTGGCCCTATAGTCTTCAAAGGGATCCGAAATATCTGTTCTCAGATTCCACAGAAATAAGGCTAGCAAAGAGATCCACGAAATACAGATGTAAATCTGGGACAGGAAGTCACACATCACAGAGCAGTTTCGCAGAAAGCTTCATTCCAGATTTCATCTGAGGATATTTCCTTTTTCACCATAGCCCTCTATGGGCTTCCAAATATCACTTTGCCAATTCCACAAGAACTGTCTTAGCGAAAGGCTTCTTGAGGGGAAAGTTGTAACTATGTGAGATGACTTCACAGAACACAAAGAAGTTTCTCAGAAAGCTTCTTTCTCTTCGTCATCGGAGGTTACTTCCTTTGGCCCTATAGTCTTCAAAGGGATCCGAAATATCTGTTCTCAGATTCCACAGAAATAAGGTAGCAACGAGATCCACGAAATACATAAATAACTCTGTGAGTGGAAGTCACACAAAACAGAGCAGTTTCTCAGAAAGCTTCTTTCCAGATTTCATCTGAGGATATTTCCTTTTTCACCATAGCCCTCTATGGGCTTCCAAATATCACTTTGCCAATACCACAGGAACTGTCATAGCGAAAGGCTACTTGAGGGGAAAGCTGTAACTCTGTGAGATGATTCCACCGAACACAAAGAAGTTTCTCAGAAAGCTTCTTTCTCTTTGTTATCGGAGGATATTTCCTTTGGCCCTATAGTCTTCAAAGGGATCCGAAATATCTGTTCTCAGATTCCACAGAAATAAGGCTAGCAAAGAGATCCACGAAATACAGATGTAACTCGGTGAGATGAATTAACAGAACACTAAGCAGTTTCTCAGAAAGCTTCTTTCCAGATTTCATCTGAGGATATTTCCTTTTTCATCATAGCCCTCTATGGGCTTCCAAATATCACTTTGCCAATTCCACAAGAACTATCTTAGCGAAAGGCTTCTTGAGGGGAAAGCTGTAACTCTGTCAGATGATTTCACAGAACACAAAGAAGTTTCTCAGAAAGCTTCTTTCTCTTTGTTATCGTAGGATATTTCCTCTGGCCCTATAGTCTTCAAAGGGATCCGAAATATCTGCTCTCAGATTCCACAGAAATAAGATTAGCAAAGAGCTCCACGAAATACAGATGTAACACGGTGAGATGAATTAACAGAACACTAAGCAGTTTCTCAGAAAGCTTCTTTCCAGATTTCATCTGAGGATATTTCCTTTTTCAGCACAGCCCTCTATGGGCTTCCAAATATCACTTTGCCAATTCCACAAGAACTGTCTTAGCGAAAGGCTTCTTGAGGGGAAAGCTGTAACTCTGTGAGATGATTTCACAGAACACAAGGAAGTTTCTCAGAAAGCTTCTTTCTCTTTGTTATCGGAGGATATTTCCTTTGGCCCTATAGTCTTCAAAGGGATCCGAAATATCTGTTCTCAGATTCCACAGAAATAAGGTAGCAACGAGATACACGAAATACATATTTAACTCTGTGAGTGGAAGTCACACAAAACAGAGCAGTTTCTCAGAAAGCTTCTTTCCAGATTTCATCTGAGGATATTTCCTTTTTCACCATAGCCCTCTATGGGCTTCCAAATATCACTTTGCCAATACCACAGGAACTGTCTTAGCGAAAGGCTTCTTGAGGGGAAAGCTGTAACTCTGTGAGATGATTTCACCGAACACAAAGAAGTTTCTCAGAAAGCTTCTTTCTCTTTGTTATCGGAGGATATTTCCTTTGGCCCTATAGTCTTCAAAGGGATCCGAAATATCTGTTCTCAGATTCCACAGAAATAAGGCTAGCAAAGAGATCCACGAAATACAGATGTAAATCTGGGACAGGAAGTCACACATCACAGAGCAGTTTCGCAGAAAGCTTCATTCCAGATTTCATCTGAGGATATTTCCTTTTTCACCATAGCCCTCTATGGGCTTCCAAATATCACTTTGCCAATTCCACAAGAACTGTCTTAGCGAAAGGCTTCTTGAGGGGAAAGTTGTAACTATGTGAGATGACTTCACAGAACACAAAGAAGTTTCTCAGAAAGCTTCTTTCTCTTCGTCATCGGAGGTTACTTCCTTTGGCCCTATAGTCTTCAAAGGGATCCGAAATATCTGTTCTCAGATTCCACAGAAATAAGGTAGCAACGAGATCCACGAAATACATAAATAACTCTGTGAGTGGAAGTCACACAAAACAGAGCAGTTTCTCAGAAAGCTTCTTTCCAGATTTCATCTGAGGATATTTCCTTTTTCACCATAGCCCTCTATGGGCTTCCAAATATCACTTTGCCAATACCACAGGAACTGTCATAGCGAAAGGCTACTTGAGGGGAAAGCTGTAACTCTGTGAGATGATTCCACCGAACACAAAGAAGTTTCTCAGAAAGCTTCTTTCTCTTTGTTATCGGAGGATATTTCCTTTGGCCCTATAGTCTTCAAAGGGATCCGAAATATCTGTTCTCAGATTCCACAGAAATAAGGCTAGCAAAGAGATCCACGAAGTACAGATGTAACTCGGTGAGATGAATTAACAGAACACTAAGCAGTTTCTCAGAAAGCTTCTTTCCAGATTTCATCTGAGGATATTTCCTTTTTCATCATAGCCCTCTATGGGCTTCCAAATATCACTTTGCCAATTCCACAAGAACTATCTTAGCGAAAGGCTTCTTGAGGGGAAAGCTGTAACTCTGTCAGATGATTTCACAGAACACAAAGAAGTTTCTCAGAAAGCTTCTTTCTCTTTGTTATCGTAGGATATTTCCTCTGGCCCTATAGTCTTCAAAGGGATCCGAAATATCTGCTCTCAGATTCCACAGAAATAAGATTAGCAAAGAGCTCCACGAAATACAGATGTAACACGGTGAGATGAATTAACAGAACACTAAGCAGTTTCTCAGAAAGCTTCTTTCCAGATTTCATCTGAGGATATTTCCTTTTTCAGCACAGCCCTCTATGGGCTTCCAAATATCACTTTGCCAATTCCACAAGAACTGTCTTAGCGAAAGGCTTCTTGAGGGGAAAGCTGTAACTCTGTGAGATGATTTCACAGAACACAAGGAAGTTTCTCAGAAAGCTTCTTTCTCTTTGTTATCGGAGGATATTTCCTTTGGCCCTATAGTCTTCAAAGGGATCCGAAATATCTGTTCTCAGATTCCACAGAAATAAGGTAGCAACGAGATACACGAAATACATATTTAACTCTGTGAGTGGAAGTCACACAAAACAGAGCAGTTTCTCAGAAAGCTTCTTTCCAGATTTCATCTGAGGATATTTCCTTTTTCACCATAGCCCTCTATGGGCTTCCAAATATCACTTTGCCAATACCACAGGAACTGTCTTAGCAAAAGGCTTCTTGAGGGGAAAGCTGTAACTCTGTGAGATGATTTCACCGAACACAAAGAAGTTTCTCAGAAAGCTTCTTTCTCTTTGTTATCGGAGGATATTTCCTTTGGCCCTATAGTCTTCAAAGGGATCCGAAATATCTGTTCTCAGATTCCACAGAAATAAGGCTAGCAAAGAGATCCACGAAATACAGATGTAAATCTGTGAATGGAAGTCACACATCACAGAGCAGTTTCTCAGAAAGCTTCATTCCAGATTTCATCTGAGGATATTTCCTTTTTCACCATAGCCCTCTATGGGCTTCCAAATATCACTTTGCCAATTCCACAAGAACTGTCTTAGCGAAAGGCTTCTTGAGGGGAAAGCTGTAACTCTGTGGGATGATTTCACCGAACACAAAGAAATTTCTCAGAAAGCTTCTTTCTCTTTGTTATCGGAGGATATTTCCTTTGGCCCTATAGTCTTCAAAGGGATCCGAAATATCTGTTCTCAGATTTCACAGAAATAAGGCTAGCAAAGAGATCCACGAAATACAGATGTAACTCCGTGAGATGAATTAACAGAACACTGAGCAGTTTCTCAGAAAGCTTCTTTCCAGATTTCATCTGAGAATATTTCCTTTTTCACCATAGCCCTCTATGGGCTTCCAAATATCACTTTGCCAATTCCACAAGAACTGTCTTAGCGAAAGGCATCTTGAGGGGAAAGCTGTAACTCTGTGAGATGATTATACAGAATACGAAGAAGTTTCTCAGTAAGCTTCTTTCTCTTTGTCATCGGAGGATATTTCCTTTGGCCCTATAGTCTTCAAAGGGATCTGAAATATCTGTTCTCAGATTCCACTGAAATAAGGCTAGCAAAGAGATCCACGAAATACAGATGTAAATCTGTGAAAGGAAGTCACACATCACAGAGCAGTTTCTCAGAAAGCTTCATTCCAGATTTCATCTGAGGATATTTCCTTTTTCACCATAGCCCTCTATGGGCTTCCAAATATCACTTTGCCAATTCCACAAGAACTGTCTTAGCGAAAGGCTTCTTGAGGGGAAAGTTGTAACTATGTGAGATGACTTCACAGAACACAAAGAAGTTTCTGAGTAAGCTTCTTTCTCTTCGTCATCGGAGGTTACTTCCTTTGGCCCTATAGTCTTCAAAGGGATCCGAAATATCTGTTCTCAGATTCCACAGAAATAAGGTAGCAACGAGATCCACGAAATACATAAATAACTCTGTGAGTGGAAGTCACACAAAACAGAGCATTTTCTCAGAAAGCTTCTTTCCAGATTTCATCTGAGGATATTTCCTTTTTCACCATAGCCCTCTATGGGCTTCCAAATATCACTTTGCCAATACCACAAGAACTGTCTTAGCGAAAGGCTTCTTGAGGGGAAAGCTGTAACTCTGTGGGATGATTCCACCGAACCCAAAGAAGTTTCTCAGAAAGCTTCTTTCTCTTTGTTATCGCAGGATATTTCCTTTGGCCCTATAGTCTTCAAAGGGATCCGAAATATCTGTTCTCAGATTCCACAGAAATAAGACAAGCAAAGAGATCCACGAAATACAGATGTAACTCGGTGAGATGAATTAACAGAACACTAAGCAGTTTCTCAGAAAGCTTCTTTCCAGATTTCATCTGAGGATATTTCCTTTTTCATCATAGCCCTCTATGGGCTTCCAAATATCACTTTGCCAATTCCACAAGAACTATCTTAGCGAAAGGCTTCTTGAGGGGAAAGCTGTAACTCTGTGAGATGATTTCACAGAACACAAAGAAGTTTCTCAGAAAGCTTCTTTCTCTTTGTTATCGTAGGATATTTCCTCTGGCACTATATTCTTCAAAGGGATCCGAAATATCTGTTCTCAGATTCCACAGAAATAAGACTAGCAAAGAGATCCACGAAATAAAGATGTAACTCGGTGAGATGAATTAACAGAACACTAAGCAGTTTCTCAGAAAGCTTCTTTCCAGATTTCATCTGAGGATATTTCCTTTTTCAGCACAGCCCTCTATGGGCTTCCAAATATCACTTTGCCAATTCCACAAGAACTGTCTTAGCGAAAGGCTTCTTGAGGGGAAAGCTCTAACTCTGTGAGATGATTTCACAGAACACAAAGAAGTTTCTCAGAAAGCTTCTTTCTCTTTGTTATCGGAAGATATTTCCTTTGGCCCTAGAGTCTTCAAAGGGATTCGAAATATCTGTTCTCAGATTCCACAGAAATAAGGCTAGCAAAGAGATCCACGAAATACAGATGTAACTCTGTGAGATGAATTAACAGAACACTAAGCAGTTTCTCAGAAAGCTTCTATCCAGATTTCATCTGAGGATATTTCCATTTTCACCATAGCCCTCTATGGGCTTCCAAATGTCACTTTGCCAATTGCACAAAAACTGTCTTAGCGAAAGGCTTCTTGAGGGGAAAGCTGTAACTCTGTGAGATGATTTCACAGAACACAAAGTAGTTTGTCAGAAAGCTTCTTTCTCTTTGTTATCGGAGGATATTTCCTTTGGCCCTATAGTCTTCAAAGGGATCCGAAATATCTGTTCTCAGATTCAACAGAAATAAGGCTAGCGAAGAGATACACGAAATAGAGATGAAACTCTGTGAGATGAATTAACAGAAAACTAAACAGTTTCTCAGAAAGCTTCTTTCCACATTTCATCTGAGGATATTTCCTTTGTCACCAGAGCCCTCTATGGGCTTCCAAATATCACTTTGCCAATTCCACTAGAACTGTCTTAGCGAAAGGCTTCTTGAGAGTAAAGCTGTAACTCTCTGAGATGTTTTTACAGAACACAAAGAAGTTTCTCAGAAAGCTTCTTTCTCTTTGTTATCGGAGGATATTTCCTTTGGCCCTATAGTCTTCAAAGCGATCCGAAATATCTGTTCTCAGATTCCACAGATATAAGGCTAGCAAAGAGATCCACGAAATACAGATGAAACTCCGTGAGATGAATTAACAGAACACTAAGCAGTTTATCAAAAAGCTTCTTTCTAGATTTCATCTGAGGATATTTCCTTTTACAACATAGCCCTCTATGGGTTTCCAAATATCACCTTTCTAATTCCACATGAACTGTCTTAGCGAAAGGGTTCTTGAGGGGAAAGCTGTAACTCTGTGAGATGATTTCACAGAACACAAAGAAGTTTCTCAGAAAGCTTCTTTCTCTTTGTCATCGGAGGATATTTCCTTTGGCCCTATAGTCTTCAAAGGGATCCGAAATATCTTTTCTCAGATTCCACAGAAATACGGCTAGCAAAGAGATTCACGAAATACAGATATAACACTGTGAGATATATTAACAGAACACTAAGCAGTTTCTCAGAAGGCTTCTTTCCAGATTTCATCTGAGGATATTTCCTTTTTCACTATAGCACTCTTTGAGATTCCAAATATCACTTTGCCAATACCACAAGAACTGCCTTAGTGAATGGCTTCTTGAGGGGAAAGCCGTAACTCTGTGAGTTGATTTCACAGAACAAAAAGAAGTTTCTCAGAAAGCTTGTTTCTCTTTGTTATTGGAGGATATTTCCTTTGGAACTATAGTCTTCAAAGGGATCCGAAATATCTGTTCTCAGATTCCACAGAAATAAGGCTAGCAAAGAGATCCACGAAATACAGATGTAACTCTGTGAGATGAATTAACAGAACACTAAGCAGTTTCTCAGAAAGCTTCTTTCCAGATTTCATCTGAGGATATTTCATTTTTCATCATAGCCCTCTATGGGCTTCCAAATATCACTTTGCCAATTCCACAAGAACAATCTTAGCGAAAGGCTTCTTGAGGGGAAAGCTGTAACTCTGTTAGATGATTTCACAGAACACAAAGAAGTTTCTCAGAAAGGTTCTTTCACTTTGTTATCAGAGGATATTTCCTCTGGCCCTATAGTCTTCAAAGGGATCCGAAATATCTGTTCTCAGATTCCACAGAAATAAGGCTAGCAAAGAGATCCACGAAATACAGATGTAAATCTGGGACAGGAAGTCACACATCACAGAGCAGTTTCGCAGAAAGCTTCATTCCAGATTTCATCTGAGGATATTTCCTTTTTCACCATAGCCCTCTATGGGCTTCCAAATATCACTTTGCCAATTCCACAAGAACTGTCTTAGCGAAAGGCTTCTTGAGGGGAAAGTTGTAACTATGTGAGATGACTTCACAGAACACAAAGAAGTTTCTCAGAAAGCTTCTTTCTCTTCGTCATCGGAGGTTACTTCCTTTGGCCCTATAGTCTTCAAAGGGATCCGAAATATCTGTTCTCAGATTCCACAGAAATAAGGTAGCAACGAGATCCACGAAATACATAAATAAGTCTGTGAGTGGAAGTCACACAAAACAGAGCAGTTTCTCAGAAAGCTTCTTTCCAGATTTCATCTGAGGATATTTCCTTTTTCACCATAGCCCTCTATGGGCTTCCAAATATCACTTTGCCAATACCACAGGAACTGTCATAGCGAAAGGCTACTTGAGGGGAAAGCTGTAACTCTGTGAGATGATTCCACCGAACACAAAGAAGTTTCTCAGAAAGCTTCTTTCTCTTTGTTATCGGAGGATATTTCCTTTGGCCCTATAGTCTTCAAAGGGATCCGAAATATCTGTTCTCAGATTCCACAGAAATAAGGCTAGCAAAGAGATCCACGAAATACAGATGTAACTCGGTGAGATGAATTAACAGAACACTAAGCAGTTTCTCAGAAAGCTTCTTTCCAGATTTCATCTGAGGATATTTCCTTTTTCATCATAGCCCTCTATGGGCTTCCAAATATCACTTTGCCAATTCCACAAGAACTATCTTAGCGAAAGGCTTCTTGAGGGGAAAGCTGTAACTCTGTCAGATGATTTCACAGAACACAAAGAAGTTTCTCAGAAAGCTTCTTTCTCTTTGTTATCGTAGGATATTTCCTCTGGCCCTATAGTCTTCAAAGGGATCCGAAATATCTGCTCTCAGATTCCACAGAAATAAGATTAGCAAAGAGCTCCACGAAATACAGATGTAACACGGTGAGATGAATTAACAGAACACTAAGCAGTTTCTCAGAAAGCTTCTTTCCAGATTTCATCTGAGGATATTTCCTTTTTCAGCACAGCCCTCTATGGGCTTCCAAATATCACTTTGCCAATTCCACAAGAACTGTCTTAGCGAAAGGCTTCTTGAGGGGAAAGCTGTAACTCTGTGAGATGATTTCACAGAACACAAGGAAGTTTCTCAGAAAGCTTCTTTCTCTTTGTTATCGGAGGATATTTCCTTTGGCCCTATAGTCTTCAAAGGGATCCGAAATATCTGTTCTCAGATTCCACAGAAATAAGGTAGCAACGAGATACACGAAATACATATTTAACTCTGTGAGTGGAAGTCACACAAAACAGAGCAGTTTCTCAGAAAGCTTCTTTCCAGATTTCATCTGAGGATATTTCCTTTTTCACCATAGCCCTCTATGGGCTTCCAAATATCACTTTGCCAATACCACAGGAACTGTCTTAGCGAAAGGCTTCTTGAGGGGAAAGCTGTAACTCTGTGAGATGATTTCACCGAACACAAAGAAGTTTCTCAGAAAGCTTCTTTCTCTTTGTTATCGGAGGATATTTCCTTTGGCCCTATAGTCTTCAAAGGGATCCGAAATATCTGTTCTCAGATTCCACAGAAATAAGGCTAGCAAAGAGATCCACGAAATACAGATGTAACTCGGTGAGATGAATTAACAGAAGACTAAGCAGTTTCTCAGAAAGCTTCTTTCCAGATTTCATCTGAGGATATTTCCTTTTTCACCACAGCCCTCTATGGGCTTCCAAATATCACTTTGCCAATTCCACAAGAACTGTCTTAGCGAAAGGCTTCTTGAGGGGAAAGCTGTAACTCTGTGAGATGATTTCACAGAACACAAAGAAGTTTCTCAGAAAGCTTCTTTCTCTTTGTTATCGGAAGATATTTCCTTTGGCCCTATAGTCTTCAAAGGGATCCGAAATATCTGTTCTCAGATTCCACAGAAATAAGGCTAGCAAAGAGATCCACGAAATACAGATGTAACTCGGTGAGATGAATTAACAGAACACTAAGCAGTTTCTCAGAAAGCTTCTTTCCAGATTTCATCTGAGGATATTTCCTTTTTCAACAGAGCCCTCTATGGGCTTCCAAATATCACTTTGCCAATTCCACAAGAACTGTCTTAGCGAAAGGCTTCTTGAGGGGAAAGCTGTAACTCTGTGAGATGATTTCACAGAACACAAAGAAGTTTCTCAGAAAGCTTCTTTCTCTTTGTTATCGGAGGATATTTCCTTTGTCCCTAAAGTCTTCAAAGGGATCCGGAATATGTGTTCTCATACTCCACAGAAATACGGCTAGCAAAGATATCCACGAAATACAGATGTAACTCTGTGAGATGAATTAACAGAACACTAAGCAGTTTCTCAGAAAGCTTCTATCCAGATTTCATCTGAGGATATTTCCTTTTTCACCATAGCCCTCTATGGGCTTCCAAATGTCACTTTGCCAATTGCACAAAAACTGTCTTAGCGAAAGGCTTCTTGAGGGGAAAGCTGTAACTCTGTGAGATGATTTCACAGAACACAAAGAAGTGTCTCTGAAAGCTTCTTTCTCTTTGTTTTCGGAGGATATTTTCTATGGCCCTATAGTCTTCAAAGGGATCCGAAATATCTGTTCTCAGATTCCACAGATATAAGGCTAGCAAAGAGATCCCCGAAATACAGATGAAACTCCGTGAGTTGAATTAACAGAACACTAAGCAGTTTCTCAGAAAGCTTCTTTCCAGATTTCATCTGAGGATATTTCCTTTTTCACCATAGCCCTCTATGGGCTTCCAAATATCACTTTGCCAATTCCACAAGAACTGTCTTAGCGAAAGGCTTCTTGAGGGGAAAGCTGTAACTCTGTGAGATGATTATACAGAATACGAAGAAGTTTCTCAGTAAGCTTCTTTCTCTTTGTCATCGGAGGATATTTCCTTTGGCCCTATTGTCTTCAAAGGGATCTGAAATATCTGTTCTCAGATTCCACAGAAATAAGGCTAGCAAAGAGATCCACGAAATACAGATGTAAATCTGTGAAAGGAAGTCACACATCACAGAGCAGTTTCTCAGAAAGCTTCATTCCAGATTTCATCTGAGGATATTTCCTTTTTCACCATAGCCCTCTATGGGCTTCCAAATATCACTTTGCCAATTCCACAAGAACTGTCTTAGCGAAAGGCTTCTTGAGGGGAAAGTTGTAACTATGTGAGATGACTTCACAGAACACAAAGAAGTTTCTGAGTAAGCTTCTTTCTCTTCGTCATCGGAGGTTACTTCCTTTGGCCCTATAGTCTTCAAAGGGATCCGAAATATCTGTTCTCAGATTCCACAGAAATAAGGTAGCAACGAGATCCACGAAATACATAAATAACTCTGTGAGTGGAAGTCACACAAAACAGAGCATTTTCTCAGAAAGCTTCTTTCCAGATTTCATCTGAGGATATTTCCTTTTTCACCATAGCCCTCTATGGGCTTCCAAATATCACTTTGCCAATACCACAAGAACTGTCTTAGCGAAAGGCTTCTTGAGGGGAAAGCTGTAACTCTGTGAGATGATTCCACCGAACACAAAGAAGTTTCTCAGAAAGCTTCTTTCTCTTTGTTATCGCAGGATATTTCCTTTGGCCCTATAGTCTTCAAAGGGATCCGAAATATCTGTTCTCAGATTCCACAGAAATAAGACAAGCAAAGAGATCCACGAAATACAGATGTAACTCGGTGAGATGAATTAACAGAACACTAAGCAGTTTCTCAGAAAGCTTCTTTCCAGATTTCATCTGAGGATATTTCCTTTTTCATCATAGCCCTCTATGGGCTTCCAAATATCACTTTGCCAATTCCACAAGAACTATCTTAGCGAAAGGCTTCTTGAGGGGAAAGCTGTAACTCTGTGAGATGATTTCACAGAACACAAAGAAGTTTCTCAGAAAGCTTCTTTCTCTTTGTTATCGTAGGATATTTCCTCTGGCCCTATAGTCTTCAAAGGGATCCGAAATATCTGTTCTCAGATTCCACAGAAATAAGACTAGCAAAGAGATCCACGAAATAAAGATGTAACTCGGTGAGATGAATTAACAGAACACTAAGCAGTTTCTCAGAAAGCTTCTTTCCAGATTTCATCTGAGGATATTTCCTTTTTCAGCACAGCCCTCTATGGGCTTCCAAATATCACTTTGCCAATTCCACAAGAACTGTCTTAGCGAAAGGCTTCTTCAGGGGAAAGCTGTAACTCTGTGAGATGATTTCACAGAACACAAAGAAGTTTCTCAGAAAGCTTCTTTCTCTTTGTTATCGGAGGATATTTCCTTTGGCCCTATAGTCTTCAAAGGGATCCGAAATATCTGTTCTCAGATTCCACAGATATAAGGCTAGCAAAGAGATCCACGAAATACAGATGAAACTCCGTGAGATGAATTAACAGAACACTAAGCAGTTTATCAAAAAGCTTCTTTCCAGATTTCATCTGAGGATATTTCCTTTTACAACATAGCCCTCTATGGGTTTCCAAATATCACCTTTCTAATTCCACATGAACTGTCTTAGCGAAAGGGTTCTTGAGGGGAAAGCTGTAACTCTGTGAGATGATTTCACAGAACACAAAGAAGTTTCTCAGAAAGCTTCTTTCTCTTTGTCATCGGAGGATATTTCCTTTGGCCCTATAGTCTTCAAAGGGATCCGAAATATCTTTTCTCAGATTCCACAGAAATACGGCTAGCAAAGAGATTCACGAAATACAGATGTAACACTGTGAGATATATTAACAGAACACTAAGCAGTTTCTCAGAAGGCTTCTTTCCAGATTTCATCTGAGGATATTTCCTTTTTCACTATAGCACTCTTTGAGATTCCAAATATCACTTTGCCAATACCACAAGAACTGCCTTAGTGAATGGCTTCTTGAGGGGAAAGCCGTAACTCTGTGAGTTGATTTCACAGAACAAAAAGAAGTTTCTCAGAAAGCTTCTTTCTCTTTGTTATTGGAGGATATTTCCTTTGGAACTATAGTCTTCAAAGGGATCCGAAATATCTGTTCTCAGATTCCACAGAAATAAGGCTAGCAAAGAGATCCACGAAATACAGATGTAACTCTGTGAGATGAATTAACAGAACACTAAGCAGTTTCTCAGAAAGCTTCTATCCAGATTTCATCTGAGGATATTTCCTTTTTTACCATAGCCCTCTATGGGCTTCCAAATGTCGCTTGCCAATTGCACAAAAACTATCTTAGCGAAAGGCTTCTTGAGGGGAAAGCTGTAACTCTGTGAGATGATTTCGCAGAACACAAAGAAGTTTCTCAGAAAGCTTCTTTCTCTTTGTTATCGGAGGATATTTCCTTTGGCCCTATAGTCTTCAAAGGGATCCGAAATATCTGTTCTCAGATTCCACAGATATACGGCTAGCAAAGAGATCCCGAAATACAGGTGAAACTCCGTGAGTTGAACTAACAGAACGGTAAGCAGTTTCTCATAAAGCTTCTTTCCAGATTTCATCTGAGGATATTTCCTTTTTCATCATAGCCCTCTATGGGCTTCCAAATATCACTTTGCCAATTCCACAAGAACTATCTTAGCGAAAGGCTTCTTGAGGGGAAAGCTGTAACTCTGTGAGATGATTTCACAGAACACAAAGAAGTTTCTCAGAAAGCTTCTTTCTCTTTGTTATTGGAGGATATTTCCTCTGGCCCTATAGTCTTCAAAGGGATCCGAAATATCTGTTCTCAGATTCCACAGAAATAAGGCTAGCAAAGAGATCCACGAAATACAGATGTAAATCTGTGAATGGAAGTCACACATCACAGAGCAGTTTCTCAGAAAGCTTCATTCCAGATTTCATCTGAGGATATTTCCTTTTTCACCGTAGCCCTCTATGGGCTTCCAAATATCACTTTGCCAATTCCACAAGAACTGTCTTAGCGAAAGGCTTCTTGAGGGGACAGCTGTAACTCTGTGAGGTGATTTCACAGAACACAAAGAAGTTTCTCAGTAAGCTTCTTTCTCTTTGTCGTCGGAGGATATTTCCTTTGGCCCTATAGTCTTCAAAGGGATCCGAAATATCTGTTCTCAGATTCCACAGAAATAAGGTAGCAACGAGATTCACGAAATACAGATTTAACTCTGTGAGTGGAAGTCACACAAAACAGAGCAGTTTCTCAGAAAGCTTCTTTCCAGATTTCATCTGAGGATACTTCCTTTTTCACCATAGCCCTCTATGGGTTTCCAAATATCACTTTGCCAATTCCACAAGAACTGTCTTAGCGAAAGGCTTCTTGAGGGGAAAGCTGTAACTCTGTTGGATGACTTCACCGAACACAAAGAAATTTCTCAGAAAGCTTCTTTCTCTTTGTTATCGGAGGATATTTCCTTTGGCCCTATAGTCTTCAAAGGGATCCGAAATATCTGTTCTCAGATTCCACAGAAATAAGGCTAGCAAAGAGATCCACGAAATACAGATGAAACTCCGTGAGATGAATTAACAGAACACTAAGCAGTTTCTCAGAAAGCTTCGTTCCAGATTTCATCTGAGGATATTTCCTTTTTCATCATAGCCCTCTATGGGCTTCCAAATATCACTTTGCCAATTCCACAAGAACTATCTTAGCGAAAGGCTTCTTGAGGGGAAAGCTGTAACTCTGTTAGATGATTTCACAGAACACAAAGAAGTTTCTCAGAAAGGTTCTTTCTCTTTGTTATCGGAGGATATTTCCTCTGGCCCTATAGTCTTCAAAGGGATCCGAAATATCTGTTCTCAGATTCCACAGAAATAAGGCTAGCAAAGAGATCCACGAAATACAGATGTAAATTTGTGAAAGGAAGTCACACATCACAGAGCAGTTTCTCAGAAATCTTCATTCCAGATTTCATCTGAGGATATTTCCTTTTTCACCATAGTCCTCTATGGGCTTCCAAATATCACTTTGCCAATTCCACAAGAACTGTCTTAGCGAAAGGCTTCTTGAGGGGAAAGTTGTAACTATGTGAGATGACTTCACAGAACACAAAGAAGTTTCTGAGTAAGCTTCTTTCTCTTCGTCATCGGAGGTTACTTCCTTTGGCCCTATAGTCTTCAAAGGGATCCGAAATATCTGTTCTCAGATTCCACAGAAATAAGGTAGCAACGAGATCCACGAAATACATAAATAACTCTGTGAGTGGAAGTCACACAAAACAGAGCAGTTTCTCAGAAAGCTTCTTTCCAGATTTCATCTGAGGATATTTCCTTTTTCTCCGAGATGATTCCACCGAACAAAAAGAAGTTTCTCAGAAAGCTTCTTTCTCTTTGTTATCGCAGGATATTTCCTTTGGCCCTATAGTCTTCAAAGGGATCCGAAATATCTGTTCTCAGATTCCACAGAAATAAGGCTAGCAAAGAGATCCACGAAATACAGATGTAAATCTGTGAAAGGAAGTCACACATCACAGAGCAGTTTCTCAGAAAGCTTCATTCCAGATTTCATCTGAGGATATTTCCTTTTTCACCATAGCCCTCTATGGGCTTCCAAATATCACTTTGCCAATTCCACAAGAACTGTCTTAGCGAAAGGCTTCTTGAGGGGAAAGTTGTAACTATGTGAGATGACTTCACAGAACACAAAGAAGTTTCTGAGTAAGCTTCTTTCTCTTCGTCATCGGAGGTTACTTCCTTTGGCCCTATAGTCTTCAAAAGGATCCGAAATATCTGTTCTCAGATTCCACAGAAATAAGGTAGCAACGAGATCCACGAAATACATAAATAACTCTGTGAGTGGAAGTCACACAAAACAGAGCAGTTTCTCAGAAAGCTTCTTTCCAGATTTCATCTGAGGATATTTCCTTTTTCACCATAGCCCTCTATGGGCTTCCAAATATCACTTTGCCAATACCACAAGAACTGTCTTAGCGAAAGGCTTCTGGAGGGGAAAGCTGTAACTCTGTGAGATGATTCCACCGAACCCAAAGAAGTTTCTCAGAAAGCTTCTTTCTCTTTGTTATCGCAGGATATTTCCTTTGGCCCTATAGTCTTCAAAGGGATCCGAAATATCTGTTCTCAGATTCCACAGAAATAAGCCTAGCAAAGAGATCCACGAAATACAGATGTAAATCTGTGAAAGGAAGTCACACATCACAGAGCAGTTTCTCAGAAAGCTTCATTCCAGATTTCATCTGAGGATATTTCGTTTTTCACCATAGCCCTCTATGGGCTTCCAAATATCACTTTGCCAATTCCACAAGAACTGTCTTAGCGAAAGGCTTCTTGAGGGAAAAGTTGTAACTACGTGAGATGACTTCACAGAACACAAAGAAGTTTCTGAGTAAGCTTCTTTCTCTTCGTCATCGGAGGTTAC
Organism: Macaca nemestrina; assembly: GCF_043159975.1. Lineage (NCBI taxonomy): Eukaryota > Metazoa > Chordata > Mammalia > Primates > Cercopithecidae > Macaca > Macaca nemestrina. Next base: position 94,391,348 of record NC_092145.1, on the reverse strand, counting down.
TTCCTTTGGCCCTATAGTCTTCAAAGGGATCCGAAATATCTGTTCTCAGATTCCACAGAAATAAGGTAGCAACGAGATCCACGAAATACATAAATAACTCTGTGAGTGGAAGTCACACAAAACAGAGCAGTTTCTCAGAAAGCTTCTTTCCAGATTTCATCTGAGGATATTTCCTTTTTCACCGTAGCCCTCTATGGGCTTCCAAATATCACTTTGCCAATACCACAAGAACTGTCTTAGCGAAAGGCTTTTGGAGGGGAAAGCTGTAACTCTGTGAGATGATTCCACCGAACACAAAGAAGTTTCTCAGAAAGCTTCTTTCTCTTTGTTATCGCAGGATATTTCCTTTGGCCCTATAGTCTTCAAAGGGATCCGAAATATCTGTTCTCAGATTCCACAGAAATAAGACTAGCAAAGAGATCCACGAAATACAGATGTAACTCGGTGAGATGAATTAACAGAACACTAAGCAGTTTCTCAGAAAGCTTCTTTCCAGATTTCATCTGAGGATATTTCCTTTTTCATCATAGCCCTCTATGGGCTTCCAAATATCACTTTGCCAATACCACAAGAACTGTCTTAGCGAAAGGCTTCTGGAGGGGAAAGCTGTAACTCTGTGAGATGATTCCACCGAACACAAAGAAGTTTCTCAGAAAGCTTCTTTCTCTTTGTTATCGCAGGATATTTCCTTTGGCCCTATAGTCTTCAAAGGGATCCGAAATATCTGTTCTCAGATTCCACAGAAATAAGGCTAGCAAAGAGATCCACGAAATACAGATGTAAATCTGTGAAAGGAAGTCACACATCACAGAGCAGTTTCTCAGAAAGCTTCCTTCCAGATTTCATCTGAGGATATTTCGTTTTTCACCATAGCCCTCTATGGGCTTCCAAATATCACTTTGCCAATTCCACAAGAACTGTCTTAGCGAAAGGCTTCTTGAGGGGAAAGTTGTAACTATGTGAGATGACTTCACAGAACACAAAGAAGTTTCAGAATAAGCTTCTTTCTCTTCGTCATCGGAGGTTACTTCCTTTGGCCCTATAGTCTTCAAAGGGATCCGAAATATCTATTCTCAGATTCCACAGAAATAAGGTAGCAACGAGATCCACGAAATACATAAATAACTCTGTGAGTGGAAGTCACACAAAACAGAGCAGTTTCTCAGAAAGCTTCTTTCCAGATTTCATCTGAGGATATTTCCTTTTTCACCATAGCCCTCTATGGGCTTCCAAATATCACTTTGCCAATTCCACAAGAACTGTCTTAGCGAAAGGCTTCTTGAGGGGAAAGCTGTAACTCGGTGGGATGATTTCACAGAACACAAAGAAATTTCTCAAAAAGCTTCTTTCTCTTTGTTATCGGAGGATATTTCCTTTGGCCCTATAGTCTTCAAAGGGATTCGAAATATCTGTTCTCAGATTCCACAGAAATAAGGCTAGCAAAGAGATCCACGAAATACAGATGTAACTCTGTGAGATGAATTAACAGAACACTAAGCAGTTTCTCAGAAAGCTTCTTTCCAGATTTCATCTGAGGATATTTCCTTTTTCACCATAGCCCTTTATGGGCTTCCAAATGTCACTTTGCCAATTGCACAAAAACTGTCTTAGCGAAAGGCTTCTTGAGGGGAAAGCTGTAACTCTGTGAGATGATTTCACAGAACACAAAGAAGTTTCTCAGAAAGCTTCTTTCTCTTTGTTATCGGAGGATATTTCCTTTGGTCCTATAGTCTTCAAAGGGATCCTAAATAACTGTTCTCAGATTCCACAGAAATAAGGCTAGCAAAGAGATCAACGAAATACAGATGTAAATCTGTGAAAGGAAGTCACACATTACAGAGCAGTTTCTCAGTAAGCTTCTATCCAGATTTCATCAGAGGATATTTCCTTTTTCACCATAGCCCTCCATGGGCTTCCAAATGTCACTTTGCCAATTGCACAAAAACTGTCTTAGCGAAAGGCTTCTTGAGGGGAAAGCTGTAACTCTGTGAGATGATTTCACAGAACACAAAGAAGTTTCTCAGAAAGCTTCTTTCTCTTTGTTATCGGAGGATATTTCCTTTGGCCCTATAGTCTTCAAAGGGATCCGAAATATCTGTTCTCAGATTCCACAGAAATAAGGCTAGCAAAGAGATCCACGAAATACAGATGAAACTCCGTGAGATGAATTAACAGAACACTAAGCAGTTTCTCAGAAAGCTTCTTTCCAGATTTCATCTGAGGATATTTCCTTTTTCATCATAGCCCTCTATGGGCTTCCAAATATCACTTTGCCAATTCCACAAGAACTGTCTTAGCGAAAGGCTTCTTGAGGGAAAGTTGTAACTATGTGAGACGACTTCACAGAACACAAAGAAGTTTCTAAGTAAGCTTCTTTCTCTTCGTCATCGGAGGTTACTTCCTTTGGCCCTATAGTCTTCAAAGGGATCCGAAATATCTGTTCTCAGATTCCAAAGAAATAAGGTAGCATCGTGATCCACGAAATACATAAATAACTCTGTGAGTGGAAGTCACACAAAACAGAGCAGTTTCTCAGAAAGCTTCTTTCTAGATTTCATCTGAGGATATTTCCTTTTTCACCATAGCCCTCTATGGGCTTCCAAATATCACTTTGCCAATACCACAAGAACGGTCTTAGCGAAAGGCTTCTTGAGGGGAAAGCTGTAACTCTGTGAGATGATTCCACCGAACACAAAGAAATTTCTCAGAAAGCTTCTTTCTCTTTGTTATCGCAGGATATTTCCTTTGGCCCTATAGTCTTCAAAGGGATCCGAAATATCTGTTCTCAGATTCCACAGAAATAAGACTAGCAAAGAGATCCACGAAATACAGATGTAACTCTGTGAGATGAATTAACAGAACACTAAGCAGTTTCTCAGAAAGCTTCTTTCCAGATTTCATCTGAGGATATTTCCTTTTTCATCATAGCCCTCTATGGGCTTCCAAATATCACTTTGCCAATTCCACAAGAACTATCTTAGCGAAAGGCTTCCAGAGGGGAAAGCTGTAACTCTGTCAGATGATTTCACAGAACACAAAGAAGTTTCTCAGAAAGCTTCTTTCTCTTTGTTATCGGAGGATATTTCCTTTGGCCCTATAGTCTTCAAAGGGATCCGAAATATCTGTTCTCAGATTTCACAGAAATAAGGCTAGCAAGGAGATCCACGAAATAAAGATGTAACTCTGTGAGATGAATTAACGGAACACTAAGCAGTTTCTCAGAAAGCTTCTTTCCAGATTTCATCTGAGGATATTTCCTTTTTCACCATAGCCCTCTATGTGCTTCCAAATATCACTTTGCCAATTCCACAAGAACTATCTTAGCGAAAGGCTTCTTGAGGAGAAAGCTGTAACTCTGTGAGATGATTTCACAGAACACAAAGAAGTTTCTCAGAAAGGTCCTTTCTCTTTGTTATCGGAGGATATTTCCTCTGGCCCTATAGTCTTCAAAGGGATCCGAAATATCTGTTCTCAGATTCCACAGAAATAAGGCTAGCAAAGAGATCCACGAAATACAGATGTAAATCTGTGAAAGGAAGTCACACATCACAGAGCAGTTTCTCAGAAAGCTTCATTCCAGATTTCATCTGAGGATATTTCCTTTTTCACCATAGCCCTCTATGGGCTTCCAAATATCACTTTGCCAATTCCACAAGAACTGTCTTAGCGAAAGGCTTCTTGAGGGAAAGTTGTAACTATGTGAGACGACTTCACAGAACACAAAGAAGTTTGTAAGAAAGCTTCTTTCTCTTCGTCATCGGAGGTTACTTCCTTTCGCCCTATAGTCTTCAAAGGGATCCGAAATATCTGTTCTCAGATTCCACAGAAATAAGGCTAGCAAAGAGATCCACGAAATACAGATGTAACTCTGTGAGTGGAAGTCACACATCACAGAGCAGTTTCTCAGAAAGCTTCTTTCCAGATTTCATCTGAGGCTATTTCCTTTTTCACCATAGCCCTCTATGGGCTTCCAAATATCACTTTGGTAATTCCACAAGAACTGTCTTAGCGAAAGTGTTCTTGAGGGGGAAGCTGTAACTCTGTGAGATGATTTCACAGAACACAAAGAAGTTTGTCAGAAAGCTTCTTTCTCTTTGTTATCGGAGGATATTTCCTTTGGCCCTATAGTCTTCAAAGGGATCCGAAATATCTGTTCTCAGATTCCACAGAAATAAGGCTAGCAAAGAAATCCGCGACATACAGATGTAACTCTGTGAGATGAATTAACAGAACACTAAGCAGGTTCTCAGAAAGCTTCTTTCCAGATTTCATCTGAGGATATTTCCTTTTTCACCATAGAACTCTATGGGCTTCCAAATATCTCTTTGCCAATACCACAAGAACTGTCTAAGTGAAAGGCTTCTTGAAGGGAAAGCTGTAACTCTGTGAGATGATTTCACAGAACACAAAGAAGTTTCTCAGAAATCTTCTTTCTCTTTGTTATCGGAGGATATTTCCTTTGGCCCTGTAGTCTTCAAGGGGATACGAAATATCTGTTCTCAGATTACACAGAAATAAGGCTAGCAAAGAGATCCACGAAATACAGATGTAACTCTGTGTGTGGAAGTCACACTTCACAGAGAAGTTTCTCAGAAAGCTTCTTTCCAGATTTCATCTGAGGATATTTCCTTTTTCACCATAGCCCTCTAAGGGCTTCCAAATATCACTTTGCCAATTCCACAAGAACTGTCTTAGCGAAAGGCTTCTTGAGGGGAAAGCTGTAACTCTGTGAGATGATTTCACACAACACAAAGAAGTTTCTCAGAAAGCTTCTTTCTCTTTGTTATCAGAGGATATTTCCTTTGGCCGTATAGTCTTCAAAGGGATCCGAAATATCTGTTCTCAGATTCCACAGAAATAAGGCTAGCAAAGAGATCCACGAAATACAGATGTAACTCTGTGCGATGAATTAACAGAACACTAAGCAGTTTCTCAGAAAGCTTCTTTCCAGATTTCATCTGAGGATATTTCCTTTTTCACCATAGCCCTCTATGGGCTTCCAAATATCACTTTGCCAATACCACAAGAACTGTCTTAGTGAAAGGCTTCTTGAGGGGAAAGCTGTAACTCTGTGAGATGATTTCACAGAACACAAAGAAGTTTCTCAGAAAGCTTCTTTCTCTTTGTTATCGGAGGATATTTCCTTTGGCCCTATAGTCTTCAAAGGGATCCGAAATATCTGTTCTCAGATTCCACAGAAATAAGGCTAGCAAAGAGATCAACGAAATACAGATGTAACCCTGTGAGTGGAAGTCACACACCACAGAGCAGTTTCTCAGAAAACTTCTTTCCAGATTTCATCTGAGGATATTTCCTTTTTCACCATAGCCCTCTAAGGTCTTCCAAATATCACTTTGCCAATTCCACAAGAACTGTCATAGCGAAAGGCGTCTTGAGGGGAAAGCTGTAACTCTGTGAGATGATTTCACAGAACACAAAGAAGTTTCTCAGAAAGCTTCTTTCTCGTTGTTATCGGAGGATATTTCCTTTGGCCCTATAGTCCTCAAAGTGATCTGAAATATCTGTTCTCAGATTCCAAAGAAATAAGGCTAGCAAAGAGATCCACGAAATACAGATGTATCTCTGTGATTGGAAGTCACACATCACAGAGCAGTTTCTCAGAAAGCTTCTTTCCAGATTTCATCTGAGGATATTTCCTTTTTCACCATAGCCCTCTATGGGCTTCCAAATATCACTTTGCCAATTCCACAAGAACTGTCTTAGCGAAAGGCTTCTTGAGGGGAAAGCTGTAACTCTGTGAGATGATTTCACAGAACACGAAGAAGTTTCTCAGAAAGCTTCTTTCTCTTTGTTATCGGAGGATATTTCCTTTGGCCCTATAGTCTTCAAAGGAATCCGAAATATCTGTTCTCAGATTCCACAGAAATAAGGCTAGCAAAGAGATCCACGAAATACAGAAGTAACTCTGTGAGATGAATTAACAGAACACTAAACAGTTTCTCAGAAAGCTTCTTTCCAGATTTCATCTGAGGATATTTCCTTTTTCACCACAGCCCTCTATGGGCTTCCAAATATCACTTTGCCAATTCCACAAGAACTGTCTTAGCGAAAGGCTTCTTGAGGGGAAAGCTACAACTCTGTGAGATGATTTCACAGAACACAAAGAAGTTTCTCAGAAAGCTTCTTTCTCTTTGTTATCGGAAGATATTTCCTTTGGCACTATAGTCTTCAAGGGGATCCGAAATACCTGTTCTCAGATTCCACAGAAATAAGGCTAGCAAAGAGATCCACGAAATACAGATGTAACTCTGTGAGATGAATTAACAGAACACTAAGCAGTTTCTCTGTAAGCTTCTATCCAGATTTCATCTGAGGATATTTCCTTTTTCACCATAGCCCTCCATGGACTTCCAAATGTCACTTTGCCAATTGCACAAAAACTGTCTTAGCGAAAGGCTTCTTGAGGGGAAAGCTGTAACTCTGTGAGATGATTTCACAGAACACAAAGAAGTTTCTCAGAAAGCTTCTTTCTCTTTGTTATCGGAGGATATTTCCGTTGGCCCTATAGTCTTCAAAGAGATCCGAAATATCTGTTCTCAGATTCCACAGAAATAAGGCTAGCAAAGAGATCCACGAAATACAGATGAAACTCGGTGAGATGAATTAACAGAACACTAAGCAGTTTCTCAGAAAGCTTCTTTCCAGATTTCATCTGAGGATGTTTCCTTTTTCATCATAGCCCTCTATGGGCTTCCAAATATCACTTTGCCAATTCCACAAGAACAATCTTAGCGAAAGGCTTCTTGAGGGGAAAGCTGTAACTCTGTTAGATGATTTCACAGAACACAAAGAAGTTTCTCAGAAAGGTTCTTTCTCTTTGTTATCGGAGGATATTTCCTCTGGCCCTATAGTCTTCAAAGGGATCCGAAATATCTGTTCTCAGATTCCACAGAAATAAGGCTAGCAAAGAGATCCACGAAATACAGATGTAAATCTGTGACAGGAAGTCACACATCACAGAGCAGTTTCGCAGAAAGCTTCATTCCAGATTTCATCTGAGGATATTTCCTTTTTCACCATAGCCCTCTATGGGCTTCCAAATATCACTTTGCCAATTCCACAAGAACTGTCTTAGCGAAAGGCTTCTTGAGGGGAAAGTTGTAACTATGTGAGATGACTTCACAGAACACAAAGAAGTTTCTCAGTAAGCTTCTTTCTCTTCGTCAACGGAGGTTACTTCCTTTGGCCCTATAGTCTTCAAAGGGATCCGAAATATCTGTTCTCAGATTCCACAGAAATAAGGTAGCAACGAGATCCACGAAATACATAAATAACTCTGTGAGTGGAATTCACAAAAAACAGAGCAGTTTCTGAGAAAGCTTCTTTCCAGATTTCATCTGAGGATATTTCCTTTTTCACCATAGCCCTCTATGGGCTTCCAAATATCACTTTGCCAATACCACAGGAACTGTCTTAGCGAAAGGCTACTTGAGGGGAAAGCTGTAACTCTGTGAGATGATTCCACCGAACACAAAGAAGTTTCTCAGAAAGCTTCTTTCTCTTTGTTATCGGAGGATATTTCCTTTGGCCCTATAGTCTTCAAAGGGATCCGAAATATCTGTTCTCAGATTCCACAGAAATAAGGCTAGCAAAAAGATCCACGAAATACAGATGTAACTCGGTGAGATGAATTAACAGAACACTAAGCAGTTTCTCAGAAAGCTTCTTTCCAGATTTCATCTGAGGATATTTCCTTTTTCATCATAGCCCTCTTTGGGCTTCCAAATATCACTTTGCCAATTCCACAAGAACTATCTTAGCGAAAGGCTTCTTGAGGGAAAAGCTGTAACTCTGTGAGATGATTTCACAGAACACAAAGAAGTTTCTCAGAAAGCTTCTTTCTCTTTGTTATCGTAGGATATTTCCTCTGGCCCTATAGTCTTCAAAGGGATCCGAAATATCTGCTCTCAGATTCCACAGAAATAAGACTAGCAAAGAGATCCACGAAATACAGATGTAACTCGGTGAGATGAATTAACAGAACACTAAGCAGATTCTCAGAAAGCTTCTTTCCAGATTTAATCTGAGGATATTTCCTTTTTCAGCACAGCCCTCTATGGGCTTCCAAATATCACTTTGCCAATTCCACAAGAACTGTCTTAGCGAAAGTCTTCTTGAGGGGAAAGCTGTAACTCTGTGAGATGATTTCACAGAACACAAGGAAGATTCTCAGTACGCTTCTTTCTCTTTGTTATCAGAGGATATTTCCTTTGGCCCTATAGTCTTCAAAGGGATCCGAAAAATCTGTTCTCAGATTCCACAGAAATAAGGCTAGCAACGAGATCCACGAAAGACAGATGTAACTCTGTGAGTGGAAGTCAGACATCACAGAGCAGTTTCTCAGAAAGTTTCTTTCCAGATTTCATCTGAGGATATTTCCTTTTTCAGCATAGCCCTCTACGGGCTTCCAAATATCACTTTGCCAATTCCACAAGAACTCTATTAGCGAAAGGCTTCTTGAGGGGAAAGCTGTAACTCTGTGAGATGATTTCACAGAACACAAAGAAGTTTCTCAGAAATCTTCTTTCTCTTTGTCATCAGAGGATATTTCCTTTGGCCCTATAGTGTTCAAAGGGATCCGAAATATCTGTTCTCAGATTCCACAGAAATAAGGCTAACAAAGAGATCCACGAAATACAGATGTAACTCTGTGAAGTGAATTAACAGAACACTAAGCAGTTTCTCAGAAAGCTTCTTTCCAGATTTCATCTGAGGATATTGCCTTTTTCACCATAGCCCTCTAAGGGCTTCCAAATATCACTTTGCCAATTCCACAAGAACTGTCTTAGCGAAAGGCTTCTTGAGGGGAAAGCTGTAACTCTGTGAGATGATTTCACAGAACACAAAGAAGTTTCTCAGAAAGCTTCTTTCTCTTTGTTATCGGAGGATATTTCCTTTGGCCCTATAGTCTTCAAAGGGATCCGAAATATCTGTTCTCAGATTCCACAGAAATAAGGCTAGCAAAGAGATCTACGAAATATAGATGTAACTCAGTGAGATGAATTTACAGAACACTAAACAGTTTCTCAGAAAGCTTCTTTCCAGATTTCATCTGAGGATATTTCCTTTTTCACCATAGCCCTCTATGGGCTTCCAAATGTCGCTTTGCCAATACCACAAGAACTGTCTTAGGGAAAGGCTTCTTGAGGGGAAAGCTGTAACTCTGTGAGATGATTTCACAGAACACAAAGAAGTTTCTCAGAAAGCTTCTTTCTCTTTGTTATCGGAGGATATTTCCTTTGGCCCTATAGTCTTCAAAGGGATCCGAAATATCTGTTCTCAGATTCCACAGAAATAAGGCTAGCAAGGAGATCCACGAAATACAGATGTAACTCTGTGAGTGGAAGTCACACATCACAGAGAACTTTCTCAGAAAGCTTCTTTCCAGATTTCATCTGAGGATATTTCCTTTTTCACCATAGCCCTCTATGGGCTTCCAAATATCACTTTGCCAATCCCACAAGAACTGTCTTAGCGAAAGGCTTCTTGAGGGGAAAGCTGTAACTCTGTGAGATGATTTCACCGAACACAAAGAAGTTTCTCAGAAAGCTTCTTTCTCTTTGTTATCGGAGGATATTTCCATTGGCCCTATAGTCTTCAAAGGGATCCGAAATATCTGTTCTCAGATTCCACAGAAATAAGGCTAGCAAAGAGATCCACGAAATACAGATGTAACTCGGTGAGATGAATTAACAGAACACTAAGCAGTTTCTCAGAAAGCTTCTTTCCAGATTTCATCTGAGGATATTTCCTTTTTCACCACAGCCCTCTATGGGCTTCCAAATATCACTTTGCCAATTCCACAACAACTGTCTTAGCGAAAGTCTTCTTGAGGGGAAAGCTGTGACTCTGTGAGATGATTTCACCGAACACAAAGAAGTTTCTCAGAAAGCTTCTTTCTCTTTGTTATCGGAGGATAGTTCCTTTGGCCCTATAGTCTTCAAAGGGATCCGAAGTATCTGTTCTCAGATTCCACAGATATAAGGCTAGCAAAGAGATCCACGAAATACAGATGAAACTCCGTGAGATGAACTAACAGAACACTAAGCAGTTTCTGCGAAAGCTTCTTTCCAGATTTCATTTGAGGATATTTCCTTTTTCATCATAGCCCTCTATGGGCTTCCAAATATCACTTTGCCAATTCCACAAGAACTATCTTAGCGAAAGGCTTCTTTAGGGGAAAGTTGTAACTCTGTGAGATGATTTCACAGAACACAAAGAAGTTTCTCAGAAAGCTTCTTTCTCTTTGTTATTGGAGGATATTTCCTCTGGCCCTATAGTCTTCAAAGGGATCCGAAATATCTGTTCTCAGATTCCACAGAAATAAGGCTAGCAAAGAGATCCAGGAAATACAGATGTAAATCTGTGAATGGAAGTCACACATCACAGAGCAGTTTCTCAGAAAGCTTCATTCCAGATTTCATCTGAGGATATTTCCTTTTTCACCATAGCCCTCTATGGGCTTCCAAATATCACTTTGCCAATTCCACAAGAACTGTCTTAGCGAAAGGCTTCTTGAGGGGAAAGCTGTAACTCTGTGAGATGATTTCACAGAACACAAAGAAGTTTCTCAGTAAGCTTCTTTCCCTTGGTCATCGGAGGATATTTCCTTTGGCCCTATAGTCTTCAAAGGGATCCGAAATATCTGTTCTCAGATTCCACAGAAATAAGGTAGCAACGAGATTCACGAAATACAGATTTAACTCTGTGAGTGGAAGTCACACAAAACAGAGCAGTTTCTCAGAAAGCTTCTTTCCAGATTTCATCTGAGGATATTTCCTTTTTCACCATAGCCTTCTATGGGCTTCCAAATATCACTTTGCCAATTCCACAAGAACTGTCTTAGCGAAAGGCTTCTTGAGGGGAAAGCTGTAACTCTGTGGGATGATATCACAGAACACAAATAAATTTCCAGAAAGCTTCTTTCTCTTTGTTATCGGAGGATATTTCCTTTGGCCCTATAGTCTTCAAAGGGATCCGAAATATCTGTTCTCAGATTCCACAGAAATAAGGCTAGCAAAGAGATCCACGAAATACAGATGTATCTCCGTGAGATGAATTAACAGAACACTAAGCAGTTTCTCAGAAAGCTTCTTTCCAGATTTCTTCTGAGGATATTTCCTTTTTCACCATAGCCCTCTATGGGCTTCCAAATGTCACTTTGCCAATTGCACAAAAACTGTCTTAGCGAAAGGCTTCTTGAGGGGAAAGCTGTAACTCTGTGAGATGATTTCACAGAACACAAAGAAGTTTCTCAGAAAGCTTCTTTCTCTTTGTTATCGGAGGATATTTCCTTTGGTCCTATAGTCTTCAAAGGGATCCTAAATATCTGTTCTCAGATTCCACAGATATAAGGCTAGCAAAGAGATCCACGAAATACAGATGTAAATCTGTGAAAGGAAGTCACACATCACAGAGCAGTTTCTCAGAGAGCTTCATTCCAGATTTCATCTGAGGATATTTCCTTTTTCACCATAGCCCTCTATGGGCTTCCAAATATCACTTTGCCAATTCCACAAGAACTGTCTTAGCGAAAGGCTTCTTGAGGGGTAAGCTGTAACTCTGTGAGATGATTTCACAGAACACAAAGAAGTTTCTCAGTAAGCTTCTTTCTCTTTGTCATCGGAGGATATTTCCTTTGGCCCTATAGTCTTCCAAGGGATCCGAAATATATGTTCTCAGATTCCACAGAAATAAGGTAGTAACGAGATCCACGAAATACAGATGTAACTCTGTGAGTGGAAGTCACACAAAACAGAGCAGTTTCTCAGAAAGCTTCTTTCCAGATTTCATCTGAGGATATTTCCTTTTTCACCATAGCCCTCTATGGGCTTCCAAATATCACTTTGCCAATTCCACAAGAACTGTCTTAGCGAAAGGCTTCTTGAGGGGAAAGCTGTAACTCTGTGAGATGATTTCACAGAACACGAAGAAGTTTCTCAGTAAGCTTCTTTCTCTTTGTCATCGGAGGATATTTCCTTTGGCCCTGTAGTCTTCAAAGGGATCCGAAATATCTCTTCTCAGATTCCACAGAAATAAGGTAGCAACGAGATCCACGAAATACATAAATAACTCTGTGAGTGGAAGTCACACAAAACAGAGCAGTTTCTCAGAAAGCTTCTTTCCAGATTTCATCTGAGGATATTTCCTTTTTCACCATAGCCCTCTATGAGCTTCCAAATATCACTTTGCCAATACCACAACAACTGTCTAAGCGAAAGGCTTCTTGAGGGGAAAGCTGTAACTCTGTGAGATGATTCCACCGAACACAAAGAAGTTTCTCAGAAAGCTTCTTTCTCTTTGTTATCGGAGGATATTTCCTTTGGCCCTATAGTCTTCAAAGGAATCCGAAATATCTGTTCTCAGATTCCACAGACATAAGGCTAGCAAAGAGATCCACGAAATACAGAAGTAACTCTGTGAGATGAATTAACAGAACACTAAGCAGTTTCTCAGAAAGCTTCTTTCCAGATTTCATCTGAGGATATTTCCTTTTTCACCAAAGCCCTCTATGGGCTTCCAAATATCACTTTGCCAATTCCACAAGAACTGTCTTAGCGAAAGGCTTCTTGAGGGGAAAGCTACAACTCTGTGAGATGATTTCACAGAACACAAAGAAGTTTCTCAGAAAGCTTCTTTCTCTTTGTTATCGGAAGATATTTCCTTTGGCCCTATAGTCTTCAAAGGGATCCCAAATACCTGTTCTCAGATTCCACAGAAATAAAGCTAGCAAAGAGATCCACGAAATACAGATGTAACTCTGTGAGATGAATTAACAGAACACTAAGCAGATTCTCAGTAAGCTTCTATCCAGATTTCATCTGAGGATATTTCCTTTTTCACCATAGCCCTCCATGGGCTTCCAAATGTCACTTTGCCAATTGCACAAAAACTGTCTTAGCGAAAGGCTTCTTGAGGGGAAAGCTGTAACTCTGTGAGATGATTTCACAGAAAACAAAGAAGTTTCTCAGAAAGCTTCTTTCTCTTTGTTATCGGAGGATATTTACTTTGGCCCTATAGTCTTCAAAGGGATCCGAAATATCTGTTCTCAGATTCCACAGAAATAAGGCTAGCAAAGAGATCCACGAAATACAGATGAAACTCGGTGAGATGAATTAACAGAACACTAAGCAGTTTCTCAGAAAGCTTCTTTCCAGATTTCATCTGAGGATATTTCATTTTTCATCATAGCCCTCTATGGGCTTCCAAATATCACTTTGCCAATTCCACAAGAACAATCTTATCGAAAGGCTTCTTGAGGGGAAAGCTGTAACTCTGTTAGATGATTTCACAGAACACAAAGAAGTTTCTCAGAAAGGTTCTTTCTCTTTGTTATCAGAGGATATTTCCTCTGGCCCTATAGTCTTCAAAGGGATCCGAAATATCTGTTCTCAGATTCCACAGAAATAAGGCTAGCAAAGAGATCCACGAAATACAGATGTAAATCTGGGACAGGAAGTCACACATCACAGAGCACTTTCGCAGAATGCTTCATTCCAGATTTCATCTGAGGATATTTCCTTTTTCACCATAGCCCTCTATGGGCTTCCAAATATCACTTTGCCAATTCCACAAGAACTGTCTTAGCGAAAGGCTTCTTGAGGGGAAAGTTGTATCTATGTGAGATGACTTCACAGAACACAAAGAAGTTTCTCAGAAAGCTTCTTTCTCTTCGTCATCGGAGGTTACTTCCTTTGGCCCTATAGTCTTCAAAGGGATCCGAAATATCTGTTCTCAGATTCCACAGAAATAAGGTAGCAACGAGATCCACGAAATACATAAATAACTCTGTGAGTGGAAGTCACACAAAACAGAGCAGTTTCTCAGAAAGCTTCTTTCCAGATTTCATCTGAGGATATTTCCTTTTTCACCATAGCCCTCTATGGGCTTCCAAATATCACTTTGCCAATACCACAGGAACTGTCATAGCGAAAGGCTACTTGAGGGGAAAGCTGTAACTCTGTGAGATGATTCCACCGAACACAAAGAAGTTTCTCAGAAAGCTTCTTTCTCTTTGTTATCGTAGGATATTTCCTCTGGCCCTATAGTCTTCAAAGGGATCCGAAATATCTGCTCTCAGATTCCACAGAAATAAGATTAGCAAAGAGATCCACGAAATACAGATGTGACACGGTGAGATGAATTAACAGAACACTAAGCAGTTTCTCAGAAAGCTTCTTTCCAGATTTCATCTGAGGATATTTCCTTTTTCAGCACAGCCCTCTATGGGCTTCCAAATATCACTTTGCCAATTCCACAAGAACTGTCTTAGCGAAAGACTTCTTGAGGGGAAAGCTGTAACTCTGTGAGATGATTTCACAGAACACAAGGAAGTTTCTCAGAAAGCTTCTTTCTCTTTGTTATCGGAGGATATTTCCTTTGGCCCTATAGTCTTCAAAGGGATCCGAAATATCTGTTCTCAGATTCCACAGAAATAAGGTAGCAACGAGATACACGAAATACATATTTAACTCTGTGAGTGGAAGTCACACAAAACATAGCAGTTTCTCAGAAAGCTTCTTTCCAGATTTCATCTGAGGATATTTCCTTTTTCACCATAGCCCTCTATGGGCTTCCAAATATCACTTTGCCAATACCACAGGAACTGTCTTAGCGAAAGGCTTCTTGAGGGGAAAGCTGTAACTCTGTGAGATGATTTCACCGAACACAAAGAAGTTTCTCAGAAAGCTTCTTTCTCTTTGTTATCGGAGGATATTTCCTTTGGCCCTATAGTCTTCAAAGGGATCCGAAATATCTGTTCTCAGATTCCACAGAAATAAGGCTAGCAAAGAGATCCACGAAATACAGATGTAACTCGGTGAGATGAATTAACAGAAGACTAAGCAGTTTCTCAGAAAGCTTCTTTCCAGATTTCATCTGAGGATATTTCCTTTTTCACCACAGCCCTCTATGGGCTTCCAAATATCACTTTGCCAATTCCACAAGAACTGTCTTAGCGAAAGGCTTCTTGAGGGGAAAGCTGTAACTCTGTGAGATGATTTCACAGAACACAAAGAAGTTTCTCAGAAAGCTTATTTCTCTTTGTTATCGGAAGATATTTCCTTTGGCCCTATAGTCTTCAAAGGGATCCGAAATATCTGTTCTCAGATTCCACAGAAATAAGGCTAGCAAAGAGATCCACGAAATACAGATGTAACTCGGTGAAATGAATTAACAGAACACTAAGCAGTTTCTCAGAAAGCTTCTTTCCAGATTTCATCAGAGGATATTTCCTTTTTCAACAGAGCCCTCTATGGGCTTCCAAATATCACTTTGCCAATTCCACAAGAACTGTCTTAGCGAAAGGCTTCTTGAGGGGAAAGCTGTAACTCTGTGAGATGATTTCACAGAACACAAAGAAGTTTCTCAGAAAGCTTCTTTCTCTTTGTTATCGGAGGATATTTCCTTTGTCCCTAAAGTCTTCAAAGGGATCCGGAATATGTGTTCTCATACTCCACAGAAATACGGCTAGCAAAGATATCCACGAAATACAGATGTAACTCTGTGAGATGAATTAACAGAACACTAAGCAGTTTCTCAGAAAGCTTCTATCCAGATTTCATCTGAGGATATTTCCTTTTTCACCATAGCCCTCTATGGGCTTCCAAATGTCACTTTGCCAATTGCACAAAAACTGTCTTAGCGAAAGGCTTCTTGAGGGGAAAGCTGTAACTCTGTGAGATGATTTCACAGAACACAAAGAAGTTTCTCTGAAAGCTTCTTTCTCTTTGTTTTCGGAGGATATTTCCTTTGGCCCTATAGTCTTCAAAGGGATCCGAAATATCTGTTCTCAGATTCCACAGATATAAGGCTAGCAAAGAGATCCCCGAAATACAGATGAAACTCCGTGAGTTGAATTAACAGAACACTAAGCAGTTTCTCAGAAAGCTTCTTTCCAGATTTCATCTGAGGATATTTCCTTTTTCATCATAGCCCTCTATGGGCTTCCAAATATCACTTTGCCAATTCCCCAAGAACTATCTTAGCGAAAGGCTTCTTGAGGGGATAGCTGTAACTCTGTGAGATGATTTCACAGAACACAAAGAAGTTTCTCAGAAAGCTTCTTTCTCTTTGTTATTGGAGGATATTTCCTCTGGCCCTATAGTCTTCAAAGGGATCCGAAATATCTGTTCTCAGATTCCACAGAAATAAGGCTAGCAAAGAGATCCACGAAATACAGATGTAAATCTGTGAATGGAAGTCACACATCACAGAGCAGTTTCTCAGAAAGCTTCATTCCAGATTTCATCTGAGGATATTTCCTTTTTCACCATAGCCCTCTATGGGCTTCCAAATATCACTTTGCCAATTCCACAAGAACTGTCTTAGCGAAAGGCTTCTTGAGGGGAAAGCTGTAACTCTGTGGGATGATTTCACCGAACACAAAGAAATTTCTCAGAAAGCTTCTTTCTCTTTGTTATCGGAGGATATTTCCTTTGGCCCTATAGTCTTCAAAGGGATCCGAAATATCTGTTCTCAGATTTCACAGAAATAAGGCTAGCAAAGAGATCCACGAAATACAGATGTAACTCCGTGAGATGAATTAACAGAACACTGAGCAGTTTCTCAGAAAGCTTCTTTCCAGATTTCATCTGAGGATATTTCCTTTTTCACCATAGCCCTCTATGGGCTTCCAAATATCACTTTGCCAATTCCACAAGAACTGTCTTAGCGAAAGGCATCTTGAGGGGAAAGCTGTAACTCTGTGAGATGATTTCACAGAACACAAAGAAGTTTCTCAGTAAGCTTTTTTCTCTTTGTCATCGGAGGATATTTCCTTTGGCCCTATAGTCTTCAAAGGGATCCGAAATATCTGTTCTCAGATTCCACAGAAATAAGGTAGCAACGAGATCCACGAAATACAGATGTAACTCTGTGAGTGGAAGTCACACAAAACAGAGCAGTTTCTCAGAAAGCTTCTTTCCAGATTTCATCTGAGGATATTTCCTTTTTCACCATAGCCTTCTATGGGCTTCCAAATATCACTTTGCCAATTCCACAAGAACTGTCTTAGCGAAAGGCTTCTTGAGGGGAAAGTTGTAACTATGTGAGATGACTTCACAGAACACAAAGAAGTTTCTCAGAAAGCTTCTTTCTCTTCGTCATCGGAGGTTACTTCCTTTGGCCCTATAGTCTTCAAAGGGATCCGAAATATCTGTTCTCAGATTCCACAGAAATAAGGTAGCAACGAGATCCACGAAATACATAAATAAGTCTGTGAGTGGAAGTCACACAAAACAGAGCAGTTTCTCAGAAAGCTTCTTTCCAGATTTCATCTGAGGATATTTCCTTTTTCACCATAGCCCTCTATGGGCTTCCAAATATCACTTTGCCAATACCACAGGAACTGTCATAGCGAAAGGCTACTTGAGGGGAAAGCTGTAACTCTGTGAGATGATTCCACCGAACACAAAGAAGTTTCTCAGAAAGCTTCTTTCTCTTTGTTATCGGAGGATATTTCCTTTGGCCCTATAGTCTTCAAAGGGATCCGAAATATCTGTTCTCAGATTCCACAGAAATAAGGCTAGCAAAGAGATCCACGAAATACAGATGTAACTCGGTGAGATGAATTAACAGAACACTAAGCAGTTTCTCAGAAAGCTTCTTTCCAGATTTCATCTGAGGATATTTCCTTTTTCATCATAGCCCTCTATGGGCTTCCAAATATCACTTTGCCAATTCCACAAGAACTATCTTAGCGAAAGGCTTCTTGAGGGGAAAGCTGTAACTCTGTCAGATGATTTCACAGAACACAAAGAAGTTTCTCAGAAAGCTTCTTTCTCTTTGTTATCGTAGGATATTTCCTCTGGCCCTATAGTCTTCAAAGGGATCCGAAATATCTGCTCTCAGATTCCACAGAAATAAGATTAGCAAAGAGATCCACGAAATACAGATGTGACACGGTGAGATGAATTAACAGAACACTAAGCAGTTTCTCAGAAAGCTTCTTTCCAGATTTCATCTGAGGATATTTCCTTTTTCAGCACAGCCCTCTATGGGCTTCCAAATATCACTTTGCCAATTCCACAAGAACTGTCTTAGCGAAAGGCTTCTTGAGGGGAAAGCTGTAACTCTGTGAGATGATTTCACAGAACACAAGGAAGTTTCTCAGAAAGCTTCTTTCTCTTTGTTATCGGAGGATATTTCCTTTGGCCCTATAGTCTTCAAAGGGATCCGAAATATCTGTTCTCAGATTCCACAGAAATAAGGTAGCAACGAGATACACGAAATACATATTTAACTCTGTGAGTGGAAGTCACACAAAACAGAGCAGTTTCTCAGAAAGCTTCTTTCCAGATTTCATCTGAGGATATTTCCTTTTTCACCATAGCCCTCTGTGGGCTTCCAAATATCACTTTGCCAATACCACAGGAACTGTCTTAGCGAAAGGCTTCTTGAGGGGAAAGCTGTAACTCTGTGAGATGATTTCACCGAACACAAAGAAGTTTCTCAGAAAGCTTCTTTCTCTTTGTTATCGGAGGATATTTCCTTTGGCCCTATAGTCTTCAAAGGGATCCGAAATATCTGTTCTCAGATTCCACAGAAATAAGGCTAGCAAAGAGATCCACGAAATACAGATGTAACTCGGTTAGATGAATTAACAGAAGACTAAGCAGTTTCTCAGAAAGCTTCTTTCCAGATTTCATCAGAGGATATTTCCTTTTTCACCACAGCCCTCTATGGGCTTCCAAATATCACTTTGCCAATTCCACAAGAACTGTCTTAGCGAAAGGCTTCTTGAGGGGAAAGCTGTAACTCTGTGAGATGATTTCACAGAACACAAAGAAGTTTCTCAGAAAGCTTCTTTCTCTTTGTTATCGGAAGATATTTCCTTTGGCCCTATAGTCTTCAAAGGGATCCGAAATATCTGTTCTCAGATTCCACAGAAATAAGGCTAGCAAAGAGATCCACGAAATACAGATGTAACTCGGTGAAATGAATTAACAGAACACTAAGCAGTTTCTCAGAAAGCTTCTTTCCAGATTTCATCTGAGGATATTTCCTTTTTCAACAGAGCCCTCTATGGGCTTCCAAATATCACTTTGCCAATTCCACAAGAACTGTCTTAGCGAAAGGCTTCTTGAGGGGAAAGCTGTAACTCTGTGAGATGATTTCACAGAACACAAAGAAGTTTCTCAGAAAGCTTCTTTCTCTTTGTTATCGGAGGATATTTCCTTTGTCCCTAAAGTCTTCAAAGGGATCCGGAATATGTGTTCTCATACTCCACAGAAATACGGCTAGCAAAGATATCCACGAAATACAGATGTAACTCTGTGAGATGAATTAACAGAACACTAAGCAGTTTCTCAGAAAGCTTCTATCCAGATTTCATCTGAGGATATTTCCTTTTTCACCATAGCCCTCTATGGGCTTCCAAATGTCACTTTGCCAATTGCACAAAAACTGTCTTAGCGAAAGGCTTCTTGAGGGGAAAGCTGTAACTCTGTGAGATGATTTCACAGAACACAAAGAAGTTTCTCTGAAAGCTTCTTTCTCTTTGTTTTCGGAGGATATTTCCTTTGGCCCTATAGTCTTCAAAGGGATCCGAAATATCTGTTCTCAGATTCCACAGATATAAGGCTAGCAAAGAGATCCCCGAAATACAGATGAAACTCCGTGAGTTGAATTAACAGAACACTAAGCAGTTTCTCAGAAAGCTTCTTTCCAGATTTCATCATGAGGATATTTCCTTTTTCATCATAGCCCTCTATGGGCTTCCAAATATCACTTTGCCAATTTCCCAAGAACTATCTTAGCGAAAGGCTTCTTGAGGGGATAGCTGTAACTCTGTGAGATGATTTCACAGAACACAAAGAAGTTTCTCAGAAAGCTTCTTTCTCTTTGTTATTGGAGGATATTTCCTCTGGCCCTATAGTCTTCAAAGGGATCCGAAATATCTGTTCTCAGATTCCACAGAAATAAGGCTAGCAAAGAGATCCACGAAATACAGATGTAAATCTGTGAATGGAAGTCACACATCACAGAGCAGTTTCTCAGAAAGCTTCATTCCAGATTTCATCTGAGGATATTTCCTTTTTCACCATAGCCCTGTATGGGCTTCCAAATATCACTTTGCCAATTCCACAAGAACTGTCTTAGCGAAAGGCTTCTTGAGGGGAAAGCTGTAACTCTGTGGGATGATTTCACCGAACACAAAGAAATTTCTCAGAAAGCTTCTTTCTCTTTGTTATCGGAGGATATTTCCTTTGGCCCTATAGTCTTCAAAGGGATCCGAAATATCTGTTCTCAGATTTCACAGAAATAAGGCTAGCAAAGAGATCCACGAAATACAGATGTAACTCCGTGAGATGAATTAACAGAACACTGAGCAGTTTCTCAGAAAGCTTCTTTCCAGATTTCATCTGAGGATATTTCCTTTTTCACCATAGCCCTCTATGGGCTTCCAAATATCACTTTGCCAATTCCACAAGAACTGTCTTAGCGAAAGGCATCTTGAGGGGAAAGCTGTAACTCTGTGAGATGATTTCACAGAACACAAAGAAGTTTCTCAGTAAGCTTTTTTCTCTTTGTCATCGGAGGATATTTCCTTTGGCCCTATAGTCTTCAAAGGGATCCGAAATATCTGTTCTCAGATTCCACAGAATTAAGGTAGCAACGAGATCCACGAAATACAGATGTAACTCTGTGAGTGGAAGTCACGCATCACAGAACAGTTTCTCAGAAAGCTTCTTTCCAGATTTCATCTGAGGATATTTCCTTTTTCACCATAGCCCTCTATGGGCTTCCAAATATCACTTTGCCAATTCCACAAGAACTGTCTTAGCGAAAGGCTTCTTGAGGGGAAAGCTGTAACTCTGTGAGATGATTATACAGAATACGAAGAAGTTTCTCAGTAAGCTTCTTTCTCTTTGTCATCGGAGGATATTTCCTTTGGCCCTATAGTCTTCAAAGGGATCTGAAATATCTGTTCTCAGATTCCGCAGAAATAAGGCTAGCAAAGAGATCCACGAAATACAGATGTAAATCTGTGAAAGGAAGTCACACATCACAGAGCAGTTTCTCAGAAAGCTTCATTCCAGATTTCATCTGAGGATATTTCCTTTTTCACCATAGCCCTCTATGGGCTTCCAAATATCACTTTGCCAATTCCACAAGAACTGTCTTAGCGAAAGGCTTCTTGAGGGGAAAGTTGTAACTATGTGAGATGACTTCACAGAACACAAAGAAGTTTCTGAGTAAGCTTCTTTCTCTTCGTCATCGGAGGTTACTTCCTTTGGCCCTATAGTCTTCAAAGGGATCCGAAATATCTGTTCTCAGATTCCACAGAAATAAGGTAGCAACGAGATCCACGAAATACATAAATAACTCTGTGAGTGGAAGTCACACAAAACAGAGCATTTTCTCAGAAAGCTTCTTTCCAGATTTCATCTGAGGATATTTCCTTTTTCACCATAGCCCTCTATGGGCTTCCAAATATCACTTTGCCAATACCACAAGAACTGTCTTAGCGAAAGGCTTCTTGAGGGGAAAGCTGTAACTCTGTGAGATGATTCCACCGAACACAAAGAAGTTTCTCAGAAAGCTTCTTTCTCTTTGTTATCGCAGGATATTTCCTTTGGCCCTATAGTCTTCAAAGGGATCCGAAATATCTGTTCTCAGATTCCACAGACATAAGACAAGCAAAGAGATCCACGAAATACAGATGTAACTCGGTGAGATGAATTAACAGAACACTAAGCAGTTTCTCAGAAAGCTTCTTTCCAGATTTCATCTGAGGATATTTCCTTTTTCATCATTGCCCTCTATGGGCTTCCAAATATCACTTTGCCAATTCCACAAGAACTACCTTAGCGAAAGGCTTCTTGAGGGGAAAGTTGTAACTCTGTGAGATGATTTCACAGAACACAAAGAAGTTTCTCAGAAAGCTTCTTTCTCTTTGTTATCGGAGGATATTTCCTCTGGCCCTATAGTCTTCAGAGGGATCCGAAATATCTGTTCTCAGATTCCACAGAAATAAGACTAGCAAAGAGATCCACGAAATAAAGATGTAACTCGGTGAGATGAATTAACAGAACACTAAGCAGTTTCTCAGAAAGCTTCTTTCCAGATTTCATCTGAGGATATTTCCTTTTTCAGCACAGCCCTCTATGGGCTTCCAAATATCACTTTGCCAATTCCACAAGAACTGTCTTAGCGAAAGGCTTCTTCAGGGGAAAGCTGTAACTCTGTGAGATGATTTCACAGAACACAAAGAAGTTTCTCAGAAAGCTTCTTTCTCTTTGTTATCGGAAGATATTTCCTTTGGCCCTATAGTCTTCAAAGGGATTCGAAATATCTGTTCTCAGATTCCACAGAAATAAGGCTAGCAAAGAGATCCACGAAATACAGATGTAACTCTGTGAGATGAATTAACAGAACACTAAGCAGTTTCTCAGAAAGCTTCTATCCAGATTTCATCTGAGGATATTTCCATTTTCACCATAGCCCTCTATGGGCTTCCAAATGTCACTTTGCCAATTGCACAAAAACTGTCTTAGCGAAAGGCTTCTTGAGGGGAAAGCTGTAACTCTGTGAGATGATTTCACAGAACACAAAGTAGTTTGTCACAAAGCTTCTTTCTCTTTGTTATCGGAGGATATTTCCTTTGGCCCTATAGTCTTCAAAGGGATCCGAAATATCTGTTCTCAGATTCAACAGAAATAAGGCTAGCGAAGAGATACAGGAAATACAGATGAAACTCTGTGAGATGAATTAACAGAAAACTAAACAGTTTCTCAGAAAGCTTCTTTCCACATTTCATCTGAGGATATTTCCTTTGTCACCAGAGCCCTCTATGGGCTTCCAAATATCACTTTGCCAATTCCACTAGAACTGTCTTAGCGAAAGGCTTCTTGAGAGTAAAGCTGTAACTCTCTGAGATGTTTTCACAGAACACAAAGAAGTTTCTCAGAAAGCTTCTTTCTCTTTGTTATCGGAGGATATTTCCTTTGGCCCTATAGTCTTCAAAGGGATCCGAAATATCTGTTCTCAGATTCCACAGATATAAGGCTAGCAAAGAGATCCACGAAATACAGATGAAACTCCGTGAGATGAATTAACAGAACACTAAGCAGTTTATCAAAAAGCTTCTTTCCAGATTTCATCTGAGGATATTTCCTTTTACAACATAGCCCTCTATGGGTTTCCAAATATCACCTTTCTAATTCCACATGAACTGTCTTAGCGAAAGGGTTCTTGAGGGGAAAGCTGTAACTCTGTGAGATGATTTCACAGAACACAAAGAAGTTTCTCAGAAAGCTTCTTTCTCTTTGTCATCGGAGGATATTTCCTTTGGCCCTATATTCTTCAAAGGGATCCGAAATATCTTTTCTCAGATTCCACAGAAATACGGCTAGCAAAGAGATTCACGAAATACAGATGTAACACTGTGAGATATATTAACAGAACACTAAGCAGTTTCTCAGAAGGCTTCTTTCCAGATTTCATCTGAGGATATTTCCTTTTTCACTATAGCACTCTTTGAGATTCCAAATATCACTTTGCCAATACCACAAGAACTGCCTTAGTGAATGGCTTCTTGAGGGGAAAGCCGAAACTCTGTGAGTTGATTTCACAGAACAAAAAGAAGTTTCTCAGAAAGCTTCTTTCTCTTTGTTATTGGAGGATATTTCCTTTGGAACTATAGTCTTCAAAGGGATCCGAAATATCTGTTCTCAGATTCCACAGAAATAAGGCTAGCAAAGAGATCCACGAAATACAGATGTAACTCTGTGAGATGAATTAACAGAACACTAAGCAGTTTCTCAGAAAGCTTCTATCCAGATTTCATCTGAGGATATTTCCTTTTTTACCATAGCCCTCTATGGGCTTCCAAATGTCGCTTGCCAATTGCACAAAAACTATCTTAGCGAAAGGCTTCTTGAGGGGAAAGCTGTAACTCTGTGAGATGATTTCGCAGAACACAAAGAAGTTTCTCAGAAAGCTTCTTTCTCTTTGTTATCGGAGGATATTTCCTTTGGCCCTATAGTCTTCAAAGGGATCCGAAATATCTGTTCTCAGATTCCACAGATATACGGCTAGCAAAGAGATCCCGAAATACAGGTGAAACTCCGTGAGTTGAACTAACAGAACAGTAAGCAGTTTCTCATAAAGCTTCTTTCCAGATTTCATCTGAGGATATTTCCTTTTTCATCATAGCCCTCTATGGGCTTCCAAATATCACTTTGCCAATTCCACAAGAACTATCTTAGCGAAAGGCTTCTTGAGGGGAAAGCTGTAACTCTGTGAGATGATTTCACAGAACACAAAGAAGTTTCTCAGAAAGCTTCTTTCTCTTTGTTATTGGAGGATATTTCCTCTGGCCCTATAGTCTTCAAAGGAATCCGAAATATCTGTTCTCAGATTCCACAGAAATAAGGCTAGCAAAGAGATCCACGAAATACAGATGTAAATCTGTGAATGGAAGTCACACATCACAGAGCAGTTTCTCAGAAAGCTTCATTCCAGATTTCATCTGAGGATATTTCCTTTTTCACCGTAGCCCTCTATGGGCTTCCAAATATCACTTTGCCAATTCCACAAGAACTGTCTTAGCGAAAGGCTTCTTGAGGGGACAGCTGTAACTCTGTGAGGTGATTTCACAGAACACAAAGAAGTTTCTCAGTAAGCTTCTTTCTCTTTGTCGTCGGAGGATATTTCCTTTGGCCCTATAGTCTTCAAAGGGATCCGAAATATCTGTTCTCAGATTCCAAAGAAATAAGGTAGCAACGAGATTCACGAAATACAGATTTAACTCTGTGAGCGGAAGTCACACAAAACAGAGCAGTTTCTCAGAAAGCTTCTTTCCAGATTTCATCTGAGGATATTTCCTTTTTCACCATAGCCCTCTATGGGCTTCCAAATATCACTTTGCCAATTCCACAAGAACTGTCTTAGCGAAAGGCTTCTTGAGGGGAAAGCTGTAACTCTGTTGGATGACTTCACCGAACACAAAGAAATTTCTCAGAAAGCTTCTTTCTCTTTGTTATCGGAGGATATTTCCTTTGGCCCTATAGTCTTCAAAGGGATCCGAAATATCTGTTCTCAGATTCCACAGAAATAAGGCTAGCAAAGAGATCCACGAAATACAGATGAAACTCCGTGAGATGAATTAACAGAACACTAAGCAGTTTCTCAGAAAGCTTCGTTCCAGATTTCATCTGAGGATATTTCCTTTTTCATCATAGCCCTCTATGGGCTTCCAAATATCACTTTGCCAATTCCACAAGAACTATCTTAGCGAAAGGCTTCTTGAGGGGAAAGCTGTAACTCTGTTAGATGATTTCACAGAACACAAAGAACTTTCTCAGAAAGGTTCTTTCTCTTTGTTATCGGAGGATATTTCCTCTGGCCCAATAGTCTTCAAAGGGATCCGAAATATCTGTTCTCAGATTACACAGAAATAAGGCTAGCAAAGAGATCCACGAAATACAGATGTAAATTTGTGAAAGGAAGTCACACATCACAGAGCAGTTTCTCAGAAAGCTTCATTCCAGATTTCATCTGAGGATATTTCCTTTTTCACAATAGCCCTCTATGGGCTTCCAAATATCACTTTGCCAATTCCACAAGAACTGTCTTAGCGAAAGGCTTCTTGAGGGGAAAGTTGTAACTATGTGAGATGACTTCACAGAACTCAAAGAAGTTTCTGAGTAAGCTTCTTTCTCTTCGTCATCGGAGGTTACTTCCTTTGGCCCTATAGTCTTCAAAGGGATCCGAAATATCTGTTCTCAGATTCCACAGAAATAAGGTAGCAACGAGATCCACGAAATACATAAATAACTCTGTGAGTGGAAGTCACACAAAACAGAGCAGTTTCTCAGAAAGCTTCTTTCCAGATTTCATCTGAGGATATTTCCTTTTTCACCATAGCCCTCTATGGGCTTCCAAATATCACTTTGCCAATACCACAAGAACTGTCTTAGCGAAAGGCTTCTGGAGGGGAAAGCTGTAACTCTGTGAGATGATTCCACCGAACACAAAGAAGTTTCTCAGAAAGCTTCTTTCTCTTTGTTATCGCAGGATATTTCCTTTGGCCCTATAGTCTTCAAAGGGATCCGAAATATCTGTTCTCAGATTCCACAGAAATAAGGCTAGCAAAGAGATCCACGAAATACAGATGTAAATCTGTGAAAGGAAGTCACACATCACAGAGCAGTTTCTCAGAAAGCTTCATTCCAGATTTCATCAGAGGATATTTCCTTTTTCACCATAGCCCTCTATGGGCTTCCAAATATCACTTTGCCAATTCCACAAGAACTGTCTTAGCGAAAGGCTTCTTGAGGGGAAAGTTGTAACTATGTGAGATGACTTCACAGAACACAAAGAAGTTTCTGAGTAAGCTTCTTTCTCTTCGTCATCGGCGGTTACTTCCTTTGGCCCTATAGTCTTCAAAGGGATCCGAAATATCTGTTCTCAGATTCCACAGAAATAAGGTAGCAACGAGATCCACGAAATACATAAATAACTCTGTGAGTGGAAGTCACACAAAACAGAGCAGTTTCTCAGAAAGCTTCTTTCCAGATTTCATCTGAGGATATTTCCTTTTTCATCATAGCCCTCTATGGGCTTCCAAATATCACTTTGCCAATTCCACAAGAACTATCTTAGCGAAAGGCTTCTTGAGGGGAAAGCTGTAACTCTGTGAGATGATTTCACAGAACACAAAGAAGTTTCTCAGAAAGCTTCTTTCTCTTTGTTATTGGAGGATATTTCCTCAGGCCCTATAGTCTTCAAAGGGATCCGAAATATCTGTTCTCAGATTCCACAGAAATAAGGCTAGCAAAGAGATCCACGAAATACAGATGTAAATCTGTGAATGGAAGTCACACATCACAGAGCAGTTTCTCAGAAAGCTTCATTCCAGATTTCATCTGAGGATATTTCCTTTTTCACCATAGCCCTCGATGGGCCTCCAAATATCACTTTGCCAATTCCACAAGAACTGTCTTAGCGAAAGGCTTCTTGAGGGGAAAGCTGTAACTCTGTGAGATGATTTCACAGAACACAAAGAAGTTTCTCAGTAAGCTTCTTTCTCTTTGTCGTCGGAGGATATTTCCTTTGGCCCTATAGTCTTCAAAGGGATCCGAAATATCTGTTCTCAGATTCCACAGAAATGAGGTAGCAACGAGATTCACGAAATACAGATTTAACTCTGTGAGTGGAAGTCACACAAAACAGAGCAGTTTCTCAGAAAGCTTCTTTCCAGATTTCATCTGAGGATATTTCCTTTTTCACCATAGCCCTCTATGGGCTTCCAAATATCACTTTGCCAATTCCACAAGAACTGTCTTAGCGAAAGGCTTCTTGAGGGGAAAGCTGTAACTCTGTTGGATGATTTCACCGAACACAAAGAAATTTCTCAGAAAGCTTCTTTCTCTTTGTTATCGGAGGATATTTCCTTTGGCCCTATAGTCTTCAAAGGGATCCGAAATATCTGTTCTCAGATTCCACAGAAATAAGGCTAGCAAAGAGATCCACGAAATACAGATGTAACTCGGTGAGATGAATTAACAGAACACTAAGCAGTTTCTCAGAAAGCTTCTTTCCAGATTTCATCTGAGGATATTTCCTTTTTCACCATAGCCCTCTATGGGCTACGAAATGTCACTTTGCCAATTGCACAAAAACTGTCTTAGCGAAAGGCTTCTTGAGGGGAAAGCTGTAACTCTGTGAGATGATTTCACAGAACACAAAGAAGTTTCTCAGAAAGCTTCTTTCTCTTTGTTATCGGAGGATATTTCCTTTGGTCCTATAGACTTCAAAGGGATCCTAAATATCTGTTCTCAGATTCCACCGATATAAGGCTAGCAAAGAGATCCACGAAATACAGATGTAAATCTGTGAAAGGAAGTCACACATCACAGAGCAGTTTCTCAGTAAGCTTCTATCCAGATTTCATCTCAGGATATTTCCTTTTTCACCATAGCCCTCCATGGGCTTCCAAATGTCACTTTGCCAATTGCACAAAAAGTGTCTTAGCGAAAGGCTTCTTGAGGGGAAAGCTGTAACTCTGTGAGATGATTTCACAGAACACAAAGAAGTTTCTCAGAAAGCTTCTTTCTCTTTGTTATCGGAGGATATTTCCTTTGGCCCTATAGTCTTCAAAGGGATCCGAAATATCTGTTCTCAGATTCCACAGAAATAAGGCTAGCAAAGAGATCCACGAAATACAGATGAAACTCCGTGAGATGAATTAACAGAACACTAAGCAGTTTCTCAGAAAGCTTCGTTCCAGATTTCATCTGAGGATATTTCCTTTTTCACCATAGCCCTCTATGGGCTTCCAAATATCACTTTGCCAATACCACAAGAACTGTCTTAGCGAAAGGCTTCTGGAGGGGAAAGCTGTAACTCTGTGAGATGATTCCACCGAACCCAAAGAAGTTTCTCAGAAAGCTTCTTTCTCTTTGTTATCGCAGTATATTTCCTTTGGCCCTATAGTCTTCAAAGGGATCCGAAATATCTGTTCTCAGATTCCACAGAAATAAGGCTAGCAAAGAGATCCACGAAATACAGATGTAAATCTGTGAAAGGAAGTCACACATCACAGAGCAGTTTCTCAGAAAGCTTCATTCCAGATTTCATCTGAGGATATTTCGTTTTTCACCATAGCCCTCTATGGGCTTCCAAATATCACTTTGCCAATTCCACAAGAACTGTCTTAGCGAAAGGCTTCTTGAGGGAAAAGTTGTAACTATGTGAGATGACTTCACAGAACACAAAGAAGTTTCTGAGTAAGCTTCTTTCTCTTCGTCATCGGAGGTTACTTCCTTTGGCCCTATAGTCTTTAAAGGGATCCGAAATATCTGTTCTCAGATTCCACAGAAATAAGGTAGCAACGAGATCCACGAAATACATAAATAACTCTGTGAGTGGAAGTCACACAAAACAGAGCAGTTTCTCAGAAAGCTTCTTTCCAGATTTCATCTGAGGATATTTCCTTTTTCACCATAGCCCTCTAAGGGCTTCCAAATATCACTTTGCCAATACCACAAGAACTGTCTTAGCGAAAGGCTTCTGGAGGGGAAAGCTGTAACTCTGTGAGATGATTCCACCGAACACAAAGAAGTTTCTCAGAAAGCTTCTTTCTCTTTGTTATCGCAGGATATTTCCTTTGGCCCTATAGTCTTCAAAGGGATCCGAAATATCTGTTCTCAGATTCCACAGAAATAAGACTAGCAAAGAGATCCACGAAATACAGATGTAACTCGGTGAGATGAATTAACAGAACACTAAGCAGTTTCTCAGAAAGCTTCTTTCCAGATTTCATCTGAGGATATTTCCTTTTTCATCATAGCCCTCTATGGGCTTCCAAATATCACTTTGCCAATACCACAAGAACTGTCTTAGCGAAAGGCTTCTGGAGGGGAAAGCTGTAACTCTGTGAGATGATTCCACCGAACACAAAGAAGTTTCTCAGAAAGCTTCTTTCTCTTTGTTATCGCAGGATATTTCCTTTGGCCCTATAGTCTTCAAAGGGATCCGAAATATCTGTTCTCAGATTCCACAGAAATAAGGCTAGCAAAGAGATCCACGAAATACAGATGTAAATCTGTGAAAGGAAGTCACACATCACAGAGCAGTTTCTCAGAAAGCTTCATTCCAGATTTCATCTGAGGATATTTCGTTTTTCACCATAGCCCTCTATGGGCTTCCAAATATCACTTTGCCAATTCCACAAGAACTGTCTTAGCGAAAGGCTTCTTGAGGGGAAAGTTGTAACTATGTGAGATGACTTCACAGAACACAAAGAAGTTTCAGAATAAGCTTCTTTCTCTTCGTCATCGGAGGTTACTTCCTTTGGCCCTATAGTCTTCAAAGGGATCCGAAATATCTGTTCTCAGATTCCACAGAAATAAGGTAGCAACGAGATCCACGAAATACATAAATAACTCTGTGAGTGGAAGTCACACAAAACAGAGCAGTTTCTCAGAAAGCTTCTTTCCAGATTTCATCTGAGGATATTTCCTTTTTCACCATAGCCCTCTATGGGCTTCCAAATATCACTTTGCCAATTCCACAAGAACTATCTTAGCGAAAGGATTCTTGAGGGGAAAGCTGTAACTCTGTGAGAAGATTTCACAGAACACAAAGAAGTTTCTCAGAAAGCTTCTTTCTCTTTGTTATCGGAGGATATTTCCTTTGGCCCTATAGTCTTCAAAGGGATCCGAAATATCTGTTCTCAGATTCCACAGAAATAAGGCTAGCAAAGAGATCCACGAAATACAGATGTAACTCTGTGAGATGTATTAACAGAACACTAAGCAGTTTCTCAGAAGGTTCTTTCCAGATTTCATCTGAGGATATTTCCTTTTTCACTATAGCCCTCTAAGGGCTTCCAAATATCACTTTGCCAATTCCACAAGAAATGTCTTGGCGAAAGGCTTCTTGAGGGGAAAGCTGTAACTCTGTGAGATGATTTCACAGAACACAAAGAAGTTTCTCAGTAAGCTTCTTTCTCTTTGTCATCGGAGGATATTTCCTTTGGCCCTATAGTCTTCAAAGGGATCCGAAATATCTGTTCTCAGATTCCACAGAAATAAGGTAGCAACGAGATTCACGAAATACAGATTTAACTCTGTGAGTGGAAGTCACACAAAACAGAGCAGTTTCTCAGAAAGCTTCTTTCCAGATTTCATCTGAGGATATTTCCTTTTTCACCATAGCCCCCTATGGGCTTCCAAATATCACTTTGCCAATTCCACAAGAACTGTCTTAGCGAAAGGCTTCTTGAGGGGAAAGCTGTAACTCGGTGGGATGATTTCACAGAACACAAAGAAATTTCTCAAAAAGCTTCTTTCTCTTTGTTATCGGAGGATATTTCCTTTGGCCCTATAGTCTTCAAAGGGATCCGAAATATCTGTTCTCAGATTCCACAGAAATAAGGCTAGCAAAGAGATCCACGAAATACAGATGTAACTCTGTGAGATGAATTAACAGAACACTAAGCAGTTTCTCAGAAAGCTTCTTTCCAGATTTCATCTGAGGATATTTCCTTTTTCACCATAGCCCTCTATGGGCTTCCAAATGTCACTTTGCCAATTGCAAAAAAACTGTCTTAGCGAAAGGCTTCTTGAGGGGAAAGCTGTAACTCTGTGAGATGATTTCACAGAACACAAAGAAGTTTCTCAGAAAGCTTCTTTCTCTTTGTTATCGGAGGATATTTCCTTTGGTCCTATAGTCTTCAAAGGGATCCTAAATAACTGTTCTCAGATTCCACAGATATAAGGCTAGCAAAGAGATCCACGAAATACAGATGTAAATCTGTGAAAGGAAGTCACACATTACAGAGCAGTTTCTCAGTAAGCTTCTATCCAGATTTCATCTGAGGATATTTCCTTTTTCACCATAGCCCTCCATGGGCTTCCAAATGTCACTTTGCCAATTGCACAAAAACTGTCTTAGCGAAAGGCTTCTTGAGGGGAAAGCTGTAACTCTGTGAGATGATTTTACAGAACACAAAGAAGTTTCTCAGAAAGCTTCTTTCTCTTTGTTATCGGAGGATATTTCCTTTGGCCCTATAGTCTTCAAAGGGATCCGAAATATCTGTTCTCAGATTCCACAGAAATAAGGCTAGCAAAGAGATCCACGAAATACAGATGAAACTCCGTGAGATGAATTAACAGAACACTAAGCAGTTTCTCAGAAAGCTTCTTTCCAGATTTCATGTGAGGATATTTCCTTTTTCATCATAGCCCTCTATGGGCTTCCAAATATCACTTTGCCAATTCCACAAGAACTGTCTTAGCGAAAGGCTTCTTGAGGGAAAGTTGTAACTATGTGAGACGACTTCACAGAACACAAAGAAGTTTCTAAGTAAGCTTCTTTCTCTTCGTCATCGGAGGTTACTTCCTTTGGCCCTATAGTCTTCAAAGGGATCCGAAATATCTGTTCTCAGATTCCACAGAAATAAGGTAGCAACGAGATCCACGAAATACATAAATAACTCTGTGAGTGGA
The DNA here is from genome assembly GCF_043159975.1 of Macaca nemestrina. Classification (NCBI taxonomy): domain Eukaryota; kingdom Metazoa; phylum Chordata; class Mammalia; order Primates; family Cercopithecidae; genus Macaca; species Macaca nemestrina. Next base: position 94,359,366 of record NC_092145.1, on the reverse strand, counting down.
AGTCACACAAAACAGAGCAGTTTCTCAGAAAGCTTCTTTCTAGATTTCATCTGAGGATATTTCCTTTTTCACCATAGCCCTCTATGGGCTTCCAAATATCACTTTGCCAATACCACAAGAACGGTCTTAGCGAAAGACTTCTTGAGGGGAAAGCTGTAACTCTGTGAGATGATTCCACCGAACACAAAGAAGTTTCTCAGAAAGCTTCTTTCTCTTTGTTATCGCAGGATATTTCCATTGGCCCTATAGTCTTCAAAGGGATCCGAAATATCTGTTCTCAGATTCCACAGAAATAAGACTAGCAAAGAGATCCACGAAATACAGATGTAACTCGGTGAGATGAATTAACAGAACACTAAGCAGTTTCTCAGAAAGCTTCTTTCCAGATTTCATCTGAGGATATTTCCTTTTTCATCATAGCCCTCTATGGGCTTCCAAATATCACTTTGCCAATTCCACAAGAACTATCTTAGCGAAAGGCTTCCAGAGGGGAAAGCTGTAACTCTGTCAGATGATTTCACAGAACACAAAGAAGTTTCTCAGAAAGCTTCTTTCTCTTTGTTATCGTAGGATATTTCCTCTGGCCCTATAGTCTTCAAAGGGATCCGAAATATCTGTTCTCAGATTCCACAGAAATAAGACTAGCAAAGAGATCCACGAAATACAGATGTAACTCGGTGAGATGAATTAACAGAACACAAAGCAGTTTCTCAGAAAGCTTCTTTCCAGATTTCATCTGAGGATATTTCCTTTTTCAGCACAGCCCTCTATGGGCTTCCAAATATCACTTTGCCAATTCCACAAGAACTTTCTTAGCGAAAGTCTTCTTCAGGGGAAAGCTGTAACTCTGTGAGATGATTTCACAGAACACAAAGAAGTTTCTCAGAAAGCTTCTTTCTCTTTGTTATCGGAAGATATTTCCTTTGGCCCTATAGTCTTCAAAGGGATTCGAAATATCTGTTCTCAGATTCCACAGAAATAAGGCTAGCAAAGAGATCCACGAAATACAGATGTAACTCTGTGAGATGAATTAACAGAACACTAAGCAGTTTCTCAGAAAGCTTCTTTCCAGATTTCATCTGAGGATATTTCCTTTTTCACCATAGCCCTCTATGGGCTTCCAAATGTCATTTTGCCAATTGCACAAAAACTGTCTTAGCGAAAGGCTTCTTGAGGGAAAGCTGTAACTCTGTGAGATGTTTTCACAGAACACAAAGAAGTTTCTCAGAAAGCTTCTTTCTCTTTGTTATCGGAGGATATTTCCTTTGGCCCTATAGTCTTCAAAGGGATCCGAAATATCTGTTCTCAGATTCCACAGATATAAGGCTAGCAAAGAGATCCACGAAATACAGATGTAACTATGTGAGTGGAAGTCACACATCACAGAGCAGTTTCTCAGAAAGCATCTTTCCAGATTTCATCTGAGGATATTTCCTTTTTCACCATAGCCCTCTATGGGCTTCCAAATATCACTTTGCCAATTCCACAAGAACTGTCTTAGCGAAAGGCTTCTTGAGGGGAAAGCTGTAACTCTGTGAGATGATTTCACAGAACAGAAAGAAGTTTCTCAGAAAGCTTCTTTCTCTTTGTTATCGGAGGATATTTCCTTGGCCCTATAGTCTTCAAAGGGATCCGAAATATCTGTTCTCAGATTCCACAGAAATAAGGCTAGCAAAGAGATCCACGAAATACAGATGTAACTCTGTGAGATGTATTAAAAGAACACTAAGCAGTTTCTCAGAAGGTTCTTTCCAGATTTCATCTGAGGATATTTCCTTTTTCACTATAGCCCTCTAAGGGCTTCCAAATATCACTTTGCCAATTCCACAAGAAATGTCTTGGCGAAAGGCTTCTTGAGGGGAAAGCTGTAACTCTGTGAGATGATTTCACAGAACACAAAGAAGTTTCTCAGTAAGCTTCTTTCTCTTTGTCATCGGAGGATATTTCCTTTGGCCCTATAGTCTTCAAAGGGATCCGAAATATCTGTTCTCAGATTCCACAGAAATAAGGTAGCAACGAGATACACGAAATACAGATTTAATTCTGTGAGTGGAAGTCACACAAAACAGAGCAGTTTCTCAGAAAGCTTCTTTCCAGATTTCATCTGAGGATATTTCCTTTTTCACCATAGCCCTCTATGGGCTTCCAAATATCACTTTGCCAATTCCACAAGAACTGTCTTAGCGAAAGGCTTCTTGAGGGGAAAGCTGTAACTCTGTGGGATGATTTCACCGAACACAAAGAAATTTCTCAAAAAGCTTCTTTCTCTTTGTTATCGGAGGATATTTCCTTTGGCCCTATTGTCTTCAAAGGGATCCGAAATATCTGTTTTCAGATTCCACAGAAATAAGGCTAGCAACGAGATCCACGAAATACAGATGTAACTCTGTGAGATGAATTAACATAACACTAAGCAGTTTCTCAGTAAGCTTCTATCCAGATTTCATCTGAGGATATTTCCTTTTTCACCATAGCCCTCCATGGGCTTCCAAATGTCACTTTGCCAATTGCACAAAAACTGTCTTAGCGAAAGGCTTCTTGAGGGGAAAGCTGTAACTCTGTGAGATGATTTCACAGAACACAAAGAAGTTTCTCAGAAAGCTTCTTTCTCTTTGTTATCGGAGGATATTTCCTTTGGCCCTATAGTCTTCAAAGGGATCCGAAATATCTGTTCTCAGATTCCACAGAAATAAGGCTAGCAAAGAGATCCACGAAATACAGATGAAACTCCGTGAGATGAATTAACAGAACACTAAGCAGTTTCTCAGAAAGCTTCTTTCCAGATATCATCTGAGGATATTTCCTTTTTCATCACAGCCCTCTATGGGCTTCCAAATATCACTTTGCCAATTCCACAAGAACTATCTTAGCGAAAGGCTTCTTGATTGGAAAGCTGTAACTCTGTGAGATGATTTCACAGAACACAAAGAAGTTTTTCAGAAAGGTTCTTTCTCTTTGTTATCGGAGGATATTTCCTCTGGCCCTATAGTCTTCAAAGGGATCCGAAATATCTGTTCTCAGATTCCACAGAAATAAGGCTAGCAAAGAGATCCACGAAATACAGATGTAAATCTGTGAAAGGAAGTCACAGATCACAGAGCAGTTTCTCAGAAAGCTTCAATCCAGATTTCATCTGAGGATATTTCCTTTTTTACCATAGCCCTCTATGGGCTTCCAAATATCACTTTGCCAATTCCACAAGAACTGTCTTAGCGAAAGGCTTCTTGAGGGAAAGTTGTAACTATGTGAGACGACTTCACAGAACACAAAGAAGTTTCTAAGTAAGCTTCTTTCTCTTCGTCATCGGAGGTTACTTCCTTTGGCCCTATAGTCTTCAAAGGGATCCGAAATATCTGTTCTCAGATTCCACAGAAATAAGGTAGCAACGAGATCCACGAAATACCTAAATAACTCTGTGAGTGGAAGTCACACAAAACAGAGCAGTTTCTCAGAAAGCTTCTTTCTAGATTTCATCTGAGGATATTTCCTTTTTCACCATAGCCCTCTATGGGCTTCCAAATATCACTTTGCCAATACCACAAGAACTGTCTTAGCGAAAGGCTTCTTGAGGGGAAAGCTGTAACTCTGTGAGATGATTCCACCGAACACAAAGAAGTTTCTCAGAAAGCATCTTTCTCTTTGTTATCGCAGGATATTTCCTTTGGCCCTATAGTCTTCAAAGGGATCCGATATATCTGTTCTCAGATTCCACAGAAATAAGACTAGCAAAGAGATCCACGAAATACAGATGTAACTCGGTGAGATGAATTAACAGAACACTAAGCAGTTTCTCAGAAAGCTTCTTTCCAGATTTCATCTGAGGATATTTCCTTTTTCATCATAGCCCTCTATGGGCTTCCAAATATCACTTTGCCAATTCCACAAGAACTATCTTAGCGAAAGGCTTCTAGAGGGGAAAGCTGTAACTCTGTCAGATGATTTCACAGAACACAAAGAAGTTTCTCAGAAAGCTTCTTTCTCTTTGTTATCGTAGGATATTTCCTCTGGCCCTATAGTCTTCAAAGGGATCCGAAATATCTGTTCTCAGATTCCACAGAAATAAGACTAGCAAAGAGATCCACGAAATACAGATGTAACTCGGTGAGATGAATTAACAGAACACTAAGCAGTTTCTCAGAAAGCTTCTTTCCAGATTTCATCTGAGGATATTTCCTTTTTCACCATAGAACTCTATGGGCTTCCAAATATCTCTTTGCCAATTCCACAAGAACTGTCTTAGCGAAAGGCTTCTTGAGGGGAAAGCTGTAACTCTGTGAGATGATTTCACAGAACACACAGAAGTTTCTCAGAAAGCTTCTTTCTCTTTGTTATCGGAGGATATTTCCTTTGGCCCTATAGTCTTCAAAGGGATCCGAAATATCTGTTCTCAGATTTCACAGAAATAAGGCTAGCAAGGAGATCCACGAAATAAAGATGTAACTCTGTGAGATGAATTAACGGAACACTAAGCAGTTTCTCAGAAAGCTTCTTTCCAGATTTCATCTGAGGATATTTCCTTTTTCACCATAGCCCCCTATGTGCTTCCAAATATCACTTTGCCAATTCCACAAGAACTATCTTAGCGAAAGGCTTCTTGAGGAGAAAGCTGTAACTCTGTGAGATGATTTCACAGAACACAAAGAAGTTTCTCAGAAAGGTTCTTTCTCTTTGTTATCGGAGGATATTTCCTCTGGCCCTATAGTCTTCAAAGGGATCCGAAATATCTGTTCTCAGATTCCACAGAAATAAGGCTAGCAAAGAGATCCACGAAATACAGATGTAAATCTGTGAAAGGAAGTCACACATCACAGAGCAGTTTCTCAGAAAGCTTCATTCCAGATTTCATCTGAGGATATTTCCTTTTTCACCATAGCCCTCTATGGGCTTCCAAATATCACTTTGCCAATTCCACAAGAACTGTCTTAGCGAAAGGCTTCTTGAGGGAAAGTTGTAACTATGTGAGACGACTTCACAGAACACAAAGAAGTTTCTAAGTAAGCTTCTTTCTCTTCGTCATCGGAGGTTACTTCCTTTCGCCCTATAGTCTTCAAAGGGATCCGAAATATCTGTTCTCAGATTCCACAGAAATAAGGCTAGCAAACAGATCCACGAAATAGAGATGTAACTCTGTTAGTGGAAGTCACACATCACAGAGCAGATTCTCAGAAAGCTTCTTTCCAGATTTCATCTGAGGATATTTCCTTTTTCACCATAGCCCTCTATGGGCTTCCAAATATCACTTTGCTAATTCCACAAGAACTGTCTTAGCGAAAGGGTTCTTGAGGGGAAAGATGTAACTCTGTGAGATGATTTCACAGAACACAAAGAAGTTTCTCAGAAAGCTTCTTTCTCTTTGTTATCGGAGGATATTTCCTTTGGCCCTATAGTCTTCAAAGGGAACCGAAATATCTATTCTCAGATTGCACAGAAATAAGGCTAACAAAGAGATCCACGAAATACAGATGTAACACTGTGAGATGAATTAACAGAACACTAAGCAGTTTCTCAGAAAGCTTCTTTCCAGATTTCAACTGAGAATATTTCCTTTTTCATCATAGCCCTCTATGGGCTTCCAAATATCACTTTGCCAATTCCACAAGAACTGTCTTAGCGAAAGGCTTCTTGAGGGGAAAGCTGTAACTCTGTGAGATGATTTCAAAGAACACAAAGAAGTTTCTCAGAAAGCTTCTTTCTCTTTGTTATCGGAGGATATTTCCTTTGGCCCTATAGTCTTCAAAGGTATCCGAAATATCTGTTCTCAGATTCCACAGAAATAAGGCTAGCAAAGAGATCCACGAAATACAGATGTAATTCTGGGAGATGAATTAACGGAACACTAAGCAGTTTCTCAGAAAGCTTCTTTCCAGATTTCATCTGAGGATATTTCCTTTTTCACCATAGCCCTCTATGGGCTTCCAAATGTCACTTTGCCAATTCCACAAGAACTGTCTTAGCGAAAGGCTTCTTGAGGGGTAAGCTGTATCTCTGTGAGATGATTTCACAGAACACAAGGAAGTTTCTCAGAAAGCTTCTTTCTCTTTGTTATGGGAGGATATTTCCTTTGGCCCTTTAGTCTTCAAAGGGATCCGAAATATCTGTTCTCAGATTCCACAGAAATAAGGCTAGCAGAGAGATCCACGACATACAGATGTAACTCTGTGAGATGAATTAACGGAACACTAAGCAGTTTCTCAGAAAGCTTCTTTCCAGATTTCATCTGAGGATATTTCCTTTTTCAACATAGCCCTCTATGGGCTTCCAAATATCACTTTGCCAATTCCACAAGAACTGTCTTAGCGAAAGGCTTCTTGAGGGGAAAGCTGTAACTCTGTGAGATGATTTCACAGAACACAAAGAAGTTTCTCAGAAAGCTTCTTTCTCTTTGTTATCGGAGGATATTTCCTTTGGCCCTATAGTCTTCAAAGGGATCCGAAATATCTTTTCTCAGATTCCACAGAAATACGGCTAGCAAAGAGATCCACGAAATACAGATGTAACTCTGTGAGATATATTAACAGAACAATAAGCAGTTTCTCAGAAGGCTTCTTTCCAGATTTCATCTGAGGATATTTCCTTTTTCACTATAGCACTCTATGTGCTTCCAAATATCACTTTGCCAATACCACCAGAACTGCCTTAGTGAAAGGCTTCTTGAGGGGAAAGCCGTAACTCTGTGAGATGATTTCACAGAACACAAAGAAGTTTCTCAGAAAGCTTCTTTCTCTTTGTTATTGGAGGATATTTCCTTTGGCCCTATAGTCTTCAAAGGGATCCGAAATATCTGTTCTCCGATTCCACAGAAATAAGGCTAGCAAAGAGATCTAGGAAATACAGATGTCACTCTGTGAGTGGAAGTCACACATCACAGAGCAGTTTCTCAGAAAGCTTCTTTCCAGATTTCATCTGAGGATATTTCCTTTTTCACCATAGCCCTCTATGGGCTTCCAAATATCACATTGCCAATTCCACAAGAACTGTCTTAGCGAAAGGCTTCTTGAGGGGAAAGCTGTAACTCTGTGAGATGATTTCACAGAACACAAAGAAGTTTCTCAGAAAGCTTCTTTCTCTTTGTTATCGGAGGATATTTCCTTTGGCCTTATAGTCATCAAAGGGATCCGAAATATCTGTTCTCAGATTCCACAGAAATAAGGCTAGCAAAGAGATCCACGAAATACAGATGTAACTCTGTGAGATGTATTAACAGAACACTAAGCAGTTTCTCAGAAAGCTTCTTTCCAGATTTCATCTGAGGATATTTCCTTTTTCACCATAGCCCTCTATGGGCTTCCAAATATCACTTTGCCAATACCACAAGAACTGTCTTAGTGAAAGGCTTCTTGAGGGGAAAGCTGTAACTCTGTGAGATGATTTCACAGAACACAAAGAAGTTTCTCAGAAAGCTTCTTTCTCTTTGTTATCGGAGGATATTTCCTTTGGCGCTAGAGTCTTCAAAGGGATCCGAAATATCTGTTCTCAGATTCCACAGAAATAAGGCTAGCAAAGAGATCCACGAAATACAGATGTAACTCTGTGAGTGGAAGTCACACATCACAGAACAGTTTCTCAGAGAGCTTCTTTCCAGATTTCATCTGAGGATATTTCCTTTTTCACCATAGCCCTCTATGGGCTTCCAAATATGACTTTGCCAATTCCACAAGAACTGTCTTAACGAAAGGCTTCTTGAGGGGAAAGCTGTAACTCTGTGAGATGATTTCACAGAACACAAAGAAGTTTGTCAGAAAGCTTCTTTCTCTTTGTTATCGGAGGATATTTCCTTTGTCCCTATAGTCTTCAAAGGGATCCGAAATATCTGTTCTCAGATTCCACAGAAATAAGGCTAGCAAAGAGACAAACGAAATACAGATGTAACTCTGTGAGATGAATCAACAGAACACTAAGCAGTTTCTCAGAAATCTTCTTTCCAGATTTCATCTGAGGATATTTCCTTTTTCAACAGAGCCCTCTATGGGCTTCCAAATATCACTTTGCCAATTCCACAAGAACTGTCTTAGCGAAAGGCTTCTTGAGGGGATAGCTGTAACTCTGTGAGATGTTTGCACAGAACACAAAGAAGTTTCTCAGAAAGCTTCTTTCTCTTTGTTATCGGAGGATATTTCCTTTGGCCCTATAGTCTTCAAAGGGATCCGAAATATCTGTTCTCAGATTCCCCAGAAACAAGGCTAGCAAAGAGATCCACGAAATACAGATGTAACTCTGTGAGTGGAAGTCACACATCACAGAGCAGTTTCTCAGAAAGCTTCTTTCCAGATTTCATCTGAGGATATTTCCTTTTTCACCATAGCCCTCTATGGGCTTCCAAATATCACTTTGCCAATACCACAAGAACTGTCTTAGTGAAAGGCTTCTTGAGGGGAAAGCTGTAACTCTGTGAGATGATTTCACAGAACACAAAGAAGTTTCTCAGAAAGCTTCTTTCTCTTTGTTATCGGAGGATATTTCCTTTGGCCCAATAGTCTTCAAAGGGATCCGAAATATCTGTTCTCAGATTCCACAGAAATAAGGCTAGCAAAGAGATCCACGAAATACAGATGTAACTCTGTCAGTGGAAATCACACATCACAGAGCAGTTTCTCAGAAAGCTTCTTTCCAGATTTCATCTCGGGATATTTCCTTTTTCACTATAGACCTCTATGGGCTTCCAAATATCACTTTGCCAATTCCACAAGAACTGTCTTAGCTAATGTCTGCTTGAGGGGAAAGCTGTAACTCTGTGAGATGATTTCACAGAACACAAAGAAGTTTCTCAGAAAGCTTCTTTCTCTTTGTTATGGGAGGATATTTCCTTGGGCCCTATAGTCTTCAAAGGGATCCGAAATATCTGTTCTCAGATTCCACAGAAATAAGGCTAGCAGAGAGATCCACGACATACAGATGTAACTCTGTGAGATGAATTAACGGAACACTAAGCAGTTTCTCAGAAAGCTTCTTTCCAGATTTCATCTGAGGATATTTCCTTTTTCACCAGAGCCCTCTATGGGCTTCCAAATATCACTTTACCAATTCCACAAGAACTGTCTTAGCGAAAGGCTTCTTGAGGGGAAAGCTGTAACTCTGTGAGATGATTTCACAGAACACAAAGAAGTTTCTCAGAAAGCTTCTTTCTCTTTGTTATCGGAGGATATTTCCTTTGGCCCTATAGTCTTCAAAGGGATCCGAAATATCTGTTCTCAGATTCCACAGAAATAAGGCTAGCAAAAAGATCCACGAAATACAGATGTAACTCCGTGAGATGAATTAACAGAACACTAAGCAGTTTCTCAGAAAGCTTCTTTCCAGATTTCATCTGAGGATATTTCCTTTTTCACTATAGCACTCTAAGGGCTTCCAAATGTCACTTTGCCAATACCACAAGAACTGCCGTAGTGAAAGGCTTCTTGAGGAGAAAGCCATAACTTTGTGAGATGATTTCACAGAACACAAAGAAGTTTCTCAGAAAGCTTCTTTCTCTTTGTTATTGGAGGATATTTCCTTTGGTCCTATAGTCTTCAAAGGGATCAGAAATATCTGTTCTCCGATGCCACAGAAATAAGGCTAGCAAAGAGATCCACGAAATACAGATGTAACTCTCTGAGTGGAAGTCACACATCACAGAGCAGTTTCTCAGAAAGCTTCTTTCCAGATTTCATCTGAGGATATTTCCTTTTTCACCATAGCCCTCTATGGGCTTCCAAATATCACTTTGCCAATTCCACAAGAACTGTCTTAGCGAAGGGTTCTTGAGGGGAAAGCTGTAACTCTGTGAGATGTTTTCACAGAACACAAAGAAGTTTCTCAGAAAGCTTCTTTCTCTTTGTTATCGGAGGATATTTCCTTTGGCCCAATAGTCTTCAAAGGGATCCGAAATATCTGTTCTCAGATTCCACAGAAATAAGGCTAGCAAAGAGATCCACGAAATACAGATGTAACTCTGTCAGTGGAAATCACACATCACAGAGCAGTTTCTCAGAAATCTTCTTTCCAGATTTCATCTCAGGATATTTCCTTTTTCAGTATAGACCTCTATGGGCTTCCAAATATCACTTTGCCAATTCCGCAAGAACTGTCTTAGCGAAAGTCTTCTTGAGGGGAAAGCTGTAACTCTGTGAGATGATTTCACAGAACACAAAGAAGTTTCTCAGAAAGCTTCTTTCTCTTTGTTATGGGAGGATATTTCCTTTGGCCCTTTAGTCTTCAAAGGGATCCGAAATATCTGTTCTCAGATTCCACAGAAATAAGGCTAGCAGAGAGATCCACGACATACAGATGTAACTCTATGAGATGAATTCACGGAACACTAAGCAGTTTCTCAGAAAGCTTCTTTCCAGATTTCATCTGAGGATATTTCCTTTTTCACCAGAGCCCTCTATGGGCTTCCAAATATCACTTTGCCAATTCCACAAGAACTGTCTTAGCGAAAGGCTTCTTGAGGGGAAAGCTGTAACTCTGTGAGATGATTTCACAGAACACAAAGAAGTTTCTAAGAAAGCTTCTTTCTCTTTGTTATCGGAGGATATTTCCTTTGGCCCTATAGTCTTCAAAGGGATCCGAAATATCTTTTCTCAGATTCCACAGAAATACGGCTAGCAAAGAGATCCACGAAATACAGATGTAACTCTGTGAGATATATTAACAGAACAATAAGCAGTTTCTCAGAAGGCTTCTTTCCAGATTTCATCTGAGGATATTTCCTTTTTCACTATAGCACTCTATGTGCTTCCAAATATCACTTTGCCAATACCACAAGAACTGCCTTAGTGAAAGGCTTCTTGAGGGGAAAGCCGTAACTCTGTGAGATGATTTCACAGAACACAAAGAAGTTTCTCAGAAAGCTTCTTTCTCTTTGTCATCAGACGATATTTCCTTTGGCCCTATAGTCTTCAAAGGGATCCGAAATATCTGTTCTCCGATTCCACAGAAATAAGGCTAGCAAAGAGATCCAGGAAATACCGATGTCACTCTGTGAGTGGAAGTCACACATCACAGAGCAGTTTCTCAGAAAGCTTCTTTCCAGATTTCATCTGAGGATATTTCCTTTTTCACCATAGCCCTCTATGGGCTTCCAAATATCACATTGCCAATTCCACAAGAACTGTCTTAGCGAAAGGCTTCTTGAGGGGAAAGCTGTAACTCTGTGAGATGATTTCACAGAACACAAAGAAGTTTCTCAGAAAGCTTCTTTCTCTTTGTGATCGGAGGATATTTCCTTTGGCCTTATAGTCATCAAAGGGATCCGAAATATCTGTTCTCAGATTCCACAGAAATAAGGCTAGCAAAGAGATCCACGAAATACAGATGTAACTCTCTGAGATGTATTAACAGAACACTAAGCAGTTTCTCAGAAAGCTTTTTTCCAGATTTCATCTGAGGATATTTCCTTTTTCACCATAGCCCTCTATGGGCTTCCAAATATCACTTTGCCAATACCACAAGAACTGTCTTAGTGAAAGGCTTCTTGAGGGGAAAGCTGTAACTCTGTGAGATGATTTCACAGAACACAAAGAAGTTTCTCAGAAAGCTTCTTTCTCTTTGTTATCGGAGGATAATTCCTTTGGCCCTATAGTCTTCAAAGGGATCCGAAATATCTGTTCTCAGATTCCACAGAAATAAGGCTAGCAAAGAGATCCACGAAATACAGATGTAACTCTGTGACTGGAAGTCACACATCACAGAGCAGTTTCTCAGAAAGCTTCTTTCCAGATTTCATCAGAGGATATTTCCTTTTTCACCAGAGCCCTCTATTGACGTCCAAATATCACTTTGCCAATTCCACAAGAACTGTCTTAGCGAAAGGCTTCTTGAGGGGAAAGCTGTAACTCTGTGAGATGATTTCACAGACACAAAGAAGTTTCTCAGAAAGCTTCTTTCTCTTTGTTATCGGAGGATATTTCCTTTGGCCCTATAGTCTTCAGAGGAATCCGAAATATTTGTTCTCAGATTCCACAGAAATAAGGCTAGCGAAGAGATCCACGAAATACAGATGTAACTCTGTGAGTGGAAGTCACACATCACAGAGCAGTTTCTCAGAAAGCTTCTTTCCAGATTTCATCTGAGGATATTTCCTTTTTCACCGTAGCCCTCTATGGGCTTCCAAATATCACTTTGCCAATTCCACAAGAACTGTCTTAGCGAAAGGTTTTTGAGGGGAAAGCTGTAACTCTGTGAGATGATATCACAGAACACAAAGAAGTTTCTCAGAAAGCTTCTTTCTCTTTGTTATCGGAGGATATTTCCTTTGGCCCTATAGTCTTTAAAGGAATCCGAAATATCTGTTCTCAGATTTTACGGAAAAAAGGCTAGGAAAGAGATCCACGAAATACAAATGTAAATCAGTGAGTGGAAGTCACACATCACAGAGCAGTTTCTCAGAAAGTTTCTTTCCAGATTTCTTCTGAGGATATTTCCTTTTTCACCATAGCCCTCTAAGGGCTTCCAAATATCACCTTGCCAATTCCACAAGAACTGTCTTAGCGAAAGGCTTCTTGAGGGGAAAGCTGGAACTCTGTGAGATGATTTCACAGACCCAAAGAAGTTTCTCAGTAAGCTTCTTTCTCTTTGTTATCGGAGGATATTTCCTTTGGCCCTATAGTCTTCAAAGGGATCCGAAATATCTGTTCTCAGATTCCACAGAAATAAGGCTAGCAAAGAGATAAACGAAATACAGATGTAACTCTGTGAGATGAATCAACAGAACACTAAGCAGTTTCTCAGAAATCTTCTTTCCAGATTTCATCTGAGGATATTTCCTTTTTCAACAGAGCCCTCTATGGGCTTCCAAATATCACTTTGCCAATTCCACAAGAACTGTCTTAGTGAAAGGCTTCTTGAGGGGATAGCTGTAACTCTGTGAGATGATTGCACAGAACACAAAGAAGTTTCTCAGAAAGCTTCTTTCTCGTTGTCATCGGAGGATATTTCCTTTGTCCCTATAGTCTTCAAAGGGATCCGAAATATCTGTTCTCAGATTCCACAGAAATAAGGCTAGCAAAGAGATCCACGAAATACAGATGTAACTCTGTGAGTGGAAGTCACACATCACAGAGCATTTTCTCAGAAAGCTTCTTTCCAGATTTCATCTGAGGATATTTCCTTTTTCACCATAGCCCTCTATGGGCTTCCAAATATCACTTTGCCAATTCCACAAGAACTGTCTTAGCGAAAGGCTTCTTGAGGGGAAAGCTGTAACTCTTTGAGATGATTTCACAGAACACAAAGAAGTTTCTCAGAAAGCTTCTTTCTCTTTGTTATCGGAGGATATTTCCTTTGGCCCTATAGTCCTCAAAGGGATCCGAAATATCAGTTCTCATATTCCACAGAAATAAGGCTAGCAAAGAGATCCACGAAATGGAGATGTAACTCTGTGAATGGAAGTCACACATCACAGAGCAGTTTCTCAGAAAGCTTCTTTCAAGATTTCTTCTGAGGATATTTCCTTTTTCACCATAGCCCTCTAAGGGCTTCCAAATATCACCTTGCCAATTCCACAAGAACTGTCTTAGCGAAAGGCTTCTTGAGGGGAAAGCTGTAACTCTGTGAGATGATTTCACAGAACACAAAGAAGTTACTCAGAAAGCTTCTTTCTCTTTGTTATAGGAGGATATTTCCTTTGGCCCTATAGTCTTCAAAGGAATCCGAAATATCTGTTCTCAGATTCCACAGAAATAAGGCTAGCAAAGAGATCCACGAAATACAGATGTAACTCTGTGAGATGAATTAACAGAACATTAAGCAGTTTCTCAGAAAGCTTCTTTCCAGATTTCATCTGAGGATATTTCCTTTTTCATCATAGCCCTCTATGGGCTTCCAAATATCACTTTGCCAATTCCACAGGAACTGTCTTAGCGAAAGGCTTCTTGAGGGGAAAGCTGTAACTCTGTGAGATGATTTCACAGAACACAAAGAAGTTTCTCAGAAAGCTTCTTTCTCTTTGTTATCGGAGGATATTTCCTTTGGCCCTATAGTCTTCAAAGGGATCCGAAATATCTTTTCTCAGATTCCACAGAAATACGGCTAGCAAAGAGATCCACGAAATACAGATGTAACCCTGTGAGATATATTAACAGAACGCTAAGGAGTTTCTCAGAAGGCTTCTTTCCAGATTTCATCGGAGGATATTTCCTTTTTCACCATAGCCCTCTATGAACTTCCAAATATCACTTTTCCAATTCCACATGAACTGTCTTAGCGAAAGGCTTCTTGAGGGGAAAGTTGTAACTCTGTGAGATGATTGCACAGAACACAAAGAAGTTTCTCAGAAAGCTTCTTTCTCTTTGTTATCGGAGGATATTTCCTTTGGCCCTATAGTCTTCAAAGGGATCCGAAATATCTGTTCTCAGATTCCACAGAAATAAGGCTAGCAAAGAGATCCACGAAATACAGATGTAACTCTGTGAGTGGAAGTCACACATCACAGAGCAGTTTCTCAGAGAGCTTCTTTCCAGATTTCAACTGAGGATATTTCCTTTTTCACCATAGCCCTCTATGGGCTTCCAAATATCACTTTGCCAATTCCACAAGAACTGTCTTAACGAAAGGCTTCTTGAGGGGAAAGCTGTAACTCTGTGAGATGATTTCACAGAACACAAAGAAGTTTGTCAGAAAGCTTCTTTCTCTTTGTTATCGGAGGATATTTCCTTTGGCCCTATAGTCTTCAAAGGGATCCGAAATATCTGCTCTCAGATTCCACAGAAAAAAGGCTAGGAAAGACATCCACGAAATACAGATGTAACTCAGTGAGTGGAAGTCACACATCACAGAGCAGTTTCTCAGAAAGCTTCTTTCCAGATTTCATCTGAGGATATTTCCTTTTTCACCATAGCCCTGTATGGGGTTCCAAATATCACTTTGCCAATTCCACAAGAACTGTCTTAGCGAAAGGCTTCTTGAGGGTAAAGCTGGAACTCTGTGAGATGATTTCACAGACCCAAAGAAGTTTCTCAGTAAGCTTCTTTCTCTTTGTTATCGGAGGATATTTCCTTTGGCCCTATAGTCTTCAAAGGGATCCGAAATATCTGTTCTCAGATTCCACAGAAATAAGGCTAGCAAAGACATAAACGAAATAAAGATGTAACTCTGTGAGATGAATCAACAGAACACTAAGCAGTTTCTCAGAAATCTTCTTTCCAGATTTCATCTGAGGATATTTCCTTTTTCAAAAGAGCCCTCTATGGGCTTCCAAATATCACTTTGCCAATTCCACAAGAACTGTCTTAGCGAAAGGCTTCTTGAGGGGATAGCTGTAACTCTGTGAGATGATTGCACAGAACACAAAGAAGTTTCTCAGAAAGCTTCTTTCTCTTTGTTATCGGAGGATATTTCCTTTGGCCCTATAGTCTTCAAAGGGATCCGAAATATCTGTTCTCAGATTCCCCAGAAACAAGGCTAGCAAAGAGATCCACGAAATACAGATGTAACTCTGTGAGTGGAAGTCACACATCACAGAGCAGTTTCTCAGAAAGCTTCTTTCCAGATTTCATCTGAGGATATTTCCTTTTTCACCATAGCCCTCTATGGGCTTCCAAATATCACTTTGCCAATTACACAAGAACTGTCTAAACAAAAGGCTTCTTGAGGGGGAAGCTGTAACTCTGTGAGATGATTTCACAGAACACAAAGAAGTTTCTCAGAAAGCTTCTTTCTCGTTGTCATCGGAGGATATTTCCTTTGTCCCTATAGTCTTCAAAGGGATCCGAAATATCTGTTCTCAGATTCCACAGAAATAAGGCTAGCAAAGAGATCCACGAAATACAGATGTAACTCAGTGAGTGGAAGTCACACATCACAGAGCATTTTCTCAGAAAGCTTCTTTCCAGATTTCATCTGAGGATATTCCCTTTTTCACCATAGCCCTCTATGGGCTTCCAAATATCACTTTGCCAATTCCACAAGAACTGTCTTAGCGAAAGGCTTCTTGAGGGGAAAGCTGTAACTCTGTGAGATGATTTCACAGAACACAAAGAAGTTTCTCAGAAAGCTTCTTTCTCTTTGTTATCGGAGGATATTTCCTTTGGCCCTATAGTCCTCAAAGGGATCCGAAATATCAGTTCTCAGATTCCACAGAAATAAGGCTAGCAAAGAGATCCACGAAATGGAGATGTAACTCTGTGAATGGAAGTCACACATCACAGAGCAGTTTCTCAGAAAGCTTCTTTCCAGATTTCATCGGAGGATATTTCCTTATTCACCATAGCCCTATATGGGCTTCCAAATATCACTTTACCAATTCCACAAGAACTGTCTTAGCGAAAGGCTTCTTGAGGGGAAAGCTGTAACTCTGTGAGGTGATTTCACAGACACAAAGAAGTTTCTCAGAAAGCTTCTTTCTCTTTGTTATCGGAGGATATTTCCTTTGGCCCTATAGTCTTCAAAGGGATCCGAAATATCTGTTCTCAGATTCCACAGAAATAAGGCTAGCAAAGAGATCCACGAAATACAGATGAAACTCCGTGAGATGAATTAACAGAACACTAAGCAGTTTCTCAGAAAGCTTCTTTCCAGATTTCATCTGAGGATATTTCATTTTTCATCATAGCCCTCTATGGGCTTCCAAATATCACTTTGCCAATTCCACAAGAACTGTCTTAGCGAAAGGCTTCTTGAGGGGGAAGCTGTAACTCTGTGAGATGATTTCACAGAACACAAAGAAGTTTCTCAGAAAGCTTCTTTCTCTTTGTTATCGGAGGATATTTCCTTTGGCCCTATAGTCTTCAAAGTGATCCGAAATATCTTTTCTCAGATTCCACAGAAATAAGGCTAGCAAAGAGATCCACGAAATACAGATGTAACCCTGTGAGATATATTAACAGAACGCTAAGCAGTTTCTCAGAAGGCTTCTTTCCAGATTTCATCGGAGGATATTTCCTTTTTCACCATAGCCCTCTATGGACTTCCAAATATCACTTTTCCAATTCCACATGAACTGTCTTAGCGAAAGGCTTCTTGAGGGGAAAGTTGTAACTCTGTGAGATGATTGCACAGAACACAAAGAAGTTTCTCAGAAAGCTTCTTTCTCTTTGTTATCGGAGGATATTTCCTTTGGCCCTATAGTCTTCAAAGGGATCCGAAATATCTGTTCTCAGATTCCACAGAAATAAGGCTAGCAAAGAGATCCACGAAATACAGATGTAACTCTGTGAGTGGAAGTCACACATCACAGAGCAGTTTCTCAGAGAGCTTCTTTCCAGATTTCATCTGAGGATATTTCCTTTTTCACCATAGCCCTCTATGGGCTTCCAAATATCACTTTGCCAATTCCACAAGAACTGTCTTAACGAAAGGCTTCTTGAGGGGAAAGCTGTAACTCTGTGAGATGATTTCACAGAACACAAAGAAGTTTGTCAGAAAGCTTCTTTCTCTTTGTTATCGGAGGATATTTCCTTTGGCCCTATAGTCTTCAAAGGGATCCGAAATATCTGTTCTCAGATTCCACAGAAAAAAGGCTAGGAAAGAGATCCACGAAATACAGATGTAACTCAGTGAGTGGAAGTCACACATCACAGAGCAGTTTCTCAGAAAGCTTCTTTCCAGATTTCATCTGAGGATATTTCCTTTTTCACCATAGCCCTCTATGGGCTTCCAAATATCACTTTGCCAATTCCACAAGAACTGTCTTAGCGAAAGGCTTCTTGAGGGTAAAGCTGGAACTCTGTGAGATGATTTCACAGACCCAAAGAAGTTTCTCAGTAAGCTTCTTTCTCTTTGTTATCGGAGGATATTTCCTTTGGCCCTATAGTCTTCAAAGGGATCCGAAATATCTGTTCTCAGATTACACAGAAATAAGGCTAGCAAAGAGAGAAACGAAATACAGATGTAACTCTGTGAGATGAATCAACAGAACACTAAGCAGTTTCTCGGAAATCTTCTTTCCAGATTTCATCTGAGGATATTTCCTTTTTCAAAAGAGCCCTCTATGGGCTTCCAAATATCACTTTGCCAATTCCACAAGAACTGTCTTAGCGAAAGGCTTCTTGAGGGGATAGCTGTAACTCTGTGAGATGATTGCACAGAACACAAAGAAGTTTCTCAGAAAGCTTCTTTCTCTTTGTTATCGGAGGATATTTCCTTTGGCCCTATAGTCTTCAAAGGGATCCGAAATATCTGTTCTCAGATTCCCCAGAAACAAGGCTAGCAAAGAGATCCACGAAATACAGATGTAACTCTGTGAGTGGAAGTCACACATCACAGAGCAGTTTCTCAGAAAGCTTCTTTCCAGATTTCATCTGAGGATATTTCCTTTTTCACCATAGCCCTCTATGGGCTTCCAAATATCACTTTGCTAATTACACAAGAACTGTCTTAACGAAAGGCTTCTTGAGGGGGAAGCTGTAACTCTGTGAGATGATTTCACAGAACACAAAGAAATTTCTCAGAAAGCTTCATTCTCGTTGTCATCGGAGGATATTTCCTTTGTCCCTATAGTCTTCAAAGGGATCCGAAATATCTGTTCTCAGATTCCACAGAAATAAGGCTAGCAAAGAGATCCACGAAATACAGATGTAACTCTGTGAGTGGAAGTCACACATCACAGAGCATTTTCTCAGAAAGCTTCTTTCCAGATTTCATCTGAGGATATTTCCTTTTTCACCATAGCCCTCTATGGGCTTCCAAATATCACTTTGCCAATTCCACAAGAACTGTCTTAGCGAAAGGCTTCTTGAGGGGAAAGCTGTAACTCTGTGAGATGATTTCACAGAACACAAAGAAGTTTCTCAGAAAGCTTCTTTCTCTTTGTTATCGGAGGATATTTCCTTTGGCCCTATAGTCCTCAAAGGGATCCGAAATATCAGTTCTCAGATTCCACAGAAATAAGGCTAGCAAAGAGATCCACGAAATGGAGATGTAACTCTGTGAATGGAAGTCACACATCACAGAGCAGTTTCTCAGAAAGCTTCTTTCCAGATTTCATCGGAGGATATTTCCTTATTCACCATAGCCCTATATGGGCTTCCAAATATCACTTTACCAATTCCACAAGAACTGTCTTAGCGAAAGGCTTCTTGTGGGGAAAGCTGTAACTCTGTGAGATGATTTCACAGACACAAAGAAGTTTCTCAGTAAGCTTCTTTCTCTTTGTTATCGGAGGATATTTCCTTTGACCCTAGAGTCTTCAAAGGGATCCAAAATATCTGTTCTCAGATTCCACAGAAATAAGGCTAGCAAAGAGATCCACGAAATACAGATGTAACTCTGTGAGATGTATTAACAGAACACTAAGCAGTTTCTCAGAAAGCTTCTTTCCAGATTTCATCTGAGGATATTTCCTTTTTCACCATAGCCCTCTATGGGCTTCCAAATATCACTTTGCCAATACCACAAGAACTGTCTTAGTGAAAGGCTTCTTGAGAGGAAAGCTGTAACTCTGTGAGATGATTTCACAGAACACAAAGAAGTTTCTCAGAAAGCTTCTTTCTCTTTGTTATCGGAGGATAATTCCTTTGGCCCTAGAGTCTTCAAAGGGATCCGAAATATCTGTTCTCAGATTCCACAGAAATAAGGCTAGCAAAGAGATCCACGAAATACAGATGTAACTCTGTGACTGGAAGTCACACATCACAGAGCAGTTTCTCAGAAAGCTGCTTTCCATATTTCATCTGAGGATATTTCCTTTTTCACCATAGCTCTCTATGGGCTACCAAATATCACTTTTCCAATTCCACAGGAGCTATCTTAGCGAAAGGCTTCTTGAGGGGAAAGCTGTAACTCTGTGAGATGATTTCACAGAACACAAAGAAGTTTCTCAGAAAGCTTCTTTCTCTTTGTTATCAGAGGATATTTCCTTTGGCCCTATAGTCTACAAAGGGATCCGAAATATCTGTTCTCAGATTCCACAGAAATAAGGCTAGCAAAGAGATCCACGAAATACAAATGTAACTCTGTGAGTGGAAGTGACACATCACAGAGCAGTTTCTCCGAAAGCTTATTTCCAGATTTCATCTGAGGATATTTCCTTTTTCAACATAGCCCTCTATGGGCTTCCAATTATCACTTTGCCAATTCCACAAGAACTGTCTTAGCGAAAGGCTTCTTGAGGGGAAAGCTGTAACTCTGAGAGATGATTTCTCAGAACACAAAGAAGTTTCTCAGAAAGCTTCCTTCTCTTTGTTATCGGAGGATTATTCCTTTGGCCCTAGAGTCTCCAAAGGGATCCGAAATATCTGTTCTCAGATTCCACAGAAATAAGGCTAGCAAAGAGATCCACGAAATACAGATGTAACTCTGTGACTAGAAGTCACACATCACAGAGCAGTTTCTCAGAAAGCTTCTTTCCAGATTTCATCTGAGGATATTTCCTTTTTCACCATAGACCTCTATTGGCTTCCAAATATCACTTTGCCAATTCCACAAGAACTGTCTTAGCGAAAGGCTTCTTGAGGGGAAAGCTGTAACTCTGTGAGATGATTTCACAGAACTCAAAGAAGTTTCTCAGAAAGCTTCTTTCTCTTTGTCATCAGAGGATATTTCCTTTGGCCCTATAGTCTTAAAAGGGATCCGAAATATCTGTTCTCATATTCCACAGAAATAAGGCTAGCAAAGAGATCCACGAAATACAGATGTAACTCTGTGAGATGAATTAACAGAACACTAAGCAGTTTCTCAGAAAGCTATTTTCCACATTTCATCTGAGGATATTTCCTTTTTCACAATAGCCCTCTATGGGCTTCCAAATATCACGTTGCCAATTCAACAAGAACTGTCTTAGCGAAAGGCTTCTTGAGAGGAAAGCTGTAACTCTGAGAGATGAATTCACAGAACACAAAGAAGTTTCTCAGAAAGCTTCTTTCTCTTTGTTATCGGAGGATATTTCTTTTGGCCCTGTAGTCTTCAAAGGAATCCGAAATATCTGTTCTCAAAATCCACAGAAATAAGGCTAGCAAACAGATCCCCGAAATACAGATGTAACCCTGTGAGTGGAAGTCACACATCACAGAGCAGTTTCTCAGAAAGCTTCTTTCCAGATTTCATCTGAGGATAGTTCCTTTTTCACCATAGCGCTCTATGGGCTTCCAAATATCACTTTGCCAATTCCACAAGAACTGTCTTAGCGAAAGGCTTCTTGAGGGGAATGCTGTAACTCTGTGAGATGATTTCTCAGAACACAAAGAAGTTTCTCAGAAAGCTTCCTTCTCTTTGTTATCGGAGGATTATTCCTTTGGCCCTAGAGTCTCCAAAGGGATCCGAAATATCTGTTCTCAGATTCCACAGAAATAAGGCTAGCAAAGAGATCCACGAAATACAGATGTAACTCTGTGACTAGAAGTCACACATCACAGAGCAGTTTCTCAGAAAGCTTCTTTCCAGATTTCATCTGAGGATATTTCCTTTTTCACCATAGACCTCTATTGGCTTCCAAATATCACTTTGCCAATTCCACAAGAACTGTCTTAGCGAAAGGCTTCTTGAGGAGAAAGCTGTAACTCTGTGAGATGATTTCACAGAACACAAAGAAGTTTCTCAGAAAGCTTCTTTCTCTTTGTTATCGGAGGATATTTCCTTTGGCCCTATAGTCTTCAAAGGGATCCGAAATATCTGTTCTCAGATTCCACAGAAATAAGGCTAGCAAAGAGATCCACGAAATACAGATGTAACTCTGTGAGATGAATTAGCAGAACACTAGGCAGTTTCTCAGAAAGCTTCTTTCCAGATTTCATCTGAGGATATTTCCTTTTTCAACAGAGCCCTCTATGGGCTTCCAAATGTCACTTTGCTAATTCCACAAGAACTGTCTCAGCAAAAGTCTTCTTGAGGGGAAAGCTGTAACTCTGTGAGATGATTTCACAGAACACAAAGAAGTTTCTCAGAAAGTTTCTTTCTCTTTGTCATCGGAGGATATTTCCTTTGGCCCTATAGTCTTCAAAGGGATCCGAAATATCTGTTCTCAGATTCCACAGAAAAAAGGCTACGAAAGAGATCCACGAAATAGAGATGTAACTCAGTGAGTGGAAGTCACACATCACAGAGCAGTTTCTCAGAAAGCTTCTTTCCAGATTTCATCTGAGGATATTTCCTTTTTCACCATAGCCCTGTATGGGTTTCCAAATATCACTTTGCCAATTCCACAAGAACTGTCTTAGCGAAAGGCTTCTTGAGGGGAAATCTGTAACTCTGTGAGATGATTTCAAAGAACACAAAGAAGTTTCTCAGAAAGCTTCTTACTCTTTGTTATCGGAGGATATTTCCTTTGGCCCTATAGTCTTCAAAGGAATCCGAAATATCTGTTCTCAGTTTCCACAGAAATAAGGCTAGCAAAGTGATCCACGAAATACAGATGTAACTCTGTGAGATGAATTAACAGAACACTAAGCAGTTTCTCAGAAAGCTTCTTTCCAGATTTCATCTGAGGATATTTCCTTTTTCATCATAGCCCTCAATGGGCTTCCAAATATCACTTTGCCAATTCCACAATAACTGTCTTAGCGAAAGGCTTCTTGAGGGGAAAGTTGTAACTCTGCGAGATGATTTCACAGAACACAAAGAAGTTTCTCAGAAATCTTCTTTCTCTTTGTTATCGGAGGATATTTCCTTTGGCCCTATAGTCTTCAAAGGGATCCGAAATATCTGTTCTCAGATTCCACAGAAATAAGGCTAGCAAAGAGATCCACGAAATACAGATGTAACTCTGTGAGAT
Source organism: Macaca nemestrina (assembly GCF_043159975.1). Classification (NCBI taxonomy): domain Eukaryota; kingdom Metazoa; phylum Chordata; class Mammalia; order Primates; family Cercopithecidae; genus Macaca; species Macaca nemestrina. The sequence continues at coordinate 94,336,745 of NC_092145.1, read as the reverse complement.
GAATTAGCAGAACACTAGGCAGTTTCTCAGAAAGCTTCTTTCCAGATTTCATCTGAGGATATTTCCTTTTTCAACAGAGCCCTCTATGGGCTTCCAAATGTCACTTTGCTAATTCCACAATAACTGTCTCAGCGAAAGTCTTCTTGAGGGGAAAGCTGTAACTCTGTGAGATGATTTCACAGAACACAAAGAAGTTTCTCAGAAAGCTTCTATCTCTTTGTCATCGGAGGATATTTCCTTTGGCCCTATAGTCTTCAAAGGGATCCGAAATATCTGTTCTCAGATTCCACAGAAATAAGGCTAGCAGAGAGATCCACGAAATACAGATGTAACTCTGTGAGATGAATTAACGGAACACTAAGCAGTTTCTCAGAAAGCTTCTTTCCAGATTTCATCTGAGGATATTTCCTTTTTCACCAGAGCCCTCTATGGGCTTCCAAATATCACTTTTCCAATTCCACAAGAACTGTCTTAGCGAAAGGCTTCTTGAGTGGAAAGCTGTAACTCTGTGAGATGATTTCACAGAACACAAAGAAGTTTCTCAGAAAGCTTCTTTCTCTTTGTTATCGGAGGATATTTCCTTTGGCCCTATAGTCTTCAAAGGGATCCGAAATATCTTTTCTCAGATTCCACAGAAATACGGCTAGCAAAGAGATCCATGAAATACAGATGTAACTCTGTGAGATATATTAACAGAACAATAAGCAGTTTCTCAGAAGGCTTCTTTCCAGATTTCATCTGAGGATATTTCCTTTTTCACTATAGCACTCTATGGGCTTCCAAATATCACTTTGCCAATACCACAAGAACTGCCTTAGTGAAAGGCTTCTTGAGGGGAAAGCCGTAACTCTGTGAGATGATTTCACAGAACACAAAGAAGTTTCTCAGAAAGCTTCTTTCTCTTTGTTATTGGAGGATATTTCCTTTGGCCCTATAGTCTTCAAAGGGATCCGAAATATCTGTTCTCAGATTCCACACAAATAAGGCTAGCAAAGAGATCCACGAAATACAGATGTCACTCTGTGAGTGGAAGTCACACATCACAGAGCAGTTTCTCAGAAAGCTTCTTTCCAGATTTCATCTGAGGATATTTCCTTTTTCACCATAGCCCTCTATGGGCTTCCAAATATCACATTGCCATTTCCACAAGAACTGTCTCAGCGAAAGGCTTCTTGAGGGGAAAGCTGTAACTCTGTGAGATGATTTCACAGAACACAAAGAAGTTTCTCAGAAAGTTTCTTTCTCTTTGTCATCGGAGGATATTTCCTTTGGCCCTATAGTCTTCAAAGGGATCCGAAATATCTGTTCTCAGATTCCACAGAAAAAAGGCTACGAAAGAGATCCACGAAATAGAGATGTAACTCAGTGAGTGGAAGTCACACATCACAGAGCAGTTTCTCAGAAAGCTTCTTTCCAGATTTCATCTGAGGGTATTTCCTTTTTCACCATAGCCCTGTATGGGCTTCCAAATATCACTTTGCCAATTCCACAAGAACTGTCTTAGCGAAAGGCTTCTTGAGGGGAAAGCTGTAACTCTGTGAGATGATTTCAAAGAACACAAAGAAGTTTCTCAGAAAGCTTCTTTCTCTTTGTTATCGGAGGATATTTCCTTTGGCCCTATAGTCTTCAAAGGAATCCGAAATATCTGTTCTCAGATTCCACAGAAATAAGGCTAGCAAAGAGATCCACGAAATACAGATGTAACTCTGTGAGATGAATTAACAGAACACTAAGCAGTTTCTCAGAAAGCTTCTTTCCAGATTTCATCTGAGGATATTTCCTTTTTCATCATAGCCCTCTATGGGCTTCCAAATATCACTTTGCCAATTCCACAATAACTGTCTTAGCGAAAGGCTTCTTGAGGGGAAAGTTGTAACTCTGCGAGATGATTTCAAAGAACACATAGAAGTTTCTCAGAAAGCTTCTTTCTCTTTGTTATCGGAGGATATTTCCTTTGGCCCTATAGTCTTCAAAGGGATCCGAAATATTTTTTCTCAGATTCCACAGAAATACGGCTAGCAAAGAGATCCACGAAATACAGATGTAACTCTGTGAGATATATTAACAGAACAATAAGCAGTTTCTCAGAAGGCTTCTTTCCAGATTTCATCTGAGGATATTTCCTTTTTCACCATAGCCCTCTATGGACTTCCAAATATCACTTTGCCCATTCCACAAGAACTGTCTTAGCGAAAGGCTTCTTGAGGGGAAAGCTGTAACTCTGTGAGATGATTTCACAGAACACAAAGAAGTTTCTAAGAAAGCTTCTTTCTCTTTGTTATCAGAGGATATTTCCTTTGGACCTATAGACTTCAAAGGGATCCGAAATATCTGTTCTCAGATTCCACAGAAATAAGGCTAGGAAAGGGACCCACGAAATACAGATGTAACTCTGTGAGTGGAAGTCACACATCACAGAGCAGTTTCTCAGAAACCTTTTTTCCAGATTTCATCTGAGGATATTTCCTTTTTCACCAAAGACCTGTATGGGCTTCTAAATATCACTTTACCAATTCCACAAGAACTGTCTTAGCGAAAGGCTTCTTGAGGGGAAAACTGTAACTCTGTGAGATGATTTCACAGACGCAAAGATGTTTCTCAGTAAGCTTCTTTCTCTTTGTTATCGGAGGATATTTCCTTTGGCCCTATAATCTTCAAAGGGATCCGAAATATCTGTTCTCAGATTCCACAGAAATAAGGCTAGCAAAGAGATCCACGAAATACAGATGTAACTATGTGAGTGGAAGTCACACATCACAGAGCAGTTTCTCAGAAACCTTTTTTCCAGATTTCATCCGAGGATATTTCCTTTTTCACCAAAGCCCTGTATGGGCTTCTAAATATCACTTTACCAATTCCACAAGAACTGTCTTAGCGAAAGGCTTCTTGAGGGGAAAACGGTAACTCTGTGAGATGATTTCACTGACGCAAAGATGTTTCTCAGTAAGCTTCTTTCTCTTTGTTATCGGAGGATATTTCCTTTGGCCCTATAATCTTCAAAGGGATCAGAAATATCTGTTCTCAGATTCCACAGAAATAAGGCTAGCAAAGAGATCCACGAAATACAGATGTAACTCTGTGAGATGAATTAACAGAACACTAAGCAGTTTCTCAGAAAGCTTCTTTCCAGATTTCATCTGAGGATATTTCCTTTTTCACCATAGCCCTCTATGGGCTTCCAAATATCACTTTTCCAATTCCACAAGAACTGTCCTAGCGAAAGGCTTCTTGAGGGGAAAGCTGTAACTCTGTTAGATGATTTCACAGAACAAAAAGAAGTTTCTCAGAAAGTTTCTTTCTCTTTGACATCGGAGGATATTTCCTTTGTCCCTATAGTCTTCAAAGGGATCCGAAATATCTGTTCTCAGATTCCACAGAAAAAAGGCTAGGAAAGAGATCCATGAAATACAGATGTAACTCAGTGAGTGGAAGTCACACATCACAGAGCAGTTTCTCAGAAAGCTTCTTTCCAGATTTCATCTGAGGATATTTCCTTTTTCACCATAGCCCTCTATGGGCTTCCAAATATCACTTTGCCAATTCCACAAGAACTGTCTTAGCGAAAGGCTTCTTGAGGGGAAAGCTGGAACTCTGTGAGATGATTTCACAGACACAAATAAGTTTCTCAGTAAGCTTCTTTCTCTTTGTTATCGGAGGATATTTCCTTTGGCCCTATAGTCTTCAAAGGGATCCGAAATATCTGTTCTCAGATTCCACAGAAATAAGCCTATCAAAGAGATAAAAGAAATACAGATGTAACACTGTGAGATGAATCAACAGAACACTAAGCAGTTTCTCAGAAAGCTTCTTTCCAGATTTCATCTGAGGATATTTCCTTTTTCACCATAGCCCTCTATGGGCTTCCAAATATCCCTTTTCCAATTCCACAAGAACTGTCTTAGCGAAAGGCTTCTTGAGGGGAAAGCTGTAACTCTGTGAGATGGTTTCACAGAACACAAAGAAGTTTCTCAGAAAGTTTCTTTCTCTTTCTCATCGGAGGATATTTCCTATGGCCCTACAGTCTTCAAACGGATCCGAAATATCTGTTCTCAGATTCCACAGAAAAAAGTCTACGAAAGAGATCCACGAAATAGAGATGTAACTCAGTGAGTGGAAGTCACACATCACAGAGCAGTTTCTCAGAAAGCTTCTTTCCAGATTTCATCTGAGGATATTTCCTTTTTCACTATAGCCCTCTAAGGGCTTCCAAATATCACTTTTCCAATTCCACAAGAACTGTCTTAGCGAAAGGCTTCTTGAGGGGAAAGCTGTAACTCTGTTAGATGAGTTCACAGAACACAAAGAAGTTTCTCAGAAAGTTTCTTTCTCTTTGTCATCGGAGGATAGTTCCTTTGGCCCTATAGACTTCAAAGGGATCCGAAATATCTGTCCTCAGATTCCACAGAAAAAAGGGTAGGAAAGAGATCCACGAAATACAGATGTAACTCAGTGAGTGGAAGTCACACATCACAGAGCAGTTTCTCAGAAAGCTTCTTTCCAGATTTCATCTGAGGATATTTCCTTTTTAACCATAGCCCTCTATGGGCTTCCAAATATCACTTTGCCAATTCCACAAGAACTGTCTTAGCGAAAGGCTTCTTGAGGGGAAAGCTGGAACTCTGTGAGATGATTTCACAGACACAAAGAAGTTTCTCAGTAAGCTTCTTTCTCTTTGTTATCGGAAGATATTTCCTTTGGCCCTATAGTCTTCAAAGGGATCCGAAATATCTGTTCTCAGATTCCACAGAAATAAGGCTAGCAAAGAGATCCACGAAATACAGATGTAACTCTGTGAGTGGAAGTCACACATCACAGAGCAGTTTCTCAGAAAGCTTCTTTCCAGATTTCATCTGAGGATATTTCCTTTTTCACCGTAGCCCTCTATGGGCTTCCAAATATCACTTTGCCAATTCCACAAGAACTGTCTTATCGAAAGGCTTCTTGAGGGGAAAGCTGTAACTCTGTGAGATGATTTCACAGAACACAAAGAAGTTTCTCAGAAAGCTTCTTTCTCTTTGTTAACGGAGGATATTTCCTTTGGCCCTGTAGTCTTCAAAGGGATCCGAAATATCTGTTCTCAGATTCTACGGAAAAAAGGCTAGGAAAGAGATCCACGAAATACAGATGTAAGTCAGTGAGTGGAAGTCACACATCACAGAGCAGTTTCTCAGAAAGCTTCTTTCCAGATTTCTTCTGAGGATATTTCCTTTTTCACCATAGCCCTGTATGGGTTTCCAAATATCACTTTGCCAATTCCACAAGAACTGTCTTAGCGAAAGGCTTCTTGAGGGGAAATCTGTAACTCTGTGAGATGATTTCAAAGAACACAAAGAAGTTTCTCAGAAAGCTTCTTTCTCTTTGTTATCGGAGGATATTTCCTTTGGCCCTATAGTCTTCAAAGGAATCCGAAATATCTGTTCTCAGATTCCACAGAAATAAGGCTAGCAAAGTGATCCACGAAATACAGATGTAACTCTGTGAGATGAATTAACAGAACACTAAGCAGTTTCTCAGAAAGCTTCTTTCCAGATTTCATCTGAGGATATTTCCTTTTTCATCATAGCCCTCAATGGGCTTCCAAATATCACTTTGCCAATTCCACAATAACTGTCTTAGCGAAAGGCTTCTTGAGGGGAAAGTTGTAACTCTGCGAGATGATTTCACAGAACACAAAGAAGTTTCTCAGAAAGCTTCTTTCTCTTTGTTATCGGAGGATATTTCCTTTGGCCCTATAGTCTTCAAAGGGATCCGAAATATCTGTTCTCAGATTCCACAGAAATAAGGCTAGCAAAGAGATCCACGAAATACAGATGTAACTCTGTGAGATGAATTAGCAGAACACTAGGCAGTTTCTCAGAAAGCTTCTTTCCAGATTTCATCTGAGGATATTTCCTTTTTCAACAGAGCCCTCAATGGGCTTCCAAATGTCACTTTGCTAATTCCACAAGAACATTCTCAGCGAAAGTCTTCTTGAGGGGAAAGCTGTAACTCTGTGAGATGATTTCACAGAACACAAAGAAGTTTCTCAGAAAGCTTCTATCTCTTTGTCATCGGAGGATATTTCCTTTGGCCCTATAGTCTTCAAAGGGATCCGAAATATCTGTTCTCAGATTCCACAGAAATAAGGCTAGCAAAGAGATCCACGAAATACAGATGTAACTCTGTGAGTGGAAGTCACACATCACAGAGCAGTTTCTCAGAGAGCTTCTTTCCAGATTTCATCGGAGGATATTTCCTTTTTTCAACATAGCCCTCTACGGGCTTCCAAATATCACTTTGCCAATTCCACAAGAACTGTCTTAGCGAAAGGCTTCTTGAGGGGAAAGCTGTAACTCTGTGAGATGATTTCACAGAACACAAAGAAGTTTCTCAGAAAGCTTCTTTCTCTTTGTTATGGGAGGATATTTCCTTTGGCCCTATAGTCTTAAAAGGGATCCGAAATATCTGTTCTCAGATTCCACAGAAATAAGGCTAGCAGAGAGATCCACGACATACAGATGTAACTCTGTGAGATGAATTAACGGAACACTAAGCAGTTTCTCAGAAAGCTTCTTTCCAGATTTCATCTGAGGATATTTCCTTTTTCACCAGAGCCCTCTATGGGCTTCCAAATATCACTTTTCCAATTCCACAAGAACTGTCTTAGCGAAAGGCTTCTTGAGTGGAAAGCTGTAACTCTGTGAGATGATTTCACAGAACACAAAGAAGTTTCTCAGAAAGCTTCTTTCTCTTTGTTATCGGAAGATATTTCCTTTGGCCCTATAGTCTTCAAAGGGATCCGAAATATCTGTTCTCAGATTCCACAGAAATAAGGCTAGCAAAGAGATCCACGAAATACAGATGTCACTCTGTGAGTGGAAGTCACACATCACAGAGCAGTTTCTCAGAAAGCTTCTTTCCAGATTTCATCTGAGGATATTTCCTTTTTCACCATAGCCCTCTATGGGCTTCCAAATATCACATTGCCATTTCCACAAGAACTGTCTTAGCGAAAGGCTTCTTGAGGGGAAAGCTGTAACTCTGTGAGATGATTTCAAAGAACACAAAGAAGTTTCTCAGAAAGCTTCTTTCTCTTTGTTATCGGAGGATATTTCCTTTGGCCCTATAGTCTTCAAAGGGATCCGAAATATCTGTTCTCAGATTCCACAGAAAAAAGGCTAGGAAAGAGATCCACGAAATACAGATGTAACTCAGTGAGTGGAAGTCACACATCACAGAGCCGTTTCTCAGAAAGCTTCTTTCCAGATTTCATCTGAGGATATTTCCTTTTTCACCATAGCCCTCTATGGGCTTCCAAATATCACTTTGCCAATTCCACAAGAACTGTCTTAGCGAAAGGCTTCTTGAGGGGAAAGCTGGAACTCTGTGAGATGATTTCACAGACACAAATAAGTTTCTCAGTAAGCTTCTTTCTCTTTGTTATCGGAGGATATTTCCTTTGGCCCTATAGTCTTAAAAGGGATCCGAAATATCTGTTCTCAGATTCCACAGAAATAAGCCTATCAAAGAGATAAAAGAAATACAGATGTAACACTGTGAGATGAATCAACAGAACACTAAGCAGTTTCTCAGAAAGCTTCTTTCCAGATTTCATCTGAGGATATTTCCTTTTTCACCATAGCCTTCTATGGGCTTCCAAATATCCCTTTTCCAATTACACAAGAACTGTCTTAGCGAAAGGCTTCTTGAGGGGAAAGCTGTAACTCTGTGAGATGGTTTCACAGAACACAAAGAAGTTTCTCAGAAAGTTTCTTTCTCTTTCTCATCGGGGGATATTTCCTATGGCCCTATAGTCTTCAAACGGATCCGAAATATCTGTTCTCAGATTCCACAGAAAAAAGTCTACGAAAGAGATCCACGAAATAGAGATGTAACTCAGTGAGTGGAAGTCACACATCACAGAGCAGTTTCTCAGAAAGCTTCTTTCCAGATTTCATCTGAGGATATTTCCTTTTTCACTATAGCCCTCTAAGGGCTTCCAAATATCACTTTTCCAATTCCACAAGAACTGTCTTAGCGAAAGGCTTCTTGAGGGGAAAGCTGTAACTCTGTTAGATGAGTTCACAGAACACAAAGAAGTTTCTCAGAAAGTTTCTTTCTCTTTGTCATCGGAGGATAGTTCCTTTGGCCCTATAGTCTTCAAAGGGATCCGAAATATCTGTCCTCAGATTCCACAGAAAAAAGGGTAGGAAAGAGATCCACGAAATACAGATGTAACTCAGTGAGTGGAAGTCACACATCACAGAGCAGTTTCTCAGAAAGCTTCTTTCCAGATTTCATCTGAGGATATTTCCTTTTTAACCATAGCCCTGTAAGGGCTTCCAAATATCACTTTGCCAATTCCACAAGAACTGTCTTAGCGAAAGGCTTCTTGAGGGGAAAGCTGGAACTCTGTGAGATGATTTCACAGACACAAAGAAGTTTCTCAGTAAGCTTCTTTCTCTTTGTTATCGGAAGATATTTCCTTTGGCCCTATAGTCTTCAAAGGGATCCGAAATATCTGTTCTCAGATTCCACAGAAATAAGGCTAGCAAAGAGATCCACGAAATACAGATGTAACTCTGTGAGTGGAAGTCACACATCACAGAGCAGTTTCTCAGAAAGCTTCTTTCCAGATTTCATCTGAGGATATTTCCTTTTTCACCGTAGCCCTCTATGGGCTTCCAAATATCACTTTGCCAATTCCACAAGAACTGTCTTATCGAAAGGCTTCTTGAGGGGAAAGCTGTAACTCTGTGAGATGATTTCACAGAACACAAAGAAGTTTCTCAGAAAGCTTCTTTCTCTTTGTTAACGGAGGATATTTCCTTTGACCCTGTAGTCTTCAAAGGGATCCGAAATATCTGTTCTCAGATTCTACGGAAAAAAGGCTAGGAAAGAGATCCACGAAATACAGATGTAAGTCAGTGAGTGGAAGTCACACATCACAGAGCAGTTTCTCAGAAAGCTTCTTTCCAGATTTCTTCTGAGGATATTTCCTTTTTCACCATAGCCCTCTAAGGGCTTCCAAATATCACCTTGCCAATTCCACAAGAACTGTCTTAGCGAAAGGCTTCTTGAGGGGAAAGCTGTAACTCTGTGAGATGATTTCACAGAACACAAAGAAGTTTCTCAGAAAGCTTCTTTCTCTTTGTTATCGGAGGATATTTCCTTTGGCCCTATAGTCTTCAAAGGAATCCGAAATATCTGTTCTCAGATTCCACAAAAATAAGGCTAGCAAAGAGATCCACGAAATACAGATGTAACTCTGTGAGATGAATTAACAGAACAGTAAGCAGTTTCTCAGAAAGCTTCTTTCCAGATTTCATCTGAGGATATTTCCTTTTTCATCATAGCCCTCTATGGGCTTCCAAATATCACTTTGCCAATTCCACAGGAACTGTCTTAGCGAAAGGCTTCTTGAGGGGAAAGCTGTAACTCTGTGAGATGATTTCACAGAACACAAAGAAGTTTCTCAGAAAGTTTCTTTCTCTTTGTCATCGGAGGATATTTCCTTTGGCCCTATAGTCTTCAAAGGGATCCGAAATATCTGTTCTCAGATTCCACAGAAAAAAGGCTACGAAAGAGATCCACGAAATAGAGATGTAACTCAGTGAGTGGAAGTCACACATCACAGAGCAGTTTCTCAGAAAGCTTCTTTCCAGATTTCATCTGAGGATATTTCCTTTTTCACCATAGCCCTGTATGGGTTTCCAAATATCACTTTGCCAATTCCACAAGAACTGTCTTAGCGAAAGGCTTCTTGAGGGGAAATCTGTAACTCTGTGAGATGATTTCAAAGAACACAAAGAAGTTTCTCAGAAAGCTTCTTTCTCTTTGTTATCGGAGGATATTTCCTTTGGCCCTATAGTCTTCAAAGGAATCCGAAATATCTGTTCTCAGATTCCACAGAAATAAGGCTAGCAAAGTGATCCACGAAATACAGATGTAACTCTGTGAGATGAATTAACAGAACACTAAGCAGTTTCTCAGAAAGCTTCTTTCCAGATTTCATCTGAGGATATTTCCTTTTTCATCATAGCCCTCAATGGGCTTCCAAATATCACTTTGCCAATTCCACAATAACTGTCTTAGCGAAAGGCTTCTTGAGGGGAAAGTTGTAACTCTGCGAGATGATTTCACAGAACACAAAGAAGTTTCTCAGAAAGCTTCTTTCTCTTTGTTATCGGAGGATATTTCCTTTGGCCCTATAGTCTTCAAAGGGATCCGAAATATCTGTTCTCAGATTCCACAGAAATAAGGCTAGCAAAGAGATCCACGAAATACAGATGTAACTCTGTGAGATGAATTAGCAGAACACTAGGCAGTTTCTCAGAAAGCTTCTTTCCAGATTTCATCTGAGGATATTTCCTTTTTCAACAGAGCCCTCAATGGGCTTCCATGTGTCACTTTGCTAATTCCACAAGAACTGTCTCAGCGAAAGTCTTCTTGAGGGGAAAGCTGTAACTCTGTGAGATGATTTCACAGAACACAAAGAAGTTTCTCAGAAAGCTTCTATCTCTTTGTCATCGGAGGATATTTCCTTTGGCCCTATAGTCTTCAAAGGGATCCGAAATATCTGTTCTCAGATTCCACAGAAATAAGGCTAGCAAAGAGATCCACGAAATACAGATGTAACTCTGTGAGTGGAAGTCACACATCACAGAGCAGTTTCTCAGAGAGCTTCTTTCCAGATTTCATCGGAGGATATTTCCTTTTCTCAACATAGCCCTCTACGGGCTTCCAAATATCACTTTGCCAATTCCACAAGAACTGTCTTAGCGAAAGGCTTCTTGAGGGGAAAGCTGTAACTCTGTGAGATGATTTCACAGAACACAAAGAAGTTTCTCAGAAAGCTTCTTTCTCTTTGTTATGGGAGGATATTTCCTTTGGCCCTATAGTCTTAAAAGGGATCCGAAATATCTGTTCTCAGATTCCACAGAAATAAGGCTAGCAGAGAGATCCACGACATACAGATGTAACTCTGTGAGATGAATTAACGGAACACTAAGCAGTTTCTCAGAAAGCTTCTTTCCAGATTTCATCTGAGGATATTTCCTTTTTCACCAGAGCCCTCTATGGGCTTCCAAATATCACTTTTCCAATTCCACAAGAACTGTCTTAGCGAAAGGCTTCTTGAGTGGAAAGCTGTAACTCTGTGAGATGATTTCACAGAACACAAAGAAGTTTCTCAGAAAGCTTCTTTCTCTTTGTTATCGGAGGATATTTCCTTTGGCCCTATAGTCTTCAAAGGGATCCGAAATATCTTTTCTCAGATTCCACAGAAATACGGCTAGCAAAGAGATCCACGAAATACAGATGTAACTCTGTGAGATATATTAACGGAACAATAAGCAGTTTCTCAGAAGGCTTCTTTCCAGATTTCATCTGAGGATATTCCTTTTTCACTATAGCACTCTATGGGCTTCCAAATATCACTTTGCCAATACCACAAGAACTGCCTTAGTGAAAGGCTTCTTGAGGGGAAAGCCGTAACTCTGTGAGATGATTTCACAGAACACAAAGAAGTTTCTCAGAAAGCTTCTTTCTCTTTGTTATTGGAGGATATTTCCTTTGGCCCTATAGTCTTCAAAGGGATCCGAAATATCTGTTCTCAGATTCCACAGAAATAAGGCTAGCAAAGAGATCCACGAAATACAGATGTCACTCTGTGAGTGGAAGTCACACATCACAGAGCAGTTTCTCAGAAAGCTTCTTTCCAGATTTCATCTGAGGATATTTCCTTTTTCACCATAGCCCTCTATGGGCTTCCAAATATCACATTGCCATTTCCACAAGAACTGTCTTAGCGAAAGGCTTCTTGAGGGGAAAGCTGTAACTCTGTGAGATGATTTCACAGAACACAAAGAAGTTTCTCAGAAAGCTTCTTTCTCTTTGTTATCGGAGGATATTTCCTTTGGCCCTATAGTCTTCAAAGGGATCCGAAATATCTGTTCTCAGATTCCACAGAAAAAAGGCTAGGAAAGAGATCCACGAAATACAGATGTAACTCAGTGAGTGGAAGTCACACATCACAGAGCAGTTTCTCAGAAAGCTTCTTTCCAGATTTCATCTGAGGATATTTCCTTTTTCACCATAGCCCTCTATGGGCTTCCAAATATCACTTTGCCAATTCCACAAGAACTGTCTTAGCGAAAGGCTTCTTGAGGGGAAAGCTGGAACTCTGTGAGATGATTTCACAGACACAAATAAGTTTCTCAGTAAGCTTCTTTCTCTTTGTTATCGGAGGATATTTCCTTTGGCCCTATAGTCTTCAAAGGGATCCGAAATATCTGTTCTCAGATTCCACAGAAATAAGCCTATCAAAGAGATAAAAGAAATACAGATGTAACACTGTGAGATGAATCAACAGAACACTAAGCAGTTTCTCAGAAAGCTTCTTTCCAGATTTCATCTGAGGATATTTCCTTTTTCACCATAGCCCTCTATGGGCTTCCAAATATCCCTTTTCCAATTCCACAAGAACTGTCTTAGCGAAAGGCTTCTTGAGGGGAAAGCTGTAACTCTGTGAGATGGTTTCACAGAACACAAAGAAGTTTCTAAGAAAGTTTCTTTCTCTTTCTCATCGGAGGATATTTCCTATGGCCCTATAGTCTTCAAACGGATCCGAAATATCTGTTCTCAGATTCCACAGAAAAAAGTCTACGAAAGAGATCCACGAAATAGAGATGTAACTCAGTGAGTGGAAGTCACACATCACAGAGCAGTTTCTCAGAAAGCTTCTTTCCAGATTTCATCTGAGGATATTTCCTTTTTCACTATAGCCCTCTAAGGGCTTCCAAATATCACTTTTCCAATTCCACAAGAACTGTCTTAGCGAAAGGCTTCTTGAGGGGAAAGCTGTAACTCTGTTAGATTAGTTCACAGAACACAAAGAAGTTTCTCAGAAAGTTTCTTTCTCTTTGTCATCGGAGGATAGTTCCTTTGGCCCTATAGTCTTCAATGGGATCCGAAATATCTGTCCTCAGATTCCACAGAAAAAAGGGTAGGAAAGAGATCCACGAAATACAGATGTAACTCAGTGAGTGGAAGTCACACATCACAGAGCAGTTTCTCAGAAAGCTTCTTTCCAGATTTCATCTGAGGATATTTCCTTTTTAACCATAGCCCTGTATGGGCTTCCAAATATCACTTTGCCAATTCCACAAGAACTGTCTTAGCGAAAGGCTTCTTGAGGGGAAAGCTGGAACTCTGTGAGATGATTTCACAGACACAAAGAAGTTTCTCAGTAAGCTTCTTTCTCTTTGTTATCGGAAGATATTTCCTTTGGCCCTATAGTCTTCAAAGGGATCCGAAATATCTGTTCTCAGATTCCACAGAAATAAGGCTAGCAAAGAGATCCACGAAATACAGATGTAACTCTGTGAGTGGAAGTCACACATCACAGAGCAGTTTCTCAGAAAGCTTCTTTCCAGATTTCATCTGAGGATATTTCCTTTTTCACCGTAGCCCTCTATGGGCTTCCAAATATCACTTTGCCAATTCCACAAGAACTGTCTTATCGAAAGGCTTCTTGAGGGGAAAGCTGTAACTCTGTGAGATGATTTCACAGAACACAAAGAAGTTTCTCAGAAAGCTTCTTTCTCTTTGTTAACCGAGGATATTTCCTTTGGCCCTGTAGTCTTCAAAGGGATCCGAAATATCTGTTCTCAGATTCTACGGAAAAAAGGCTAGGAAAGAGATCCACGAAATACAGATGTAAGTCAGTGAGTGGAAGTCACACATCACAGAGCAGTTTCTCAGAAAGCTTCTTTCCAGATTTCTTCTGAGGATATTTCCTTTTTCACCATAGCCCTCTAAGGGCTTCCAAATATCACCTTGCCAATTCCACAAGAACTGTCTTAGCGAAAGGCTTCTTGAGGGGAAAGCTGTAACTCTGTGAGATGATTTCACAGAACACAAAGAAGTTTCTCAGAAAGCTTCTTTCTCTTTGTTATCGGAGGATATTTCCTTTGGCCCTATAGTCTTCAAAGGAATCCGAAATATCTGCTCTCAGATTCCACAGAAATAAGGCTAGCAAAGAGATCCACGAAATACAGATGTAACTCTGTGAGATGAATTAACAGAACAGTAAGCAGTTTCTCAGAAAGCTTCTTTCCAGATTTCATCTGAGGATATTTCCTTTTTCATCATAGCCCTCTATGGCCTTCCAAATATCACTTTGCCAATTCCACAGGAACTGTCTTAGCGAAAGGCTTCTTGAGGGAAAGCTGTAACTCTGTGAGATGATTTCACAGAACACAAAGAAGTTTCTCAGAAAGTTTCTTTCTCTTTGTCATCGGAGGATATTTCCTTTGGCCCTATAGTCTTCAAAGGGATCCGAAATATCTGTTCTCAGATTCCACAGAAAAAAGGCTAAGAAAGAGATCCACGAAATAGAGATGTAACTCAGTGAGTGGAAGTCACACATCACAGAGCAGTTTCTCAGAAAGCTTCTTTCCAGATTTCATCTGAGGATATTTCCTTTTTCACCATAGCCCTGTATGGGTTTCTAAATATCACTTTGCCAATTCCACAAGAACTGTCTTAGCGAAAGGCTTCTTGAGGGGAAATCTGTAACTCTGTGAGATGATTTCAAAGAACACAAAGAAGTTTCTCAGAAAGCTTCTTTCTCTTTGTTATCGGAGGATATTTCCTTTGGCCCTATAGTCTTCAAAGGAATCCGAAATATCTGTTCTCAGATTCCACAGAAATAAGGCTAGCAAAGTGATCCACGAAATACAGATGTAACTCTGTGAGATGAATTAACAGAACACTAAGCAGTTTCTCAGAAAGCTTCTTTCCAGATTTCATCTGAGGATATTTCCTTTTTCACCATAGCCCTCTATGGGCTTCCAAATATCACTTTGCCAATTCCACAAGAACTGTCTTAGCGAAAGGCTTCTTGAGGGGAAAGCTGGAACTCTGTGAGATGATTTCACAGACACAAATAAGTTTCTCAGTAAGCTTCTTTCTCTTTGTTATCGGAGGATATTTCCTTTGGCCCTATAGTCTTCAAAGGGATCCGAAATATCTGTTCTCAGATTCCACAGAAATAAGCCTATCAAAGAGATAAAAGAAATACAGATGTAACACTGTGAGATGAATCAACAGAACACTAAGCAGTTTCTCAGAAAGCTTCTTTCCAGATTTCATCTGAGGATATTTCCTTTTTCACCATAGCCCTCTATGGGCTTCCAAATATCCCTTTTCCAATTCCACAAGAACTGTCTTAGCGAAAGGCTTCTTGAGGGGAAAGCTGTAACTCTGTGAGATGGTTTCACAGAACACAAAGAAGTTTCTAAGAAAGTTTCTTTCTCTTTCTCATCGGAGGATATTTCCTATGGCCCTATAGTCTTCAAACGGATCCGAAATATCTGTTCTCAGATTCCACAGAAAAAAGTCTACGAAAGAGATCCACGAAATAGAGATGTAACTCAGTGAGTGGAAGTCACACATCACAGAGCAGTTTCTCAGAAAGCTTCTTTCCAGATTTCATCTGAGGATATTTCCTTTTTCACCATAGCCCTCTATGGGCTTCCAAATATCACATTGCCATTTCCACAAGAACTGTCTTAGCGAAAGGCTTCTTGAGGGGAAAGCTGTAACTCTGTGAGATGATTTCACAGAACACAAAGAAGTTTCTCAGAAAGCTTCTTTCTCTTTTTTATCGGAGGATATTTCCTTTGGCCCTATAGTCTTCAAAGGGATCCGAAATATCTGTTCTCAGATTCCACAGAAAAAAGGCTAGGAAAGAGATCCACGAAATACAGATGTAACTCAGTGAGTGGAAGTCACACATCACAGAGCAGTTTCTCAGAAAGCTTCTTTCCAGATTTCATCTGAGGATATTTCCTTTTTCACCATAGCCCTCTATGGGCTTCCAAATATCACTTTGCCAATTCCACAAGAACTGTCTTAGCGAAAGGCTTCTTGAGGGGAAAGCTGGAACTCTGTGAGATGATTTCACAGACACAAATAAGTTTCTCAGTAAGCTTCTTTCTCTTTGTTATCGGAGGATATTTCCTTTGGCCCTATAGTCTTCAAAGGGATCCGAAATATCTGTTCTCAGATTCCACAGAAATAAGCCTATCAAAGAGATAAAAGAAATACAGATGTAACACTGTGAGATGAATCAACAGAACACTAAGCAGTTTCTCAGAAAGCTTCTTTCCAGATTTCATCTGAGGATATTTCCTTTTTCACCATAGCCCTCTATGGGCTTCCAAATATCCCTTTTCCAATTCCACAAGAACTGTCTTAGCGAAAGGCTTCTTGAGGGGAAAGCTGTAACTCTGTGAGATGGTTTCACAGAACACAAAGAAGTTTCTAAGAAAGTTTCTTTCTCTTTCTCATCGGAGGATATTTCCTATGGCCCTATAGTCTTCAAACGGATCCGAAATATCTGTTCTCAGATTCCACAGAAAAAAGTCTACGAAAGAGATCCACGAAATAGAGATGTAACTCAGTGAGTGGAAGTCACACATCACAGAGCAGTTTCTCAGAAAGCTTCTTTCCAGATTTCATCTGAGGATATTTCCTTTTTCACTATAGCCCTCTAAGGGCTTCCAAATATCACTTTTCCAATTCCACAAGAACTGTCTTAGCGAAAGGCTTCTTGAGGGGAAAGCTGTAACTCTGTTAGATGAGTTCACAGAACACAAAGAAGTTTCTCAGAAAGTTTCTTTCTCTTTGTCATCGGAGGATAGTTCCTTTGGCCCTATAGTCTTCAAAGGGATCCGAAATATCTGTCCTCAGATTCCACAGAAAAAAGGGTAGGAAAGAGATCCACGAAATACAGATGTAACTCAGTGAGTGGAAGTCACACATCACAGAGCAGTTTCTCAGAAAGCTTCTTTCCAGATTTCATCTGAGGATAATTCCTTTTTAACCATAGCCCTGTATGGGCTTCCAAATATCACTTTGCCAATTCCACAAGAACTGTCTTAGCGAAAGGCTTCTTGAGGGGAAAGCTGGAACTCTGTGAGATGATTTCACAGACACAAATAAGTTTCTCAGTAAGCTTCTTTCTCTTTGTTATCGGAGGATATTTCCTTTGGCCCTATAGTCTTCAAAGGGATCCGAAATATCTGTTCTCAGATTCCACAGAAAAAAGCCTATCAAAGAGATAAAAGAAATACAGATGTAACACTGTGAGATGAATCAACAGAACACTAAGCAGTTTCTCAGAAAGCTTCTTTCCAGATTTCATCTGAGGATATTTCCTTTTTCACCATAGCCCTCTATGGGCTTCCAAATATCCCTTTTCCAATTCCACAAGAACTGTCTTAGCGAAAGGCTTCTTGAGGGGAAAGCTGTAACTCTGTGAGATGGTTTCACAGAACACAAAGAAGTTTCTAAGAAAGTTTCTTTCTCTTTCTCATCGGAGGATATTTCCTATGGCCCTATAGTCTTCAAACGGATCCGAAATATCTGTTCTCAGATTCCACAGAAAAAAGTCTACGAAAGAGATCCACGAAATAGAGATGTAACTCAGTGAGTGGAAGTCACACATCACAGAGCAGTTTCTCAGAAAGCTTCTTTCCAGATTTCATCTGAGGATATTTCCTTTTTCACCATAGCCCTCTATGGGCTTCCAAATATCACATTGCCATTTCCACAAGAACTGTCTTAGCGAAAGGCTTCTTGAGGGGAAAGCTGTAACTCTGTGAGATGATTTCACAGAACACAAAGAAGTTTCTCAGAAAGCTTCTTTCTCTTTTTTATCGGAGGATATTTCCTTTGGCCCTATAGTCTTCAAAGGGATCCGAAATATCTGTTCTCAGATTCCACAGAAAAAAGGCTAGGAAAGAGATCCACGAAATACAGATGTAACTCAGTGAGTGGAAGTCACACATCACAGAGCAGTTTCTCAGAAAGCTTCTTTCCAGATTTCATCTGAGGATATTTCCTTTTTCACCATAGCCCTCTATGGGCTTCCAAATATCACTTTGCCAATTCCACAAGAACTGTCTTAGCGAAAGGCTTCTTGAGGGGAAAGCTGGAACTCTGTGAGATGATTTCACAGACACAAATAAGTTTCTCAGTAAGCTTCTTTCTCTTTGTTATCGGAGGATATTTCCTTTGGCCCTATAGTCTTCAAAGGGATCCGAAATATCTGTTCTCAGATTCCACAGAAATAAGCCTATCAAAGAGATAAAAGAAATACAGATGTAACACTGTGAGATGAATCAACAGAACACTAAGCAGTTTCTCAGAAAGCTTCTTTCCAGATTTCATCTGAGGATATTTCCTTTTTCACCATAGCCCTCTATGGGCTTCCAAATATCCCTTTTCCAATTCCACAAGAACTGTCTTAGCGAAAGGCTTCTTGAGGGGAAAGCTGTAACTCTGTGAGATGGTTTCACAGAACACAAAGAAGTTTCTAAGAAAGTTTCTTTCTCTTTCTCATCGGAGGATATTTCCTATGGCCCTATAGTCTTCAAACGGATCCGAAATATCTGTTCTCAGATTCCACAGAAAAAAGTCTACGAAAGAGATCCACGAAATAGAGATGTAACTCAGTGAGTGGAAGTCACACATCACAGAGCAGTTTCTCAGAAAGCTTCTTTCCAGATTTCATCTGAGGATATTTCCTTTTTCACTATAGCCCTCTAAGGGCTTCCAAATATCACTTTTCCAATTCCACAAGAACTGTCTTAGCGAAAGGCTTCTTGAGGGGAAAGCTGTAACTCTGTTAGATGAGTTCACAGAACACAAAGAAGTTTCTCAGAAAGTTTCTTTCTCTTTGTCATCGGAGGATAGTTCCTTTGGCCCTATAGTCTTCAAAGGGATCCGAAATATCTGTCCTCAGATTCCACAGAAAAAAGGGTAGGAAAGAGATCCACGAAATACAGATGTAACTCAGTGAGTGGAAGTCACACATCACAGAGCAGTTTCTCAGAAAGCTTCTTTCCAGATTTCATCTGAGGATATTTCCTTTTTAACCATAGCCCTGTATGGGCTTCCAAATATCACTTTGCCAATTCCACAAGAACTGTCTTAGCGAAAGGCTTCTTGAGGGGAAAGCTGGAACTCTGTGAGATGATTTCACAGACACAAAGAAGTTTCTCAGTAAGCTTCTTTCTCTTTGTTATCGGAAGATATTTCCTTTGGCCCTATAGTCTTCAAAGGGATCCGAAATATCTGTTCTCAGATTCCACAGAAATAAGGCTAGCAAAGAGATCCACGAAATACAGATGTAACTCTGTGAGTGGAAGTCACACATCACAGAGCAGTTTCTCAGAAAGCTTCTTTCCAGATTTCATCTGAGGATATTTCCTTTTTCACCGTAGCCCTCTATGGGCTTCCAAATATCACTTTGCCAATTCCACAAGAACTGTCTTATCGAAAGGCTTCTTGAGGGGAAAGCTGTAACTCTGTGAGATGATTTCACAGAACACAAAGAAGTTTCTCAGAAAGCTTCTTTCTCTTTGTTAACGGAGGATATTTCCTTTGGCCCTGTAGTCTTCAAAGGGATCCGAAATATCTGTTCTCAGATTCTACGGAAAAAAGGCTAGGAAAGAGATCCACGAAATACAGATGTAAGTCAGTGAGTGGAAGTCACACATCACAGAGCAGTTTCTCAGAAAGCTTCTTTCCAGATTTCTTCTGAGGATATTTCCTTTTTCACCATAGCCCTCTAAGGGCTTCCAAATATCACCTTGCCAATTCCACAAGAACTGTCTTAGCGAAAGGCTTCTTGAGGGGAAAGCTGTAACTCTGTGAGATGATTTCACAGAACACAAAGAAGTTTCTCAGAAAGCTTCTTTCTCTTTGTTATCGGAGGATATTTCCTTTGGCCCTATAGTCTTCAAAGGAATCCGAAATATCTGCTCTCAGATTCCACAGAAATAAGGCTAGCAAAGAGATCCACGAAATACAGATGTAACTCTGTGAGATGAATAAACAGAACACTAAGCAGTTTCACAGAAAGCTTCTTTCCAGATTTCATCTGAGGATATTTCCTTTTTCACCATAGCCCTCTATGGGCTTCCAAATATCACTTTGACAATTCCACACGAACTGTTTTAGCGAAAGGCTTCTTGAGGGGAAAGCTGTAACTCTGTGAGATGATTTCACAGAACACAAAGAAGTTTCTCAGAAAGCTTCTTTCTCTTTGTTATCGGAGGATATTTCTTTTGGCCCTATAGTCTTCCAAGGGATCCGAAATATCTGTTCTCAGATTCCACAGAAATAAGGCTAGCAAAGAGATCCACGAAATACAGATGGAACTCTGTGAGTGGAAGTCACACATCACAGAGCAGTTTCTCAGAAAGCTTCTTTCCAGATTTCATCTGAGGATATTTCCTTTTTCACAATAGCCCTCTGTGGGCTTCCAAATATCACTTTGCTAATTCCACAAGAAGTGTCTTAGCGAAACGCTTCTTTAGGGGAAAGTTGTAACTCTGTGAGATGATTTTACAGAACACAAAGAAGTTTTTCAGAATGCTTCTTTCTCTTTGTTATCGGAGGATATTTCTTTTGGCCCTATATTCTTCAAAGGGATCCGAAATATCTGTTCTCAGATTCCACAGAAATAAGGCTAGAAAAGAGAACCACGAAATACAGATGTAGCTCTGTGAGATGAATAAAGACAACACTAAGCGGTTTCTCAGAAAGCTTCTTTCAGGATTTCATCTGAGTATATATCCCTTTTCACCATAGCCCTCTATGGGCTTGCAAATATCACTTTGCCAATTCCACAAGAACTGTCTTAACGAAAGGCTTCTTGAGGGGAAAGCTGTAACTCTCTGAGATGATTTCACAGAACACAAAGAAGTTTCTCAGAAAGCTTCTTTCTCTTTGTTATCGGAGGATATTTCCTTTGGCCCTATAGTCTTCAAATGCATCCAAAATATCTGTTCTCAGATTCCACAGAAATAAGGCTAGCAAAGAGATCCAAGAAATACTGATGTTCACTCTGTGAAATGATTTAACAGAACACTAAGCAGTTTCTCAGAAAGCTTCTTTCCAGATTTCATCTGAGGATATTTTCTTTTTCACCACAGCCTTCAATGGGATTCCAAATATCATTTTGCCAATTCCACAAGAACTGTCTTAGAGAAAGGCTTCTTGAGGGGAAAGCTGTAACTCTGTGAGGTGATTTCACAGAACACGAAGAAGTTATTCAGAAAGTTTGTTTTTCTTTGTTATCGGAGGATATTTCCTTTGGCCCTAGAGTCTTCAAAGGGATCCGAAATATCTCTTCTCAGATTCCACAGAAATAAGGCTAGCAAACAGATCCACGAAATACAGATGTAACTCGTTGAGATGAATTAACAGAACACTAAGCAGTTTCTCAGAAAGCTTCTTTCCAGATTTCATCTGAGGATATTTCCTTTTTCGCCGTAGCCCTCTATGGGCTTCCAAATATCACTTTGCTAATTCCACGAGAACTGTCTTAGCGAAAGGCTTCTTGAGGGGAAAGCTGTAACTCTGTGAGATGATTTCACAGAACACAAAGAAGTTTCTCAAAAAGCTTCTTTCTCTTTGTTATCGGAGAATATTTCCTTTGGCCCTATAGTCTTCAAAGGGTTCCGAAATATCTGTTCTCAGATTCCACAGAAATAAGGCTAGCAAAGAGATCCACGAAATACAGATGTAACTCAGCTAGATGAACAAGCAGAACACTTAGCAGTTTCTCAGAAAGCTTCTTTCCAGATTTCATCTGAGTATATTTCCTTTTTCACCATAGCCCTCTATGGGCTTCCAAATATCACTTTGCCAATTCCACAAGAACTGTCTTAGCGAAAGGCTTCTTGAGAGGAAAGCTGTAACTCTGTGAGATGATTTCACAGAACACGAAGCAGTTATTCAGCAAGCTTCTTTCTCTTTGTTATCGGAGGATATTTTCTTTGGCTCTGTAGTCTTCAAAGGGATCCGAAATATCTGTTCTCAGATTCCACAGAAATAAGGCTAGCAAAGAGATCCACGAAATACAGGTGTAACTCTGTGATATGATTTAACAGAACACTAAGCAGTTTCTCAGAAAGCTTCTTTCCAGATTTCATCTGAGGATATTTCCTTTTTCACCTTAGCCCTCTATGGGCTTCCAAATATCACTTTGCCAATTCCACAAGAACTGTCTTAGCGAAAGGCTTCTTGAGGGGAAAGATGTAACTCTGTGAGATGATTTAACAGAACACAAAGATGTTTCTCAGAAAGCTTCTTTCTCTTTGTTATCGGAGAATATTTCCTTTGGCTCTATAGTCTTCAAAGGGATCCGAAATATCTGTTCTCAGATTCCACAGAAATAAGGCTAGCAAAGAGGTCCACGAAATACGGATATAACTCTGCGAGTGGAAGTCATACATCACAGAGCAGTTTCTCAAAAAGCTTCTTTCCAGATTTCATCTGAGGATATTTCCTTTTTCACCATAGCCCTCTATGGGTTTCCAAATATCACTTTGCCAATTCCACAAGAACTGTCATAGCGAAAGGCTTCTTGAGGGTAAAGCTGTAACTCTCTGAGATGATTTCACAGTACACAAAGAAGTTTCTCAGAAAGCTTCATTCTCTTTGTTATCGGAGGATATTTCAATTAGCCCTATAGTCTTCAATGGGATCCGAAATATCTGTTCTCAAATTCCACAGAAATAAGGCTAGCAAAGAGATCCACGAAATACAGATGTAACTCTGTGAGTGGAAGTCATACATCACAGAGCAGTTTCTCAGAAAGCTTCTTTCCAGATTTCATCTGAGGATATTTCCTTTTTCACAATATCCCTCTATGGGCTTCCAAATATCACTTTGCCAATTCCACAAGAACTGTCTTAGCGAAAGGCTTCTTGAGGGGAAAGGTCTAACTCTGTGAGATGATTTCACAGAACACAAAGAAGTTTCTCAGAAAGCTTCTTTCTCTTTGTTATCGGAGGATATTTCCTTTGGCCCTATATTCTTCAAAGGGATCCGAAATATCTGTTCTCAGATTCCACAGAAATAAGGCTAGCAATGAGATCCACGAAATACAGAGGTAACTCTGTGAGATGAATTAACAGAACACTAAGCAGTTTCTCAGAAAGCTTCTTTCCAGGTTTCATCTGAGGATATTTCCTTTTTCACCATAGCCATCTATGGGCTTCCAAATATCACTTTGCCAATTCCACAAGAACTGTCTTAGCGAAAGGCTTCTTGAGGGGAAAGCTGTAACTCTGTGAGATGATTTCAGAGAACACAAAGAAGTTT
Source organism: Macaca nemestrina (assembly GCF_043159975.1). Taxonomy (NCBI): domain Eukaryota; kingdom Metazoa; phylum Chordata; class Mammalia; order Primates; family Cercopithecidae; genus Macaca; species Macaca nemestrina. Next base: position 94,313,579 of record NC_092145.1, on the reverse strand, counting down.
CCCAGAAAGCTTCTTTCTCCTTGTTATCGGAGGATATTTCCTTTGGCCCTATAGTCTTCAAAGGGATCCGAAATATCTGTTCTCAGATTCCACAGAAATAAGGCTAGCCAAGAAATCCACGAAATACAGAAGTAACTCTGCGAGATGAATAAGCAGAACACTAAGCAGTTTCTCAGAAAGCTTCTTTCCTGATTTCATCTGACTATATTTCCTTTTTCACCATAGCCCTCTATTGGCTTCCAAATATCACTTTGCCAATTCCACAAGAACTCTCTTAGCGAAAGGCTTCTTGAGGGGAAAGCTGTAACTCTCTGAGATGATTTCACAGAACACAAAGAAGTTTCTCAGAAAGCTTCTTTCTCTTTTTTATCGGAGGATATTTCCTTTGGCCCTATAGTCTTCAAATGGATCCAAAATATCTGTTCTCTGATTCCACAGAAATAAGGCTAGCAAAGAGATCCAAGAAATACAGATGTAACTCTGTGAGATAAATAAACAGAACACTAAGCAGTTTCTCAGAAAGCTTCTTTCCAGATTTCATCTGAGGATATTTCCTTTTTCACCATAGCCCTCTAGGGTCTTCCAAATATCACTTTGCCAATTCCACAAGAAGTGTCTCAGCTAAAGGCTTCTTGAGAGGAAAGCTGTAACTCTGTGAGATGATTTCACAGAACACAAAGAAGTTTCTCAGAAAGCTTCTTTCTCTTTGTTATCGGAGGATATTTCCTTTGGCCCTATAGTCTTCAAAGGGATCCGAAATATCTGTTCTCAGATTCCACAGAAATAAGGCTAGCAAAGAGATCCACGAAATACAGATGTAACTCTGTGAGTGGAAGTCTCACATCACAGAGCAGTTTCTCAGAAACCTTCTTTCCAGATTTCATCTAAGGATATTTACCTTTTCACCATAGCCCTCTATGGGCTTCCAAATATCACTTTGACAATTCCACAAGAACTGTCTTAGCGAAAGGCTACTTGAGGGGAAAGCTGTAACTCTGTGAGATGATTTCACAGAACACAAAGAAGTTTGTCAGAAAGCTTCTTTCTCTTTGTTATCGGAGGATATTTCCTTTGGCCCTATAGTCTTCAAAGGGATCTGAAATATCTGTTCTCAGATTCCACAGCAGTAAGGCTAGCAATGAGATCCACGAAATAAAGATGTAACTCAGCGAGATGAACAAGAAGAACACTAAGCAGTTTCTCAGAAAGCTTCTTTCCAGATTTCATCTGAGGATATTTCCTTTTTCACAATAGCCCTCTAAGGGCTTCCAAATATCACTTTGCCAATTCCACAAGAACTGTCTTAGCGAAAGGCTTCTTGATGGGAAAGCTGTAACTCTGTGAGATCATTTCACAGAACAGAAGGAAGTTTCTTAGAAAGCTTCTTTCCTTTCGTTATCGGAGGATATTTCCTATGGCCCTATAATCTTCAAAGGGATAAGAAATATCTGTTCTCAGATTACACAGAAATAAGGCTAGCAAAGAGATCCACGAAATACAGATGTAACTCTGTGAGATGAATTAACAGAACACTAAGCAGTTTCTCAGAAAGCTTCTTTCCATATTTCATCTGAGGATATTTCCTTTTTCACCATAGCCCTCTATGGGCTTCCAGATATCACTTTGCCAATTCCACAAGAACTGTCTTAGCGAAAGGCTTCTTGAGGGGAAAGCTGTAACTCTGTGAGATGATTTCACAGAACACAAAGAAGTTTCTCAGAAAGCTTCTTTCTCTTTGTTATCGGAGGATATTTCCTTTGGCCCTATAGTCTTCAAAGGGATCCGAAATATCTGTTCTCAGATTCCACAGAAATAAGGCTAGGAAAGAGATCCATGAAATACAGATGTAACTCAGCTAAGTGAACAAGCAGAACACTAAGCAGTTTCTCAGAAAGCTTCTTTCCAGATTTCATCTGAGGATATTTTCTTTTTCACCACAGCCTTGAATGGGCTTCCAAATATCATTTTGCCAATTCCACAAGAACTGTCTTAGCGAAAGGCTTCTTGAGGGGAAAGCTGTAACTCTGTGAGATGATTCCACAGAACACGAAGAAGTTATTCAGAAAGCGTCTTTCTCTTTGTCATCGGAGGATATTTCCTTTTGCCCTATAGTCTTCAAATGGATCCGAAATATCTGTTCTAAGATTCCACAGAAATAAGGTTAGCAAAGAGATCGACGAAATACAGATGTAACTCTGTGATATGATTTAACAGAACACTAAGCAGTTTCTCAGAAAGCTTCTCTCCAGATTTCATCTGAGTATATTTCCTTTTTTACCATAGCCCTCTATGAGCTTCCAAATATCACTTTGCCAATTCCACAAGAACTGTCTTAGCGAAAGGCTTCTTGAGAGGAAAGCTGTAACTCTGTGAGATGATTTCACAGAACACGAAGCAGTTATTCAGAAAGCTTCTTTCTCTTTGTTATCGGAGGATATTTCCTTTGGCCCTATAGTCTTCAAATGGATCCAAAATATCTGTTCTCTGATTCCACAGAAATAAGGCTAGCAAAGAGATCCAAGAAATACAGATGTAACTCTGTGAGATAAATAAACAGAACACTAAGCAGTTTCTCAGAAAGCTTCTTTCCAGATTTCATCTGAGGATATTTCCTTTTTCACCATAGCCCTCTAGGGTCTTCCAAATATCACTTTGCCAATTCCACAAGAAGTGTCTCAGCGAAAGGCTTCTTGAGGGGAAAGCTGTAACTCTGTGAGATGATTTCACAGAACACAAAGAAGTTTCTCAGAAAGCTTCTTTCTCTTTGTTATCGGAGGATATTTCCTTTGGCCCTATAGTCTTCAAAGGGATCCGAAATATCTGTTCTCAGATTCCACAGAAATAAGGCTAGCAAAGAGATCCACGAAATACAGATGTAACTCTGTGAGTGGAAGTCTCACATCCCAGAGCAGTTTCTCAGAAAGCTTCTTTCCAGATTTCATCTAAGGATATTTACCTTTTCACCATAGCCCTCTATGGGCTTCCAAATATCACTTTGACAATTCCACAAGAACTGTCTTAGCGAAAGGCTACTTGAGGGGAAAGCTGTAACTCTGTGAGATGATTTCACAGAACACAAAGAAGTTTCTCAGAAAGCTTCTTTCTCTTTGTTATCGGAGGATATTTCCTTTGGCCCTATAGTCTTCAAAGGGATCTGAAATATCTGTTCTCAGATTCCACAGCAGTAAGGCTAGCAATGAGATCCACGAAATAAAGATGTAACTCAGCGAGATGAACAAGAAGAACACTAAGCAGTTTCTCAGAAAGCTTCTCTCCAGATTTCATCTGAGTATATTTCCTTTTTCACCATAGCCCTCTATGAGCTTCCAAATATCACTTTGCCAATTCCACAAGAACTGTCTTAGCGAAAGGCTTCTTGAGAGGAAAGCTGTAACTCTGTGAGATGATTTCACAGAACACGAAGCAGTTATTCAGAAAGCTTCTTTCTCTTTGTTATCAGAGGATATTTCCTTTGGCTCTGTAGTCTTCAAAGGGATCCGAAATATCTGTTCTCAGATTCCACAGAAATAAGGCTAGCAAAGAGATCAACGAAATACAGATGTGACTCTGTGAGTGGAAGTCATACATCACAGAGCAGTTTCTCAGAAAGCTTCTTTCCAGATTTCATCTGAAGATATTTCCTTTTTCACAATAGCCCTCTATGGGCTTCCAAATATCACTTTGCCAATTCCACAAGAACTGTCTTAGCGAAAGGCTTCTTGAGGGGAAAGCTCTAACTCTGTGAGATGATTTCACAGAACACAAAGAAGTTTCTCAGAAAGCTTCGTTCTCTTTGTTATCGGAGGATATTTCTTTGGCCCTATATTCTTCAAAGGGATCTGAAATATCTGTTCTCAGATTCCACAGAAATAAGGCTAGCAAAGAGATCCACGAAATACAGATGTAACTCTGTGAGATGAATTAACAGAACACTAAGCAGTTTCTCAGAAAGCTTCTTTCCAGGTTTCATCTGAGGATATTTCCTTTTTCACCATAGCCCTCTATGGGCTTCCAAATATCACTTTGCCAATTCCACTAGAACTGGCTTAACGAAAGGCTTCTTGAGGAGAAAGCTGTAACTCTCTGAGATGGTTTCACAGAACACAAAGAAGTTTCTCAGAAAGCTTCTTTCTCTTTGTTATCGGAGGATATTTCCTTTGGCCCTATAGTCTTCAAATGGATCCAAAATATCTGTTCTCAGATTCCACAGAAATAAGGCTAGCAAAGAGATCCAAGAAATACAGATGTAACTCTGTGAAATGATTTAACAGAACACTAAGCAGTTTCTCAGAAAGCTTCTTTCCAGATTTCATCTGAGGATATTTTCTTTTTCACCACAGCCTTCAATGGGTTTCCAAATATCATTTTGCCAATTCCACAAGAACTGTCTTAGAGAAAGGCTTCTTGAGGGGAAAGCTGTAACTCTCTGAGATGATTTCACAGAACACGAAGAAGTTATTCAGAAAGTTTGTTTTTCTTTGTTATCGGAGGATATTTCCTTTGGCCCTAGAGTCTTCAAAGGGTTCCGAAATATCTGTTCTCAGATTCCACAGAAATAAGGCTAGCAAAGAGATCCACGAAATACGGATATAACTCTGTGAGTGGAAGTCATACATCACAGAGCAGTTTCTCAAAAAGCTTCTTTCCAGATTTCATCTGAGGATATTTCCTTTTTCACCATAGCCCTCTATGGGTTTCCAAATATCACTTTGCCAATTCCACAAGAACTGTCAGAGCGAAAGGCTTCTTGAGGGTAAAGCTGTAACTCTCTGAGATGATTTCACAGTACACAAAGAAGTTTCTCAGAAAGCTTCATTCTCTTTGTTGTCGGAGGATATTTCCTTTAGCCCTATAGTCTTCAATGGGATGCGAAATATCTGTTCTCAAATTCCACAGAAATAAGGCTAGCAAAGAGATCCACGAAATACAGATGTAACTCTGTGAGTGGAAGTCATACATCACAGAGCAGTTTCTCAGAAAGCTTCTTTCCAGATTTCATCTGAGGATATTTCATTTTTCACAATAGCCCTCTATGGGCTTCCAAATATCACTTTTCCAATTCCACAAGAACTCTCTTAGCGAAAGGCTCCTTGAGGGGAAAGCTGTAACTCTGTGAGATGATTTCACAGAACACGAAGAAGTTATTTAGAAAGCTTCTTTCTCTTTGTTATCGGAGGATATTTCCTTTGGCCCTATAGTCTTCAAATGGATCCAAAATATCTGTTCTCAGACTCCACAGAAATAAGGCTAGCAAAGAGATCCAAAAAATACAGAAGTAACTCTGTGAGATGAATAAACAGAACACTAAGCAGTTTCACAGAAAGCTTCTTTCCAGATTTCATCTGAGGATATTTCCTTTTTCACCATAGCCCTCTAAGGGCTTCCAAATATCACTTTGACAATTCCACACGAACTGTCTTAGCGAAAGACTTCTTGAGGGGAAAGCTGTAACTCTGTGAGATGATTTCACAGAACACAAAGAAGTTTCTCAGAAACCTTCTTTCTCTTTGTTATCGGAGGATATTTCTTTTGGCCCTATAGTCTTCCAAGGGATCCGAAATATCTGTTCTCAGATTCCACAGAAATAAGGCTAGCAAAGAGATCCACGAAATACAGATGGAACTCTGTGAGTGGAAGTCACACATCACACAGCAGTTTCTCAGAAAGCTTCTTTCCAGATTTCATCTGAGGATATTTCCTTTTTCACCATAGCCCTCTATGGGCTTCCAAATATCACTTTGCTAATTCCACAAGAACTGTCTTAGCGAAACGCTTCTTGAGGGGAAAATTGTAACTCTGTGAGATGATTTTACAGAACACAAAGAAGTTTCTCAGAATGCTTCTTTCTCTTTGTTATCGGAGGATGTTTCTTTTGGCCCTATACTCTTCAAAGGGATCCGAAATATCTGTTCTCAGATTCCACAGAAATAAGGCTAGAAAAGAGAACCACGAAATACAGATGTAACTCTGTGAGATGAATAAAGAGAACACTAAGCGGTTTCTCAGAAAGCTTCTTTCAGGATTTCATCTGAGTATATATCCTTTTTCACCATAGCCCTCTGTGGGCTTGCAAATATCACTTTGCCAATTCCACAAGAACTGTCTTAACGAAAGGCTTCTTGAGGAGAAAGCTGTAACTCTCTGAGATGGTTTCACAGAACACAAAGAAGTTTCTCAGAAAGCTTCTTTCTCTTTGTTATCGGAGGATATTTCCTTTGGCCCTATAGTCTTCAAATGGATCCAAAATATCTGTTCTCAGATTCCACAGAAATAAGGCTAGCAAAGAGATCCAAGAAATACAGATGTAACTCTGTGAAATGATTTAACAGAACACTAAGCAGTTTCTCAGAAAGCTTCTTTCCAGATTTCATCTGAGGATATTTTCTTTTTCACCACAGCCTTCAATGGGATTCCAAATATCATTTTGCCAATTCCACAAGAACTGTCTTAGAGAAAGGCTTCTTGAGGGGAAAGCTGTAACTCTGTGAGATGATTTCACAGAACACGAAGAAGTTATTCAGAAAGTTTGTTTTTCTTTGTTATCGGAGGATATTTCCTTTGGCCCTAGAGTCTTCAAAGGGTTCCGAAATATCTGTTCTCAGATTCCACAGAAATAAGGCTAGCAAAGAGATCCACGAAATACAGATGTAACTCTGTGAGATGAATTAACAGAACACTAAGCAGTTTCTCAGAAAGCTTCTTTCCAGGTTTCATCTGAGGATATTTCCTTTTTCACCATAGCCATCTATGGGCTTCCAAATATCACTTTGCCAATTCCACAAGAACTGTCTTAGCGAAAGGCTTCTTGAGGGGAAAGCTGTAACTCTGTGAGTTGATTTCAGAGAACACAAAGAAGTTTCTCAGAAAGCTTCTTTCTCCTTGTTATCGGATTATATTTCCTTTGGCCCTATAGTCTTCAAAGGGATCCGAAATATCTGTTCTCAGATTCCACAGAAATAAGGCTAGCAAAGAAATCCACGAAATACAGATGTAACTCTGCGAGATGAATAAGCAGAACACTAAGCAGTTTCTCAGAAAGCTTCTTTCCAGATTTCATCTGACTATATTTCCTTTTTCACCATAGCCCTCTATGGGCTTCCAAATATCACTTTGCCAATTCCACAAGAACTCTCTTAGCGAAAGGCTTCTTGTAGGGAAAGCTGTAACTCTGTGAGATGATTTCACAGAACATGAAGAAGTTATTTAGAAAGCTTCTTTCTCTTTGTTATCAGAGGATATTTCCTTTGGCCCTATAGTCTTCAAATGGATCCAAAATATCTGTTCTCAGATTCCACAGAAATAAGGCAAGCAAAGAGATCCAAAAAATACAGATGTAACTCTGTGAGATGAATAAACAGAACACTAAGCAGATTCTCAGAAAGCTTCTTTCCAGATTTCAACTGAGGATATTTCCTTTTTCACAATAGCCCTCTATGGGCTTCCAAATATCACTTTGCTAATTCCACAAGAACTGTCTTAGCGAAACGCTTCTTGAGGGGAAAGTTGTAACTCTGTGAGATGATTTTACAGAACACAAAGAAGTTTCTCAGAATGCTTCTTTCTCTTTGTTATCGGAGGATATTTCCTTTGGCCCTATACTCTTCAAAGGGATCCGAAATATCTGTTCTCAGATTCCACAGAAATAAGGCTAGAAAAGAGAACCACGAAATACAGATGTAACTCTGTGAGATGAATAAACAGAACACTAAGCGGTTTCTCAGAAAGCTTCTTTCAGGATTTCATCTGAGTATATATCCTTTTTCACCATAGCCCTCTATGGGCTTGCATATATCACTTTGCCAATTCCACAAGAACTGTCTTAGCGAAAGGCTTCTTGAGGGGAAAGCTGTAACTCTCTGAGATGATTTCACAGAACACAAAGAAGTTTCTCAGAAAGCTTCTTTCTCTTTGTTATCGGAGGATATTTCCTTTGGCTCTGTAGTCTTCAAAGGGATTCGAACTATCTGTTCTCAGATTCCAGAGAAATAAGGCTAGCCAAAAGATCCACGAAATACAGAAGAAACTCGGTGATATGATTTAACAGAACACTCAGCATTTTCTCAGAAAGCTTCTTTCCAGATTTCATCTGAGGATATTTGCTTTTCCACCATAGCCCTCTATGGGCTTCCAAATATCACTTTGCCAATTCCACAAGAACTGTCTCAGCGAAAGGCTTCTTGAGGGGAAAGGTGTAACTCGGTGAGATGATTTCACAGAACACAAAGAAGTTTCTCAGAAAGCTTCTTTCTCTTTGTTATCGGAGGATATTTCCTTTGGCCCTATAGTCTTCAAAGGGATCCAAAATATCTGTTCTCAGATTCCACAGAAAAAAGGCTAGCAATGAGATCCACGAAATACAGTTGTAACTCTTTGAGTGGAAGTCATACATCACAGAGCAGTTTCTCAGAAAGCTTCTTTCCAGATTTCATCTGAGGATATTTCCTTTTTCACCGTAGCCCTCTATGGGATTGCAAATATCACTTTGCCAATTCCACAAGAACTGTCTTAGCGAAAGGCTTCTTGAGGGGAAAGCTGTAACTCTGTGAGATGATTTCACAGAACACAAAGAAGTTTCTCAGAAAGCTTCTTTCCTTTCGTTATCGGAGGATATTTCCTTTGGCCCTATAATCTTCAAAGGGATCCGAAATATCTGTTCTCAGATTCCACAGAAATAGGGCTAGCAAAGAGATCCACGAAATACAGATGTAACTCTGTGCGTGGAAGTCACCCATCACAGAGAATTTTCTCAGAAAGCTTCTTTCCACATTTCAACTGAGGATATTTCCTTTCTCACCATAGTCCTCTATGGGCTTCCAAATATCACTTTGCCAATTCCACAAGAACTGTCATAGCGAAAGGCTTCTTGAGGGTAAAGCTGTAACTCTCTGAGATGATTTCACAGTACACCAAGAAGTTTCTCAGAAAGCTTCATTCTCTTTGTTATCGGAGGACATTTCCTTTAGCCCTATAGTCTTCAATGGGATCCGAAATATCTGTTCTCAAATTCCACAGAAATAAGGCTAGCAAAGAGATCCACGTAATACTGATGTAACTCTGTGAGTGGAAGTCATACATCACAGAGCAGTTTCTCAGAAAGCTTCTTTCCAGATTTCATCTGAGGATATTTCCTTTTTCACAATAGCCCTCTATGGGCTTCCAAATATCACTTTGCCAATTCCACAAGAACTGTCTTAGCGAAAGGCTTCTTGAGGGGAAAGCTCTAACTCTGTGAGATGATTTCACAGAACACAAAGAAGTTTCTCAGAAAGCTTCTTTCTCTTTGCTATCGGAGGATATTTCCTTTGGCCCTATATTCTTCAAAGGGATCCGAAATATCTGTTCTCAGATTCCACAGAAATAAGGCTAGCAAAGAGATCCACGAAATACAGATGTAACTCTGTGAGATGAATTAACAGAACACTAAGCAGTTTCTCAGAAAGCTTCTTTCCAGGTTTCATCTGAGGATATTTTCTTATTCACCATAGCCCTCAATGGGCTTCCAAATATCATTTTGCCAATTCCACAAGAACTGTCTTAGCGAAAGGCTTCTTGAGGGGAAAGCTGTAACTCTGTGAGATGATTTCACACAACACGAAGAAGTTATTCAGAAAGCTTCTTTCTCTTTGTTATCGGAGGATATTTCCTTTGGCCCTATAATCTTCAAATGGATCCGAAATATCTGTTCTCAGATTCTACAGAAATAAGGCTAGCAAAGAGATCCACGAAATACAGATGTAACTCTGTGAGATGAATAAACAGAACACTAAGCAGTTTCTCAGAAAGCTTCTTTCCAGATTTCATCTGAGGATATTTCCTTTTCCACCATAGCCCTCTATGGGCTTCCAAATATCACTTTGCCAATTCCACAAGAACTGTCTCAGCGAAAGGCTTCTTGAGAGGAAAGCTGTAACTCGGTGAGATGATTGCACAGAACACAAAGAAGTTTCTCAGAATGCCTCTTTCTCTTTGTTATCGGAGGATATTTCCTTTGGCCCTATACTCTTCAAAGGGATCCGAAATATCTGTTCTCAGATTCCACAGAAATAAGGCTAGCAAAGAGATCCACGAAATACAGATGTAACTCTGTGAGATAAATTAACAGAACACTAAGCAGTTTCTCTGAAAGCTTCTTTCCAGGTTTCATCTGAGGATATTTCCTTTTTCACCATAGCCATCTATGGGCTTCCAAATATCACTTTCCCAATTCCACAAGAACTGTCTCAGCGAAAGGTTTCTTGAGAGGAAAGCTGTAACTCGGTGAGATGATTTCACAGAACACGAAGAAGTTTCTCAGAATGCCTCTTTCTCTTTGTTATCGGAGGATATTTCCTTTGGCCCTATACTCTTCAAAGGGATCCGAAATATCTGTTCTCAGATTCCACAGAAATAAGGCTAGCAAAGAGATCCACGAAATACAGATGTAACTCTGTGAGATGAATTAACAGAACACTAAGCAGTTTCTCTGAATGCTTCTTTCCAGGTTTCATCTGAGGATATTTCCTTTTTCACCATAGCCATCTATGGGCTTCCAAATATCACTTTGCCAATTCCACAAGAACTGTCTTAGCGAAAGGCTTCTTGAGGGGAAGGCTGTAACTCGGTGACATGATTTCACAGAACACAAAGAAGTTTCTCAGAAAGCTTCTTTCTCTTTGTTATCGGAGGATATTTCCTTTAGCCCTATAGTCTTCAAAGGGATCCGAAATATCTGTTCTCAAATTCCACAGAAAAAAGGCTAGCAATGAGATCCACGAAATACAGATGTAACTCTTTGAGTGGAAGTCATACATCACAGAGCAGTTTCTCAGAAAGCTTCTTTCCAGATTTCATCTGAGGATATTTCCTTTTTCACCATAGCCCTCTATGGGATTCCAAATATCACTTTGCCAATTCCACAAGAACTGTCTTAGCGAAAGGCTTCTTGAGGGGAAAGCTGTAACTCTGTGAGATGATTTCACAAAACACAAAGAAGTTTCTCAGAAAGCTTCTTTCCTTTCGTTATCGGAGGATATTTCCTTTGGCCCTATACTCTTCAAAGGGATCCGAAAAATCTGTTCTCAGATTCCACAGAAATAGGGCTAGTAAAGAGATCCACGAAATACAGATGTAACTCTGTGCGTGGAAGTCACCAATCACAGAGAAGTTTCTCAGAAAGCTTCTTTCCAGATTTCATCTGAGGATATTTCCTTTCTCACCATAGTCCTCTATGGGCTTCCAAATATCACTTTGCCAATTCCACAAGAACTGTCTTAGCGAAAGGCTTCTTGAGGGGAAATGTGTAACTCTCTGAGATGATTTCACAGAACACGAAGAAGTTATTTAGAAAGCTTCTTTCTCTTTGTTATCGGAGGATATTTCCTTTGGCCCTATAGTCTTCAAATGGATCCAAAATATCTGTTCTCAGATTCCACAGAAATAAGGCTAGCAAAGAGATCCAAAAAATACAGAAGTAACTCTGTGAGATGAAAAAACAGAACACTAAGCAGTTTCACAGAAAGCTTCTTTCCAGATTTCATCTGAGGATATTTCCTTTTTCACCATAGCCCTCTATGGGCTTCCAAATATCACTTTGACAATTCCACACGAACTGTCTTAGCGAAAGGCTTCTTGAGGGGAAAGCTGTAACTCTGTGAGATGATTTCACAGAACACAAAGAAGTTTCTCAGAAAGCTTCTTTCTCTTTGTTATCGGAGGATATTTCTTTTGGCCCTATAGTCTTCCAAGGGATCCGAAATATCTGTTCTCAGATTCCACAGAAATAAGTCTAGCAAAGACATCCACGAAATACAGATGGAACTCTGTGAGTGGAAGTCACACATCACAGAGCAGTTTCTCAGAAAGCTTCTTTCCAGATTTCATCTGAGGATATTTCCTTTTTCACAATAGCCCTCTATGGGCTTCCAAATATCACTTTGCTAATTCCACAAGAAGTGTCTTAGCGAAACGCTTCTTGAGGGGAAAGTTGTAACTCTGTGAGATGATTGTACAGAACACAAAGAAGTTTCTCAGAATGCTTCTTTCTCTTTGTTATCGGAGGATATTTCTTTTGGCCCTATACTCTTCAAAGGGATCCGAAATATCTGTTCTCAGATTCCACAGAAATAAGGCTAGAAAAGAGAACCACGAAATACAGATGTAACTCTGTGAGATGAATAAAGAGAAAACTAAGCGGTTTCTCAGAAAGCTTCTTTCAAGATTTCATCTGAGTATATATCCTTTTTCACCATAGCCCTCTATGGGCTTGCAAATATCACTTTGCCAATTCCACAAGAACTGTCTTAACGAAAGGCTTCTTGAGGTGAAAGCTGTAACTCTCTGAGATGATTTCACAGAACAAAAAGAAGTTTCGCAGAAAGCTTCTTTCTCTTTGTTATCGGAGGATATTTCCTTTGGCCCTATAGTCTTCAAATGGATCCAAAATATCTGGTCTCAGATTCCACAGAAATAAGGCTAGCAAGGAGATCCAAGAAATACAGATGTAACTCTGTGAAATGATTTAACAGAACACTAAGCAGTTTCTCAGAAAGCTTCTTTCCAGATTTCATCTGAGGATATTTTCTTTTTCACCACAGCCTTCAATGGGATTCCAAATATCATTTTGCCAATTCCACAAGAACTGTCTTAGAGAAAGGCTTCTTGAGGGGAAAGCTGTAACTCTGTGAGATGATTTCACAGAACACGAAGAAGTTATTCAGAAAGTTTGTTTTTCTTTGTTATCGGAGGATATTTCCTTTGGCCCTAGAGTCTTCAAAGGGATCCGAAATATCTCTTCTCAGATTCCACAGAAATAAGGCTAGCAAACAGATCCACGAAATACAGATGTAACTCGTTGAGATGAATTAACAGAACACTAAGCAGTTTCTCAGAAAGTTTCTTTCCAGATTTCATCTGAGGATATTTCCTTTTTCACCATAGCCCTCTATGGGTTTCCAAATATCACTTTGCCAATTCCACAAGAACTGTCATAGCGAAAGGCTTCTTGAGGGTAAAGCTGTAACTCTCTGAGATGATTTCACAGTACGCCAAGAAGTTTCTCAGAAAGCTTCATTCTCTTTATTATCGGAGGACATTTCCTTTAGCCCTATAGTCTTCAATGGGATCCGAAATATCTGTTCTCAAATTCCACAGAAATAAGGCTAGCAAAGAGATCCACGTAATACTGATGTAACTCTGTGAGTGGAAGTCATACATCACAGAGCAGTTTCTCAGAAAGCTTCTTTCCAAATTTCATCTGAGGATATTTCCTTTTTCACAATAGCCCTCTATGGGCTTCCAAATATCACTTTGCCAATTCCACAAGAACTGTCTTAGCGAAAGGCTTCTTGAGGGGAAAGCTCTAACTCTGTGAGATGATTTCACAGAACACAAAGAAGTTTCTCAGAAAGCTTCTTTCTCTTTGCTATCGGAGGATATTTCCTTTGGCCCTATATTCTTCAAAGGGATCCGAAATATCTGTTCTCAGATTCCACAGAAATAAGGCTAGCAAAGAGATCCACGAAATACAGATGTAACCCCGTGAGATGAATTAACAGAACACTAAGCAGTTTCTCAGAAAGCTTCTTTCCAGATTTCATCTGAGGATATTTCCTTTTTCACCATAGCCCTCTATGGGCTTCCAAATATCACTTTGCCAATTCCACAAGAACTGTCTCAGCGAAAGGCTTCTTGAGAGGAAAGCTGTAACTCGGTGAGATGATTTCACAGAACACGAAGAAGTTTCTCAGAATGCCTCTTTCTCTTTGTTATCGGAGGATATTTCCTTTGGCCCTATACTCTTCAAAGGGATCCGAAATATCTCTTCTCAAATTCCACAGAAAAAAGGCTAGCAATGAGATCCACGAAATACAGATGTAACTCTTTGAGTGGAAGTCATACATCACAGAGCAGTTTCTCAGAAAGCTTCTTTCCAGATTTCATCTGAGGATATTTCCTTTTTCACCATAGCCCTCTATGGGATTCCAAATATCACTTTGCCAATTCCACAAGAACTGTCTTAGCGAAAGGCTTCTTGAGGGGAAAGCTGTAACTCTGTGAGATGATTTCACAGAACACAAAGAAGTTTCTCAGAAAGCTTATTTCCTTTCGTTATCGGAGGATATTTCCTTTGACCCTATACTCTTCAAAGGGATCCGAAAAATCTGTTCTCAGATTCCACAGAAATAGGGCTAGTAAAGAGATCCACGAAATACAGATGTAACTCTGTGCGTGGAAGTCACCAATCACAGAGAAGTTTCTCAGAAAGCTTCTTTCCAGATTTCATCTGAGGATATTTCCTTTCTCACCATAGTCCTCTATGGGCTTCCAAATATCACTTTGCCAATTCCACAAGAACTGTCTTAGCGAAAGGCTTCTTGAGGGGAAATGTGTAACTCTCTGTGATGATTTCACAGAACACGAAGAAGTTATTTAGAAAGCTTCTTTCTCTTTGTTATCGGAGGATATTTCCTTTGGCCCTATAGTCTTCAAATGGATCCAAAATATCTGTTCTCAGATTCCACAGAAATAAGGCTAGCAAAGAGATCCAAAAAATACAGAAGTAACTCTGTGAGATGAAAAAACAGAACACTAAGCAGTTTCACAGAAAGCTTCTTTCCAGATTTCATCTGAGGATATTTCCTTTTTCACCATAGCCCTCTATGGGCTTGCAAATATCACTTTGCCAATTCCACAAGAACTGTCTTAACGAAAGGCTTCTTGAGGTGAAAGCTGTAACTCTCTGAGATGATTTCACAGAACAAAAAGAAGTTTCGCAGAAAGCTTCTTTCTCTTTGTTATCGGAGGATATTTCCTTTGGCCCTATAGTCTTCAAATGGATCCAAAATATCTGGTCTCAGATTCCACAGAAATAAGGCTAGCAAAGAGATCCAAGAAATACAGATGTAACTCTGTGAAATGATTTAACAGAACACTAAGCAGTTTCTCAGAAAGCTTCTTTCCAGATTTCATCTGAGGATATTTTCTTTTTCACCACAGCCTTCAATGGGATTCCAAATATCATTTTGCCAATTCCACAAGAACTGTCTTAGCGAAAGGCTTCTTGAGGGGAAAGCTGTAACTCTGTGAGATGATTTCACAGAACACAAAGAAGTTTCTCAGAAAGCTTCTGTCTCTTTGTTATCGGAGGATATTTCCTTTGGCCCTATAGTCTTAAATGGATCCGAAATATCTGTTCTCAGATTCCACAGAAATAAGGCTAGCAAAGGGATCAAGGAAATACAGATGTAACTCTGTGAGATGAATTAACAGAACACTAAGCAGTTTCTCAGAAAGCTTCTTTCCAGATTTCATCTGAGGATATTTCCTTTTTCACCATAGCCCTCTATGGTCTTCCAAATATCACTTTGACAATTCCACAGGAACTGTCTTAGCGAAAGGCTTCTTGAGGGGAAAGCTGTAACTCTGTGAGATGATTTCAGAGAACACAAAGAAGTTTCTTTGAAAGCTTCTTTCTCTTTGTTATCGGAGGACATTTCCTTTGGCCCTATAATCTTCAAAGGGATCCGAAATATTTGTTCTCAGATTCCATAGAAATAAGGCTAGCAAAGAAATCCACGAAATACAGATGTAACTCTGCGAGATGAATAAGCAGAACACTAAGCAGTTTCTCAGAGAGCTTCTTTCCAGATTTCATCTGAGTATATTTCCTTTTTCACCATAGCCCTCTATGGGCTTCCAAATATCACTTTGTCAATTCCACAAGAACTGTCTTAGCGAAAGTCTTCTTGAGGGGAAAGCTGTAACTCTGTGAGATGATTTCACAGAACACGAAGCAGTTATTCAGAAAGCTTCTTTCTCTTTGTTATCGGAGGATATTTCCTTTGGCTCTATAGCCTTCAAAGGGATCCGAAATATCTGTTCTCACATTGCACAGAAATAAGGCTAGCAAAGAGATCCACGAAATGAAGATGTAACTCTGTGAGATGATTTAACAGAACACTAAGCAGTTTCTCAGAAAGCTTCTTTCCAGATTTCATCTGAGGATATTTTCTTTTTCACCATAGCCCTCTATGGGCTTCCAAATATCATTTTGCCAATTCCACAAGAACTATCTTAGCGAAAAGCTTCTTGTGGGAAAAGCTGTAACTATGTGAGGTGATTTCACAGAACACTAAGAAGTTTCTCAGAAAGCTTCTTTCTCTTTGTTATCGGAGGATATTTCCTTTGGCCCTATAGTCTTCAAATGGATCCAAAATATCTGTTCTCAGATTCCACAGATATAAGGCTAGCGAAGAGATCCAAGAAATACAGAGGTAACACTGTGAGATGAATAAGCAGAACACTAAGCAGTTTCTCAGAAATCTTCTTTCCAGATTTCATCTGAGGATATTTCCTTTTTCACCATAGCCCTCTATGGGCTTCCAAATATCACTTTGCCAATTCCACACGAACTGTCTTAGCGAAAGGCTTCTTGAGGGGAAAGCTGTAACTCTGTGAGATGATTTCACAGAACACAAAGAAGTTTCTCAGAAAGCTTCTTTCTCTTTGTTATCGGAGGATATTTCTGTTGGCCCTATAGTCTTCCAAGGGATCCGAAATATCTGTTCTCAGATTCCACAGAAAAAGGCTAGCAAAGAGATCCACGAAATACAGATGTAACTCTGTGAGTGGAAGTCAAACATCACAGAGCAGTTTCTCAGAAAGCTTCTTTCCAGATTTCATCTGAGGATATTTTCTTTTTCACCATTGCCCTCTATGGGCTTCCAAATATCAGTTTGCCAATTCCACAAGAACTGTCTTAGCGAAAAGCTTCTTGAGGGGAAAGCTGTAACTCTGTGAGATGATTTCACAGAACAAAAAGAACTTATTCAAAAAGCTTCTTTCTCTTTGTTATCGGAGGATATTTCCTTTGGCCCTATAGTCTTCAAATGGATCCGAAATATCTGTTCTCAGATTCCACAGAAATAAGGCTGGCAAAGAGATCCACGAAATACAGATGTAACTCTGTGAGTGGAAGTCACACACCACAGAGCAGTTTCTCAGAAAGCTTCTTTCCAGACTTCATCTCAGGATATTTCCTTTTTCACCATAGGCCTCTATGGGCTTCCAAATATCACTTTGCAATTCCACAAGAACTGTCTTAGCGAAAGGCTTCTTGAAGGGAAAGCTGTAACTCTCTGAGATGATTTCATAGAACACAAAGAAGTTTTTCAGAAAGCTTCTTTCCTTTCGTTATCGGAGGATATTTGCTTTGTCCCTATAGTCTTCAAAGGGATCCGAAATATCTGTTCTCAGATTACAAAGAAATAAGGCTAGCAAAGAGATCCACGAAATACAGATGTAACCCAGTGAGATGAATAAGCAGAACACTAAGCGGTTTCTCAGAAAGCTTCTTTCAGGATTTCTTCTGAGGATATATCCTTTTTCACCATAGCCCTCTATGGGCTTGCAAATATCACTTTGCCAATTCCACAAGAACTGTCTTAGCGAAAGGATTCTTGAGGGGATAGCTGTAACTCTGTGGGATGGTTTCACAGAACACAAAGAAGTTTCTCAGAAAGCTTCTTTCTCTTTGTTATCGGAGGATATTTCCTTTGGCCCTATAGTCTTCAAAGGGATCCGAAATATCTGTTTTCAGATTCCACAGAAATAAGGCTATCAAAGAGATCCACGAAATACAGATGTAACGCTGTGAGTGGAAGTCATACATCACAGAGCAGTTTCTCAGAAACCTTCTTTCCAGATTTCATCTGAGGATATTTCCTTTTTCACAATAGTCCTCTATGGGCTTCCAAATATCAGTTTGCCAATTCCACAAGAACTGTCTTAGCGAAAGGCTTCTTGAAGGGAAAGCTGTAACTCTCTGAGATGATTTCACAGAAGACAAAGAATTTTCTCAGAAAGCTTCTTTCTCTTTGTTATCGGAGGATATTTCTTTTGGCCCTATAGTCTTCCAAGGGATCCGAAATATCTGTTCTCAGATTCCACAGAAATAAGGCTAGCAAAGAGATCCACGAAATACAGGTGTAACTCTGTGAGTGGAAGTCATGCATCACAGAGTAGTTTCTCAGAAAGCTTCTTTCCAGATTTCATCTGAGGATATTTCCTTTTTCACCTTTGCCCTCTATGGGCTTCCAAATATCATTTTGCCAATTCCACAAGAACTGTCTTAGCGAAAAGCTTCTTTAGGGGAAAGCTGTAACTCTGTGAGATGATTTCACAGAACAAAAAGAAGTTATTCAGAAAGCTTCTTTCTCTTTCTTATCGGAGGATATTTCTTTTGGCCCTGTAGTCTTCCAAGGGATCCGAAATATCTGTTCTCAGATTCCACAGAAATAAGGCTAGCAAAGAGATCCACGAAATACAGATGTAACTCTGTGAGTGGAAGTCACACACCACAGAGCAGTTTCTTAGAAAGCTTCTTTCCAGACTTCATCTCAGGATATTTCCTTTTTCACCATAGGACTCTATGGGCTTCCAAATATCACTTTGCCAATTCCACAAGAACTGTCATAGCGAAAGGCTTCTTGAGGGGAAAGCTGTAACTCTGTGAGATGATTTCACAGAAGACAAAGTATAGTCTCAGAAAGCTTCTTTCTCTTTGTTATCGGAGGATATTTCCTTTGGCCCTATAGTCTTCAAAGGGATCCGAAATATCTGTTCTCAGATTCCACAGAAATAAGGCTAGCAAAGAGACCCACGAAATACAGATGTAACGCTGTGAGTGGAAGTCATACATCACAGAGCAGTTTCTCAGAAACCTTCTTTCCAGATTTCATCTGAGGATAATTCCTTTTACACAAAAGCCCTCTATGGGCTTCCAAATATCACTTTGCCAATTCCACAAGAACTGTCTTAGCGAAAGGTCTTGAGGGGAAAGCTGTAACTCTGTGAGATGATTTCACAGAACACAAAGAAGTTTCTCAGAAAGCTTCTTTCTCTTTGTAATCGGAGGATATTTCCTTTGGCCCTATATTCTTCAAAGGGATCCGAAATATCTGTTCTCAGATTCCACAGAAATAAGGCTAGCAAAGAGATCCACGAAATACAGATGTAACTCTGTGAGATGAATTAACAGACACTAAGCAGTTTCTCAGAAAGCTTCTTTCCAGATTTCATCTGAGGATATTTCCTTTTTCACCATAGCCCTCTATGGGCTTCCAAATATCACTTTGACAATTCCACAAGAACTGTCCTAGCGAAAGGCTTCTTGAGGGGAAAGCTGTAACTCTGTGAGATGATTTCACAGAACACAAAGAAGTTTCTCAGAAAGCTTCTTTCTCTTTGTAATCGGAGGATATTTCCTTTGGCCCTATAGTCTTCAAAGGGATCCGAAATATCTGTTCTCAGATTCCACAGAAATCAGGCTAGCAAAGAGATCCACGAAATACAGATGTAACTCTGTGAGTGGAAGTCACACACCACAGAGCAGTTTCTCAGAAAGCTTCTTTCCAGACTTCATCTCAGGATATTTCCTTTTTCACCATAGGACTCTATGGGCTTCCAAATATCACTTTGCCAATTCCACAAGAACTGTCATAGCGAAAGGCTTCTTGAGGGGAAAGCTGTAACTCTGTGAGATGATTTCACAGAACACAAAGAAGTTTCTCAGAAAGCGTCTTTCTCTTTGTAATCGGAGGATATTTCCTTTGGCCCTATAGTCTTCAAACGGATCCGAAATATTTGTTCTCAGATTCCACAGAAATAAGGCTAGCAAAGAAATACACGAAATACAGATGTAACTCTGCGAGATAAATAAGCAGAACACTAAGCAGTTTCTCAGAAAGCTTCTTTCCAGATTTCATCTGAGGATATTTCCTTTTTCACCACAGACCTCTATGGGCTTCCAAATATCACTTTGCGAATTCCACAAGAACTGTCTTAGCGAAAGGCTTCTTTAGGGGAAAGCTTAACTCTGTGAGGTGATTTAACACAACACGAAGCAGTTATTCAGAAAGCTTCTTTCTCTTTGTAATCGGAGGATATTTCCTTTGGCTCTATAGTCTTCAAAGGGATCCGAAATATCTGTTCTCAGATTCCACAGAAATAAGGCTAGCAAAGAGATCCACGAAATACAGATGTAACTCTGTGAGTGGAAGTCACACATCACAGAGAAGTTTCTCAGAAAGCTTCTTTCCAGATTTCATCTGAGGATATTTTCTTTTTCACCATAGCCCTCTATGGGCTTCCAAATATCACTTTGCCAATTCCACAAGAAATGTCTTAGCGAAAGGTTTCTTGAGGGGAAAGCTGTAACTCTGTGAGATGATTTCACAGAACACAAAGAAGTTTCTCAGAAAGCTTCTTTCTCTTTGTTATCGGAGGATATTTCCTTTGGCCCTATAGTCTTCAAAGGGATCCGAAAGATCTGTTCTCATATTCCACAGAAATAAGGCTAGCAAAGAGATCCACGAAATACAGATGTAACTCTGTGAGTGGAAGTCACCCATCACAGAGAAGTTTCTCAGAAAGCTTCTTTCCAGATTTCATCTCAGGATATTTCCTTTTTCACCATAGCCCCCTATGGGCTTCCAAATATCACTTTGCCAATTCCACAAGAACTGTCTTAGCGAAAGGCTTCTTGAGGGGAAAGCTGTAACTCTGTGAGATGATTTCACAGAACACGAAGCAGTTATTCAGAAAGCTTCTTTCTCTTTGTTATCGGAGGATATTTCCTTCGGCCCTATATTCTTCAAAGGGATCCGAAATATTGTTCTCAGATTCCACAGAAATAAGGCTAGCAAAGAGATCCACGAAATACAGATGTAACTCTGTGAGTGGAAGTCATACATCACAGAGAAGTTTCTCAGAAACCTTCTTTCCAGATTTCATCTGAGGATAATTCCTTTTTCACCATAGCCCTCTATGGGCTTCCAAATATCACTTTGACAATTCCACAAGAACTGTCTTAGCGAAAGGCTTCTTGAGGGGAAAGCTGTAACTCTGTGAGATGATTTCACAGAACACAAAGAAGTTTCTCAGAAAGCTTCTTTCTCTTTGTAATCGGAGGATATTTCCTTAGGCCCTATAGTCTTCAAAGGGATCCGAAATATCTGTACTCAGATACCACAGAAATAAGGCTAGCAAAGAGATCCACGAAATACAGATGTAACTCTGTGAGATGAATTAACAGAACCCATAGCAGTTTCTCAGAAAGCTTCTTTCCAGATTTTATCTGAGGATATTTCCTTTTTCACCATAGCCCTCTATGGTCTTCCAAATATCACTTTGCCAATTCCACAAGAACTGTCTTAGCGAAAGGCTTCTTGAGGGGAAAACTTAACTCTGTGAGATGATTTAACAGAACACGAAGCAGTTATTCAGAAAGCTTCTTTCTCTTTGTTATCGGAGGATATTTCCTTTGGCTCTATAGTCTTCAAAGGGATCCGAAATATCTGTTCTGAGATTCCACAGAAATAAGGCTAGCAAAGAGATCCACGAAATAGAGATGTAACTCTGTGAGATGATTTAACAGAACACTAAGCAGTTTCTCAGAAAGCTTCTTTCCAGATTTCATCTGAGGATAATTTCCTTTTCACCATACCCTCTATGGGCTTCCAAATATCATTCTGCAAATTCCACAAGAACTGTCTTAGCGAAAAGCTCCTTGTAGGGAAAGCTGTAACTGTGTGAGATGATTTCACAGAACACGAAGAAGTTATTTAGAAAGCTTCTTCCTCTTTGTTATCGGAGGATATTTCCTTTGGCCCTATAGTCTTCAAATGGATCCGAAATATCTGTTCTCAGATTCCCCAGAAATAAGGCTAGCGCAGAGATCCAAGAAATACAGATGTAACTCTGTGAGATGAATAAACAGAACCCTAAGCAGTTTCTCAGAAAGCTTCTTTCCAGATTTCATCTGAGGATATTTCCTTTTTCACCATAGCCCTCTATGGGCTTCCAAATATCACTTTGCCAATTCCACAAGAACTGTCTTAGCGAAAGGCATCTTGAGGGGAAAGCTGTAACTCTGTGGGATGATTTCACAGAACACAAAGAAGTTTCTCAGAAAGCTTCTTTCTCTTTGTAATCGGAGGATATTTCCTTTGGCCCTATAGTCTTCACAGGGATCCAAAATATCTGTTCTCAGATTCCACAGAAATAAGGCTAGCAAAGAGATCCACGAAATACAGATGTAACTCTGTGAGTGGAAGTCACACATCACAGAGCAGTTTCTCAGAAAGCTTCTTTCCAGATTTCATCTTAGGATATTTCCTTTTTCACCATAGACCTGTGTGGGCTTCCAAATATCACTTTGCAATTCCAGAAGAACTGTCTTAGCGAAAGGCTTCCTGAGGGGAAAGCTGTAACTCTGTGAGATGATTTCACAGAACACGAAGCAGTTATTCCGAAAGCTTCTTTCTCTTTGTTATCGGAGGATATTTCCTTTAGATCTATAGACTTCAAAGGGATCCGAAATATCTCCTCTCAGATTCCACAGAAATAAGGCTAGCAAAGAGATTCACGAAATACAGATGTAACACTGTAAGATGAATAAACAGAACACTTAGCGGTTTCTCAGAAAGCTTCTTCCAGGATTTCATCTGAGGATATATCCTTTTTCACCATAGCCCTCTATGGGCTTGCAAATATCACTTGCCAATTCCACAAGAACTGTCTTAGCGAAAGGCTTCTTGAGGGGAAATCTGTAACTCTCTGAGATGATTTCACAGAACACAAAGAAGTTTCTCAGAAAGCTTCTTTCTCTTCGTTATCGGAGGATATTTCCTTTGGCCCTATAGACTTCAAAGGGATCCGAAATATCTGTTCTCAGATTCCACAGAAATAAGGCTAGCAAAGAGATCCACGAAATACAGATGTAACTCGGTGAGTGGAAGTCACCCATCACAGAGAAGTTTCTCAGAAAGCTTCTTTCCAGATTTCATCTGAGGATATTTCCTTTTTCACCATAGCCCTCTACGGGCTTCCAAATATCACTTTGCCAATTCCACAAGAACTGTCTTAGCGACAGGCTTCTTGAGGGGAAAGCTGTAACTCTGTGAGATGATTTCACAGAACACAAAGAAGTTTCTCAGAAAGCTACTTTCTCTTTGTTATCGGAGGATATTTCCTTTGGCCCTATAGTCTTCAAAGGGATCCGAAATATCTGTTCTCAGATTCCACAGAAATAAGGCTAGCAAAGAGATCCACGAAATACAGATGTAACGCTGTGAGTTGAAGTCATACATCACAGAGCAGTTTCTCAGAAAGCTTCTTTCCAGATTTCATCTGAGGATATTTCCTTTTTCACAATAGCCCTCTATGGGCTTCCAAATATCACTTTGCCAATTCCACAAGAACTGTCTTAGCGAAAGGCTTCTTGAGGGGAAAGCTGTAACTCTGAGAGATGATTTCACAGAACACAAAGAAGTTTCTCAGAAAGCTTCTTTCTCTTTGTAATCGGAGGATATTTCCTTTGGCCCTATACTCTTCAAAGGGATCCGAAATATCTGTTCTCAGATTCCACAGAAATAAGGCTAGCAAAGAGATCCACGAAATACAGATGTAACTCTGTGAGTGGAAGTCACCCATCACAGAGAAGTTTCTCAGAAAGCTTCTTTTCAGATTTCATCTGAGGATATTTAATTTTCCACTATAGCCCCCTACGGGCTTCCAAATATCACTTTGCCAATTCCACAAGTACTGTCTTAGGGAAAGGCTTCTTGAGGGGAAAGCTGTAACTCTGTGAGATGATTTCACAGAACACGAAGCAGTTATTCAGAAAGCTTCTTTCTCTTTGTTATCGGAGGATATTTCCTTTGGCTCTATAGTCTTCAAAGGGATCCGAAATATCTGTTCTCAGATTCCACAGAAATAAGGCTAGCAAAGAGATCCACGAAATACAGATGTAACTCTGTGAGATGATTTAACAGAACACTAAGCAGTTTCTCAGAAAGCTTCTTTCCAGATTTCATCTGAGGATATTTTCTTTTTCAACATAGCCCTCTATGGGCTTCCAAATATCATTTTGCCAATTCCACAAGAACTATCTTAGCGAAAAGCTTCTTGTAGGAGAAGCTGTAACTATGTGAGATGATTTCACAGAACACGAAGAAGTTATTTAGAAAGCTTCTTTCTCTTTGTTATCGGAGGATATTTTCTTTGGCCCTATAGTCTTCGAATGGATCCAAAATATCTGTTCTCTGATTCCACAGAACTAAGGCTAGCAAAGAGATCCAAGAAATACAGATGTAACTCTGTGAGATGAATAAACAGAACACTAAGCAGTTTCCCAGAAAGCTTCTTTCCAGATTTCATCTGAGGATATTTCCTTTTCCACCGTAGCCCTCTATGGGCTTCCAAATATCACTTTGCCAATTCCACAGGAACTGTCTTAGCGAAAGGCTTCTTGAGGGGAAAGCTGTAACTCTGTGAGATGATTTCACAGAACACGAAGCAGTTATTCAGAAAGCTTCTTTCTCTTTGTTATCGGAGGATATTTCCTTTGGCTCTATAGTCTTCAAAGGGATCCGAAATATCTGTTCTCAGATTCCATAGAAATAAGGGTAGCAAAGAGATCCACGAAATACAGATGTAACTCTGTGAGTGGAAGTCACACATCACAGAGCAGTTTCTCAGAAAGCTTCTTTCCAGATTTCATCTGAGGATATTTCCTTTTTCACAATAGCCCTCTATGGGCTTCCAAATATCACTTTGCTAATTCCACAAGAACTGTCTTAGCGAAAGGCTTCTTGAGGGGAAAGTTGTAACTCTGTGAGATGATTTCACAGAACACAGAGAAGTTTCTCAGAATGCTTCTTTCTCTTTGTTATCGGAGGATATTTCCTTTGGCCCTATACTCTTCAAAGGGATCCGAAATATCTGTTGTCAGATTCCACAGAAATAAGGCTAGCAAAGAGAACCACGAAATACAGATGTAACCCTGTGAGATGAATAAACAGAACACTAAGCGTATCTCAGAAAGCTTCTTTCAGGATTTCATCTGTGGATATATCCTTTTTCACCATAGACCTCTATGGGCTTGCAAATATCACTTTGCAAATTCCACAAGAACTGTCTTAACGAAAGGCTTCTTGAGGGGAAAGCTGTAACTCTGTGAGATGATTTCACAGAACACAAAGAAGTTTCTCAGAAAGCTTCTTTCTCTTTGTTATCGGAGGATATTTCCTTTGACCCTATAGTCTTCAAAGGGATCCGAAATATCTGTTCTCAGATTCCACAGAAATAAGGCTAGCAAAGAGATCCACGAAATACAGATGTAACGCTGTGAGTGGGAGTCATACAACACAGAGCAGTTTCTCAGAAAGCTTCTTTCCAGATTTCATCTGAGGATATTTCCTTTTTCACAATAGCCCTCTATGGGCTTCCAAATATCACTTTGACAATTCCAGAAGAACTGTCTTAGCGAAAGGCATCTTGAGGGGAAAGCTGTAACTCTGTGGGATGATTTCACAGAACACAAAGAAGTTTCTCAGAAAGCTTCTTTCTCTTCGTTATCGGAGGATATTTCCTTTGGCCCTGTAGTCCTCAAAGGGATCCGAAATATCTGTTCTCAGATTCCACAGAAAAAA
This sequence comes from Macaca nemestrina, assembly GCF_043159975.1. Classification (NCBI taxonomy): domain Eukaryota; kingdom Metazoa; phylum Chordata; class Mammalia; order Primates; family Cercopithecidae; genus Macaca; species Macaca nemestrina. The sequence goes on along the minus strand of NC_092145.1, from coordinate 94,288,110 downwards.
GGCTAGCAAAGAGATCCACGAAATACAGATGTAACTCTGTGAGTGCAAGTCACCCATCACAGAGAAGTTTCTCAGAAAGCTTCTTTCCAGATTTCATCTGAGGATATTTCCTTTTTCAACATAGCCCTCTACGGGCTTCCAAATATCACTTTGCCAATTCCACAAGAACTGTCTCAGCGAAAGGCTTATTGAGGGGAAAGCTGTAACTCTCTGAGATGATTTCACAGAACACAAAGAAGTTTCTCAGAAAGCTTCTTTCTCTTTGTTATCGGAGGATATTTCCTTTGGCCCTATAGTCTTCAAAGGGATCCAAAATATCTGTTCTCAGATTCCACAGACATAAGGCTAGCAAAGAGATCCACGAAATACAGATGTAACGCTGTGAATGGAAGTCATACATCACAGAGCAGTTTCTCAGAAAGCTTCTTTCCAGATTTCATCTGAGGATATTTCCTTTTTCACCATAGCCCTCTATGGGCTTCCAAATGTCTCTTTGCCAATGCCAAAAGAACTGTCTTAGCGAAAGGCTTCTTGAGGGGAAAGCTGTAACTCTGTTAGATGATTTCACAGAACACAAAGAAGTTTTTCAGAAAGCTTCTTTCTCTTTGTAATCGGAGGATATTTCCTTTGGCTCTATAGTCTTCAAAGGGATCCGAAATATCTGTTCTCAGATTCCACAGATATAAGGCTAGCAAAGAGATCCACGAAATACAGATATAACTCTGTGAGTGGAAGTCACACATCACAGAGAAGTTTCTCATAAAGCTTCTTTCCAGATTTCATCAGAGGATATTTAATTTTTCACCATAGCCCTCTATGGGCTTTCAAATATCACTTTGCCAATTCCACAAGAACTGTCTTAGCGAAAGGCTTCTTGAGGGGAAAGCTGTAACTCTGTGAGATGATTTCACAGAACACAAAGAAGTTTCTCAGAGAGTTTCTTTCTCTTTGTTATCGGAGGATATTTCCTTTGGCCCTATAGTCTTCAAAGGGATCCAAAATATCTGTTCTCAGATTCCACAGAAATAAGGCTAGCAAAGAGATCCACGAAATACAGATGTAACTCTGTGAGTGGAAGTCACACATCACAGAGCAATTTCTCAGAAAGCTTCTTTCCAGATTTCATCTTAGGATATTTCCTTTTTCACCATAGACCTGTGTGGGCTTCCAAATATCACTTTGCCAATTCCAGGAGAACTGTCTTAGCGAAAGGCTTCCTGAGGGGAAATCTGTAACTCTGTGAGTTGATTTCACAGAAACGAAGCAGTTATTCCGAAAGCCTCTTTCTCTTTGTTATCGGAGGATATTTTCTTTAGCTGTATAGTCTTCAAAGGGATCCGAAATATCTGTTCTCAGATTCCACAGAAATAAGGCTAGCAAAGAGATCCACGAAATACAGATGTAACACTGTAAGATGAATAAACAGAACACTAAGCGGTTTCTCAGAAAGCTTCTTCCAGGATTTTATCTGAGGATATATCCTTTTTCACCATAGCCCTCTATGGGCTTGCAAATATCACTTTGCCAATTCCACAGGAACTGTCTTAGCGAAAGGCTTCTTGAGGGGAAATCTGTAACTCTCTGAGATGATTTCACAGAACACAAAGAAGTTTCTCAGAAAGCTACTTTCTCTTCGTTATCGGAGGATATTTCCTTTGGCCCTATAGTCTTCAAAGGGATCCGAAATATCTGTTCTCAGATTCCACAGAAATAAGGCTAGCAAAGAGATCCACGAAAAACAGATGTAACTGTGTGAGTGGAAGTCAGCCAACACAGAGAAGTTTCTCAGAAAGTTTCTTTCCAGATTTCATCTGAGGATATTTCCTTTTTCAATATAGCCCTCTACGGGCTTCCAAATATCACTTTGCCAATTCCTCAAGAACTGTCTTAGCGACAGGCTTCTTGAGGGGAAAGCTGTAACTCTGTGAGATGATTTCACAGAACACAAAGAAGTTTCTCAGAAAGCTACTTTCTCTTTGTTATCGGAGGATATTTCCTTTGGCCCTATAGTCTTCAAAGGGATCCGAAATATCTGTTCTCAGATTCCACAGAAATAAGGCTAGCAAAGAGATCCACGAAATACAGATGTAACGCTGTGAGTTGAAGTCATACATCACAGAGCAGTTTCTCAGAAAGCTTCTTTCCAGATTTCATCTGAGGATATTTCCTTTTTCACCATAGCCCTCTATGGACTTCCAAATATCACTTTGCCAATTCCACAAGAACTGTCTTAGCGAAAGGCTTCTTGAGGGGAAAGCTGTAACTCTGTGAGATGATTTCACAGAACACAAAGAAGTTTCTCAGAAAGCTTCTTTCTCTTTGTAATCGGAGGATATTTCCTTTGGCCCTATAGTCTTCAAAGGGATCCGAAATATCTGTTCTCAGATTCCACAGAAATAAGGCTAGCAAAGAGATCCACGAAATACAGATGTAACTCTGTGAGTAGAAGTCACCCATCACAGAGAAGTTTCTCAGAAAGCTTCTTTCCAGATTTCATCTGAGGATATTTCCTTTTTCACCATAGCTCCCTATGGGCTTCCAAATATCACTTTGCCAATTCCACAAGAACTGTCTTAGCGAAAGGCTTCTTGAGGGGAAAGCTGTAACTCTGTGAGATGATTTCACAGAACACGAAGCAGTTATTCAGAAAGCTTCTTTCTCTTTGTTATCGGAGGATATTTCCTTTGGCTCTATAGTCTTCAAAGGGATCCGAAATATCTGTTCTCACATTGCACAGAAATAAGGCTAGCAAAGAGATCCACGAAATACAGATGTAACTCTGTGAGATGATTTAACAGAACACTAAGCAGTTTCTCAGAAAGGTTCTTTCCAGATTTCATCTGAGGATATTTCCTTTTTCACCATAGCCCTCTATGGGCTTCCAAATATCACTTTGCCAATTCCACACGAACTGTCTTAGCGAAAGGCTTCTTGAGGGGAAAGCTGTAACTCTGAGAGATGATTTCACAGAACAAGAAGAAGTTATTCAGAAAGCTTCTTTGTCTTTGTTATCGGAGGATATTTCCTTTGTCTCTATAGACTTCAAAGGGAACCGAAATATCTGTTCTCAGATTCCACAGAAACAAGGCTAGCAAAGAGATCCACGAAATACAGATGTAACTCTGTGAGATGATTTAACAGAACACTAAGCAGGTTCTCAGAGAACTTCTTTCCAGATTTCATCTGAGGATACTTTCTTTTTCACGATAGCCCTCTATGGGCCTCCAAATATCATTTTGCCAATTCCACAAGAACTATCTTAGCGAAAAGCGTCTTGTGGCGAAAGCTGTAACTCTGTGAGATGATTTCACAGAACACGAAGAAGTTATTTAGAAAGCTTCTTTCTCTTTGCTATCGGAGGATATTTCCTTTGGCCCTATAGTCTTCAAATGGATCCAAAATATCTGTTCTCAGATTCCACAGAAATAAGGCTAGCAAAGAGATCCAAGAAATACAGATGTAACTCTGTGAGATGATAAACAGAACACTCAGCAGTTTCTCAGAAATCTTCTTTCCAGATTTCATCTGAGGATATTTCCTTTTTCACAATTGCCCTCTATGGGCTTCCAAATATCACTTTGCCAATTCCACAAGAACTGTCTTAGCGAAAGGCTTCTTGAGGGGAAAGCTGTAGCTCTGTGAGATGATTTCAGAAAACACAAAGAAGTTTCTCAGAAAGCTTCTTTCTCTTTGTTATCGGAGGATATTTCTTTTGGCCCTATAGTCTTCCAAGGGATCCGAAATATCTGTTCTCAGATTCCACAGAAATAAGGCTAGCAAAGAGATCCACGAAATACAGATGTAACTCTGTGAGTGGAAGTCATACATCACAGAGCAGTTTCTCAGAAAGCTTCTTTCCAGATTTCATCTGAGGATATTTTCTTTTTCACCATAGCCCTCTATGGGATTCCAAATATCACTTTGCCAATTCCACAAGAACTGTCTTATCGAAAAGCTTCTTGAGGGGAACGCTGTAACTCTGTGAGATGATTTCACAGAACACGAAGAAGTTATTCAGAAAGCTTCTTTCTCTATGTTATCGGAGGATATTTCCTTTGGCCCTATAGTCTTCAAATGGATCCGAAATATCTGTTCTCAGATTCCACAGAAATAAGGCTAGCAAAGAGATCCACGAAATACAGATGTAACTCTGTGAGTGGAAGTCACACACCACAGAGCATTTTCTCAGAAAGCTTCTTTCCAGACTTCATCTCTGGATGTTTCCTTTTTCACCATAGGCCTCTATGGGCTTCCAAATATCACTTTGCTAATTCCACAAGAACTGTCTTAGCGAAAGGCTTCTTGAGGGGAAAGTTGTAACTCTGTGAGATGATTTCACAGAACACAAAGAAGTTTCTCAGAATGCCTCTTTCTCTTTGTTATCGGAGGATATTTCCTTTGGCCCTATACTCTTCAAAGGGATCCGAAATATCTGTTCTCAGATTCCACAGAAATAAGGCTAGCAAAGACAACCACGAAATACAGATGTAACTCTGTGAGATGAATAAACAGAACACTAAGCGGTTTCTCAGAAAGCTTCTTTCAGGATTTCATCCGAGGATATATCCTTTTTTACCATAGCCCTCTATGGGCTTGCAAATATCACTTTGCCAATTCCACAAGAACTGTCTTAGCGAAAGGCTTCTTGAGGGGAATGCTGTAACTCGGTGAGATGATTTCACAGAACACAAAGAAGTTTCTCAGAAAGCTTCTTTCTCTTTGTTATCGGAGGATATTTCCTTTTGCCCTATAGTCTTCAAAGGGATCCGAAATATCTGTTCTCAGATTCCACAGAAATAAGGCTAGCAAAGAGATCCACGAAATACAGATGTAACTCTGTGAGTGGAAGTCACCCATCACAGAGCAGTTTCTCAGAAAGCTTCTTTCCAGATTTCATCTGAGGATATTTCGTTTTTCTCAATAGCCCTCTATGGGCTTCCAAATATCACTTTGCTAATTCCACAAGAAATGTCTTAGCGATAGGCTTCTTTTGGGGAAAGCTGTAACTCTGTGGGATGATTTCACAGAACACAAAGAAGTTTCTCAGAAAGCTTCTTTCTCTTCGTTATCGGAGGATATTTCCTTTGGCCCTATAGTCTTCAAAGGGATCCGAAATATCTGTTCTCAGATTCCACAGAAATAAGGCTAGCAAAGCGATCCACGAAATACAGATGTAACTCTGTGAGTGGAAGTCACACATCACAGAGAAGTTTCTCAGAAAGCTTCTTTCCAGATTTCATCTGAGGATATTTCCTTTTTCACCATAGCCCTCTATGGGCTTCCAAATATCACTTTGCCAATTCCACAAGAACTGTCTAAGCGAAAGGCTTCTTGAAGGGAAAGTTGTAACTCTGTGAGATGATTTCAGAGAACACAAAGAAGTTTCTCAGAATGCTTCTATCTCTTTGTTATCGGAGCATATTTCCTTTGGCCCTATAGTCTTCAAAGGGATCCGAAATATCTGTTCTCAGATTCCACAGAAATAAGGCTAGCAAGGAGATCCACGAAATACAGATGTAACTCTGTGAGATGAATTAACAGACACTAAGCAGTTTCTCAGAAAGATTCTTCCCAGATTTCATCTGAGGATATTTTCTTTTTCACCATAGCCCTCTATGGGCTTCCAAATATCACTTTGACAATTCCACAAGAACTGTCTTAGCGAAAGGCTTCTTGAGGGGAAAGATGTAACTCTGTGAGATGATTCCACAGAACACAAAGAAGTTTCTCAGAAAGCTTCTTTCTCTTTGTAATCGGAGGTATTTCCTTTGGCCCTATAGTCTTCAAAGGGATCCGAAATATCTGTTCTCAGATTCCACAGAAATAAGGCTAGCAAAGAGATCCAGGAAAAACAGATGTAACTCTGTGAGACGAATTAAAAGAACCCTCAGCAGTTTCTCAGTAATCTTCTTTCTAGATTTCATCTGAGGATATTTCCTTTTTCACAATAGCCCTCTAAGGGCTTCCAAATATCACTTTGCCAATTCCAAAAGAACTGTCTTAGCGAAAGGCTTCTTGAGGGGAAAGCTGTAACTCTGTGAGATGATTTCACAGAACACAAAGAAGTTTCTCAGAAAGCTTCTTTCTCTTTTTAATCGGAGGATATTTCCTTTGGCCCTATAGTCTTCAAAGGGATCCGAAATATCTGTTCTCAGATTCCACAGAAATAAGCCTAGCAAAGAGATCCACGAAATACAGATGTAACTCTGTGAGATGAATTAACAGACACTAAGTAGTTTCTCAGAAAGCTTCTTTCCAGATTTCATCTGAGGATATTTCCTTTTTCACCATAGCCCTCTATGGGCTTCCAAATATCACTTTGCCAATTCCACAAAACTGTCTTAGCGAAAGGCTTCTTGAGGGGAAAGCTGTAACTCTGTGAGATGATTTCACAGAACACAAAGAAGTTTGTTAGAAAGCTTCTTTCTATTTGTTATCGGAGGATATTTCCTTTGGCCCTATAGTCTTCAAACGGATCCGAAATATCTGTTCTCAGATTCCACAGAAATAAGGCTAGCAAAGAAATCCACGAAATACAGATGTAACTCTGCGAGATGAATAAGCAGAACACTAAGCAGTTTCTCAGAAAGCTTCTTTCCAGATTTCATCTGAGGATATTTCCTTTTTCACCATCGCCCTCTATGGACTTCCAAATATCACTTTGCCAATTCCACAAGAACGGTCTTAGCGAAAGGCTTCTTGAGGGGAAAGCTGTAACTCTGTGACATGATTTAACAGAACACGAAGCAGTTATTCAGAAAGCTTCTTTCTCTTTTTTATCCGAGGATATTTCCTTTGGCTCTATAGTCTTCAAAGGGATCCGAAATATCTGTTCTCAGATTCCACAGAAATAAGGCTAGCAAAGAAATCCACGAAATACAGATTTAACTCTGTGAGATGATTTAACAGAACACTAAGAAGTTTCTCAGAAAGCTTCTTTCCAGATTTCATCTGAGGATAATTTCTTTTTCACCTTAGCCCTCTATGGACTTCCAAATATCATTCTGCCAATTCCACAAGAACTATCTTAGCGAAAAGCTTCTTGTAGGGAAAGCTGTAACTCTGTGAGATGATTTCACAGAACACGAAGAAGTTATTTAGAAAGCTTCTTTCTCTTTGTTATCGGAGGATATTTCCTTTGGCCCTATAGTCTTCAACGGGATCCGAAATATCTGTTCTCAGATTCCACAGAAATAAGGCTAGCAAAGAGATCCACGAAATACAGATGTAACGCTGTGAGTGGAAGTCATACATCACCGAGCAGTTTCTCAGAAAGCTTCTTTCCAGATTTCATCTGAGGATATTTCCTTTTTCACAATAGCCCTCTATGGGCTTCCAAATACCACTTTGCCTATTCCACAAGAACTGTCTTAGCGAAAGGCTTCTTGAGGAGAAAGCTGTAACTCTGTGAGATGATTTCACAGAACACAAAGAAGTTTCTCAGAAAGTTTCTTTCTCTTTGTAATCGGAGGATATTTCCTTTGGTCCTATAGTATTCAAGGGGATCCGAAATATCTGTTCTCAGATTCCACAGAAATAAGGCTAGCAGAGAGATCCACGAAATACAGATGTAACTCTGTGAGTGGAAGTCACCCATCACAGAGAAGTTTCTCAGAAAGCTTCTTTCCAGATTTCATCTCAGGATATTTCCTTTTTCACCTTAGCCCCCTAAGGGCTTCCAAATATCACTTTGCCAATTCCACAAGAACTGTCTTAGGGAAAGGCTTCCTGAGGGGAAAGCTGTAACTCTGTGAGATGATTTCACAGAACACGAAGCAGTTATTCAGAAAGCTTCTCTCTCTTTGTTATCGGAGGATATTTCCTTTGGCTCTATAGTCTTCAAAGGGATCCGAAATATCTGTTCTCACATTGCACAGAAATAAGGCTAGCAAAGAGATCCACGAAATACAGATGTAACTTTGTGAGACGATTTAACAGAACACTAAGCAGTTTCTCAGAAAGCTTCTTTCCAGATTTCATTTGAGGATATTTTCTTTTTCATCATAGCCCTCTATGGGCTTCCAAATATCATTTTGCCAATTCCACAAGAACTGTCTTAGAGAAAAGCTTCTTGAGGGGAAAGCTGTAACTCTGTGAGATGATTTCACAGAACACGAAGAAGTTATTCAGAGAGCTTCTTTCTCTTTGTTATCGGAGGATATTTCCTTTGGCCCTATAGTCTTCAAAGGGATCCGAAATATCTGTTCTCAGATTCCACAGAAATAAGGCTAGCAAAGAGATCTAAGAAATACAGATGAAACTCTGTGAGATGAAAAAACGGAACACTAAGGAGTTTCTCAGAAAGCTTCTTTGCAGTTTTCATCTGAGGATATTTACTTTTCCACCGTAGCCCTCTATGGGATTCCAAATATCACTTTGCCAATTCCACAGGAACTGTCTTAGCGAAAGGCTTCTTGAGGGGAAAGCTGTAACTCTGTGAGATGATTTCACAGAACAAGAAGCAGTTATTCAGAAAGCTTCTTTCTCTTTGTTATCGGAGGATATTTCCTTTGGCCCTATAGTCTTCAAAGGGATCCGAAATATCTGTTCTCAGATTCCACAGAAACAAGGCTAGCAAAGAGAACCACGAAATACAGATGTAACTCTGTGAGATGAATAAACAGAACACTAAGCGGTTTCTGAGAAAGCTTCTTTCAGGATTTCATCTGAGGATATTTTCTTTTTCAACATAGCCCTCTATGGGCTTCCAAATATCATTTTGCCAATTCCACAAGAACTATCTTAGCGAAAAGCTTCTTGTAGGAGAAGCTGTAATATGTGAGATGATTTCACAGAACACGAAGAAGTTATTTAGAAAGCTTCTTTCTCTTTGTTATCGGAGGATATTTTCTTTGGCCCTATAGTCTTCGAATGGATCCAAAATATCTGTTCTCTGATTCCACAGAACTAAGGCTAGCAAAGAGATCCAAGAAATACAGATGTAACTCTGTGAGATGAATAAACAGAACACTAAGCAGTTTCTCAGAAAGCTTCTTTCCAGATTTCATCTGAGGATATTTCCTTTTCCACCGTAGCCCTCTATGGGCTTCCAAATATCACTTTGCCAATTCCACAGGAACTGTCTTAGCGAAAGGCTTCTTGAGGGGAAAGCTGTAACTCTGTGAGATGATTTCACAGAACACGAAGCAGTTATTCAGAAAGCTTCTTTCTCTTTGTTATCGGAGGATATTTCCTTTGGCTCTATAGTCTTCAAAGGGATCCGAAATATCTGTTCTCAGATTCCATAGAAATAAGGGTAGCAAAGAGATCCACGAAATACAGATGTAACTCTGTGAGTGGAAGTCACACATCACAGAGCAGTTTCTCAGAAAGCTTCTTTCCAGATTTCATCTGAGGATATTTCCTTTTTCACAATAGCCCTCTATGGGCTTCCAAATATCACTTTGCTAATTCCACAAGAACTGTCTTAGCGAAAGGCTTCTTGAGGGGAAAGTTGTAACTCTGTGAGATGATTTCACAGAACACAAAGAAGTTTCTCAGAATGCTTCTTTCTCTTTGTTATCGGAGGATATTTCCTTTGGCCCTATACTCTTCAAAGGGATCCGAAATATCTGTTGTCAGATTCCACAGAAATAAGGCTAGCAAAGAGAACCACGAAATACAGATGTAACCCTGTGAGATGAATAAACAGAACACTAAGCGTATCTCAGAAAGCTTCTTTCAGGATTTCATCTGTGGATATATCCTTTTTCACCATAGACCTCTATGGGCTTGCAAATATGACTTTGCAAATTCCACAAGAACTGTCTTAACGAAAGGCTTCTTGAGGGGAAAGCTGTAACTCTCTGAGATGATTTCACAGAACACAAACAAGTTTCTCAGAAAGCTTCTTTCTCTTGGTTATCGGAGGATATTTCCTTTGGCCCTATAGTCTTCAAAGGGATCCGAAATATCTGTTCTCAGATTCCACAGAAATAAGGCTAGCAAAGAGATCCACGAAATACAGATGTAACGCTGTGAGTGGAAGTCATACATCACAGAGCAGTTTCTCAGAAAGCTTCTTTCCAGATTTCATCTGAGGATATTTCCTTTTTCACAATAGCCCTCTATGGGATACCAAATATCACTTTGCCAATTCCACAAGAACTGTCTTAGCGAAAGGCTTCTTGAGGGGAAAGCTGTAACTCTGTGAGATGATTTCACAGAACACAAAGAAGTTTCTCAGAAAGCTTCTTTCTCTTTGTTATCGGAGGATATTTCCTTTGGCCCTATAGTCTTCAAAGGGATCCGAAATATCTGTTCTCAGATTCCACAGAAATAAGGCTAGCAAAGAGATCCACGAAATACAGATGTAACGCTGTGAGTGGGAGTCATACATCACAGAGCAGTTTCTCGGAAAGCTTCTTTCCAGATTTCATCTGAGGATGTTTCCTTTTTCACAATAGCCCTCTATGGGATTCCAAATATCACTTTGCCAATTCCACAGGAACTGTCTTAGCGAAAGGCATCTTGAGGGGAAAGCTGTAACTCTGTGGGATGATTTCACAGAACACAAAGAAGTTTCTCAGAAAGCTTCTATCTCTTCGTTATCGGAGGATATTTCCTTTGGCCCTATAGTCTTCAAAGGGATCCGAAATATCTGTTCTCAGATTCCACAGAAATAAGGCTAGCAAAGAGATCCACGAAATACAGATGTAACTCTGTGAGTGGAAGTCACCCATCACAGAGCAGTTTCTCAGAAAGCTTCTTTCCAGATTTCATCTGAGGATATTTCCTTTTTCAACATAGCCCTCTACGGGCTTCCAAATATCACTTTGCCAATTCCACAAGAACTGTCTTAGCGAAAGGCTTCTTGAGGGGAAAGCTGTAACTCTCTGAGATGATTTCACAGAACACAAAGAAGTTTCTCAGAAAGCTTCTTTCTCTTTGTTATCGGAGGATATTTCCTTTGGCCCTATAGTCTTCAAAGGGATCCGAAATATCTGTTCTCAGATTCCACAGAAATAAGGCTAGCAAAGAGATCCACGAAATACAGATGTAACGCTGTGAATGGAAGTCATACGTCACAGAGCAGTTTCTCAGAAAGCTTCTTTCCAGATTTCATCTGAGGATATTTCCTTTTTCACCATAGCCCTCCATGGGCTTCCAAATATCTCTTTGCCAATTCCACAAGAACTGTCTTAGCGAAAGGCTTCTTGAGGGGAAAGCTGTAACTCTGTGAGATGATTTCACAGAACACAAAGAAGTTTCTCAGAAAGCTTCTTTCTCTTCGTTATCGGAGGATATTTCCTTTGGCCCTATAGTCTTCAAAGGGATCCGAAATATCTGTTCTCAGATTCCACAGAAATAAGGCTAGCAAAGAGATCCACGAAATACAGATGTAACTCTGTGAGTGGAAGTCACCCACCACAGAGAAGTTTCTCAGAAAGCTTCTTTCCAATTTTATCTGAGGATATTTCCTTTTTCACCATAGCCCTCTACGGGCTTCCAAATATCACTTTGCCAATTCCACAAGAACTGTCTTACCGAAAGGCTTCTTGAGGGGAAAGCTGTAGCTCTGTGAGATGATTTCACAGAACACAAAGAAGGTTCTCAGAAAGCTTCTCTCTCTTTGTTATCGGAGGATATTTCCTTTGGCCCTATAGTCTTCAAAGGGATCCGAAATATCTCTTCTCAGATTACACAGAAATAAGGCTAGCAAAGAGATCCACGAAATACAGATTTAACGCTGTGAGTGGAAGTCATACATCACAGAGCAGTTTCTCAGAAAGCTTCCTTCCAGATTTCATCTGAGGATATTTCCTTTTTCACCATAGCCCTCTATGGGCTTCCAAATATCTCTTTGCCAATTCCACAAGAACTGTCTTAGCGAAAGGCTTCTTGAGGGGAAAGCTGTAACTCTTTTAGATGATTTCACAGAACACAAAGAAGTTTCTCAGAAAGCTTCTTTCTCTTTGTAATCGGAGGATATTTCCTTTGGCCCTATAGTCTTAAAAGGGATCCGAAATATCTGTTCTCAGATTCCACAGAAATAAGGGTAGCAAAGAGATCCACGAAATACAGTTGTAACTCTGTGAGTGCAAGTCACCCATCACAGAGAAGTTTCTCAGAAAGTTTCTTTCCAGATTTCACCTGAGGATATTTCCTTTTTAACCATAGCCGTCTATGGGCTTCCAAATATCACTTTGCCAATTCCACAAGAACTGTCTTAGCGAAAGGCTTCTTGAGGGGAAAGCTGTAACTCTGTGAGATGATTTCACAGAACACAAAGAAGTTTCTCAGAGAGTTTCGTTCTCTTTGTTACCGGAGGATATTTCCTTTGTGCCTATAGTCTTCAAAGGGATCCGAAATATCTGTTCTCAGATTCCACAGAAATAAGGCTAGCAAAGAGAACCACGAAATACAGATGTAACTCTGTGAGATGAATAAACAGAACACTAAGCGGTTTCTCAGAAGGCTTCTTCCAGGATTTCATCTGAGGATATATCCTTTTTCACCATAGCCCTCTATGGGCTTGCAAATATCACTTTGCCAATTCCACAAGAACTGTCTTAGCGAAAGGCTTCTTGAGGGGAAATCTGTAACTCTCTGAGATGATTTCACAGAACACAAAGAAGTTTCTCAGAAAGCTTCTTTCTCTTCGTTATCGGAGGATATTTCCTTTGGCCGTATAGTCTTCAAAGGGATCCGAAATATCTGTTCTCAGATTCCACAGAAATAAGGCTAGCAAAGAGATCCACGAAATACAGATGTAACTGTGTGAGTGGAAGTCAGCCATCACAGAGAAGTTTCTCAGAAAGCTTCTTTCCAGATTTCATCTGAGGATATTTCCTTTTTCACCATAGCCCTCTACGGGCTTCCAAATATCACTTTGCCAATTCCACAAGAACTGTCTTAGCGACAGGCTTCTTGAGGGGAAAGCTGTAACTCTGTGAGATGATTTCACAGAACACAAAGAAGTTTCTCAGAAAGCTACTTTCTCTTTGTTATCGGAGGATATTTCCTTTGGCCCTATAGTCTTCAAAGGGATCCGAAATATCTGTTCTCAGATTCCACAGAAATAAGGCTAGCAAAGAGATCCACGAAATACAGATGTAACGCTGTGAGTTGAAGTCATACATCACAGAGCAGTTTCTCAGAAAGCTTCTTTCCAGATTTCATCTGAGGATATTTCCTTTTTCACAATAGCCCTCTATGGGCTTCCAAATATCACTTTGCCAATTCCACAAGAACTGTCTTAGCGAAAGGCTTCTTGAGGGGAAAGCTGTAACTCTGAGAGATGATTTCACAGAACACAAAGAAGTTTCTCAGAAAGCTTCTTTCTCTTTGTAATCGGAGGATATTTCCTTTGGCCCTATACTCTTCAAAGGGATCCGAAATATCTGTTCTCAGATTCCACAGAAATAAGGCTAGCAAAGAGATCCACGAAATACAGATGTAACTCTGTGAGTGGAAGTCACCCATCACAGAGAAGTTTCTCAGAAAGCTTCTTTCCAGATTTCATCTGAGGATATTTAATTTTCCACCATAGCCCCCTACGGTCTTCCAAATATCACTTTGCCAATTCCACAAGAACTGTCTTAGGGAAAGGCTTCTTGAGGGGAAAGCTGTTACTCTGTGAGATGATTTCACAGAACACGAAGCAGTTATTCAGAAAGCTTCTTTCTCTTTGTTATCGGAGGATATTTCCTTTGGCTCTATAGTCTTCAAAGGGATCCGAAATATCTGTTCTCAGATTCCACAGAAATAAGGCTAGCAAAGAGATCCACGAAATACAGATGTAATTCTGTGAGATGATTTAACAGAACACTAAGCAGTTTCTCAGAAAGCTTCTTTCCAGATTTCATCTGAGGATATTTTCTTTTTCAACATAGCCCTCTATGGGCTTCCAAATATCATTTTGCCAATTCCACAAGAACTATCTTAGCGAAAAGCTTCTTGTAGGAGAAGCTGTAATATGTGAGATGATTTCACAGAACACGAAGAAGTTATTTAGAAAGCTTCTTTCTCTTTGTTATCGGAGGATATTTTCTTTGGCCCTATAGTCTTCGAATGGATCCAAAATATCTGTTAGCTGATTCCACAGAACTAAGGCTAGCAAAGAGATCCAAGAAATACAGATGTAACTCTGTGAGATGAATAAACAGAACACTAAGCAGTTTCTCAGAAAGCTTCTTTCCAGATTTCATCTGAGGATATTTCCTTTTCCACCGTAGCCCTCTATGGGCTTCCAAATATCACTTTGCCAATTCCACAGGAACTGTCTTAGCGAAAGGCTTCTTGAGGGGAAAGCTGTAACTCTGTGAGATGATTTCACAGAACACGAAGCAGTTATTCAGAAAGCTTCTTTCTCTTTGTTATCGGAGGATATTTCCTTTGGCTCTATAGTCTTCAAAGGGATCCGAAATATCTGTTCTCAGATTCCATAGAAATAAGGGTAGCAAAGAGATCCACGAAATACAGATGTAACTCTGTGAGTGGAAGTCACACATCACAGAGCAGTTTCTCAGAAAGCTTCTTTCCAGATTTCATCTGAGGATATTTCCTTTTTCACAATAGCCCTCTATGGGCTTCCAAATATCACTTTGCTAATTCCACAAGAACTGTCTTAGCGAAAGGCTTCTTGAGGGGAAAGTTGTAACTCTGTGAGATGATTTCACAGAACACAAAAAGTTTCTCAGAATGCTTCTTTCTCTTTGTTATCGGAGGATATTTCCTTTGGCCCTATACTCTTCAAAGGGATCCCAAATATCTGTTGTCAGATTCCACAGAAATAAGGCTAGCAAAGAGAACCACGAAATACAGATGTAACCCTGTGAGATGAATAAACAGAACACTAAGCGTATCTCAGAAAGCTTCTTTCAGGATTTCATCTGTGGATATATCCTTTTTCACCATAGACCTCTATGGGCTTGCAAATATGACTTTGCAAATTCCACAAGAACTGTCTTAACGAAAGGCTTCTTGAGGGGAAAGCTGTAACTCTCTGAGATGATTTCACAGAACACAAACAAGTTTCTCAGAAAGCTTCTTTCTCTTGGTTATCAGAGGATATTTCCTTTGGCCCTATAGTCTTCAAAGGGATCCGAAATATCTGTTCTCAGATTCCACAGAAATAAGGCTAGCAAAGAGATCCACGAAATACAGATGTAACGCTGTGAGTGGAAGTCATACATCACAGAGCAGTTTCTCAGAAAGCTTCTTTCCAGATTTCATCTGAGGATATTTCCTTTTTCACAATAGCCCTCTATGGGATACCAAATATCACTTTGCCAATTCCACAAGAACTGTCTTAGCGAAAGGCTTCTTGAGGGGAAAGCTGTAACTCTGTGAGATGATTTCACAGAACACAAAGAAGTTTCTCAGAAAGCTTCTTTCTCTTTGTTATCGGAGGATATTTCCTTTGGCCCTATAGTCTTCAAAGGGATCCGAAATATCTGTTCTCAGATTCCACAGAAATAAGGCTAGCAAAGAGATCCACGAAATACAGATGTAACGCTGTGAGTGGGAGTCATACATCACAGAGCAGTTTCTCAGAAAGCTTCTTTCCAGATTTCATCTGAGGATATTTCCTTTTTCACAATAGCCCTCTATGGGATTCCAAATATCACTTTGCCAATTCCACAGGAACTGTCTTAGCGAAAGGCATCTTGAGGGGAAAGCTGTAACTCTGTGGGATGATTTCACAGAACACAAAGAAGTTTCTCAGAAAGCTTCTATCTCTTCGTTATCGGAGGATATTTCCTTTGGCCCTATAGTCTTCAAAGGGATCCGAAATATCTGTTCTCAGATTCCACAGAAATAAGGCTAGCAAAGAGATCCACGAAATACAGATGTAACTCTGTGAGTGGAAGTCACCCATCACAGAGCAGTTTCTCAGAAAGCTTCTTTCCAGATTTCATCTGAGGATATTTCCTTTTTCAACATAGCCCTCTACGGGCTTCCAAATATCACTTTGCCAATTCCACAAGAACTGTCTTAGCGAAAGGCTTCTTGAGGGGAAAGCTGTAACTCTCTGAGATGATTTCACAGAACACAAAGAAGTTTCTCAGAAAGCTTCTTTCTCTTTGTTATCGGAGGATATTTCCTTTGGCCCTATAGTCTTCAAAGGGATCCGAAATATCTGTTCTCAGATTCCACAGAAATAAGGCAAGCAAAGAGATCCACGAAATACAGATGTAACGCTGTGAATGGAAGTCATACGTCACAGAGCAGTTTCTCAGAAAGCTTCTTTCAGATTTCATCTGAGGATATTTCCTTTTTCACCATAGCCCTCCATGGGCTTCCAAATATCACTTTGCCAATTCCACAAGAACTGTCTTAGCGAAAGGCTTCTTGAGGGGAAAGCTGTAACTCTGTGAGATGATTTCACAGAACACAAAGAAGTTTCTCAGAAAGCTTCTTTCTCTTTGTAATCGGAGGATATTTCCTTTGGCTCTATAGTCTTCAAAGGGATCCGAAATATCTGTTCTCAGATTCCAGAGAAATAAGGCTAGCAAAGAGATCCACGAAATACAGATGTAACTCTGTGAGTGGAAGTCACACATCACAGAGAAGTTTCTCAGAAAGCTTCTTTCCAGATTTCATCTGAGGATATTTCCTTTTTCACCATAGCCCTCTATGGGCTTTCAAATATCACTTTGCCAATTCCACAAGAACTGTCTTAGCGAAAGTCTTCTTGAGGGGAAAGCTGTAACTCTCTGAGATGATTTCACAGAACACAAAGAAGTTTCTCAGAGAGTTTCTTTCTCTTTGTTATCGGAGGATATTTCCTTTGGCCCTATAGTCTTCAAAGGGATCCAAAATATCTGTTCTCAGATTCCACAGAAATAAGGTTAGCAAAGAGATCCACGAAATACAGATGTAACTCTGTGAGTGGAAGTCACACATCACAGAGCAGTTTCTCAGAAATCTTCTTTCCAGATTTCATCTTAGGATATTTCCTTTTTCACCATAGACCTGTGTGGGCTTCCAAATATCACTTTGCCAATTCCATAAGAACTGTCTTAGCGAAAGGCTTCCTGAGGGGAAAGCTGTAACTCTGTGAGATGATTTCACAGAACACGAAGCAGTTATTCGGAAAGCTTCTTTCTCTTTGTTATCGGAGGATATTTCCTTTAGCTCTATAGTCTTCAAAGGGATCCGAAATATCTTTTCTCAGATTCCACAGAAATAAGGCTAGCAAAGAGATCCACGAAATACAGATGTAACACTGTAAGATGAATAAACAGAACACTAAGCGGTTTCTCAGAAAGCTTCTTCCAGGATTTCATCTGAGGATATATCCTTTTTCACCATAGCCCTCTATGGGCTTGCAAATATCACTTTGCCAATTCCACAGGAACTGTCTTAGCGAAAGGCTTCTTGAGGGGAAATCTGTAACTCTCTGAGATGATTTCACAGAACACAAAGAAGTTTCTCAGAAAGCTACTTTCTCTTCGTTATCGGAGGATATTTCCTTTGGCCCTATAGTCTTCAAAGGGATCCGAAATATCTGTTCTCAGATTCCACAGAAATAAGGCTAGCAAAGAGATCCACGAAGTACAGATGTAACTGTGTGAGTGGAAGTCAGCCAACACAGAGAAGTTTCTCAGAAAGTTTCTTTCCAGATTTCATCTGAGGATATTTCCTTTTTCACCATAGCCCTCTACGGGCTTCCAAATATCACTTTGCCAATTCCTCAAGAACTGTCTTAGCGACAGGCTTCTTGAGGGGAAAGCTGTAACTCTGTGAGATGATTTCACAGAACACAAAGAAGTTTCTCAGAAAGCTACTTTCTCTTTGTTATCGGAGGATATTTCCTTTGGCCCTATAGTCTTCAAAGGGATCCGAAATATCTGTTCTCAGATTCCACAGAAATAAGGCTAGCAAAGAGATCCACGAAATACAGATGTAACGCTGTGAGTTGAAGTCACCCATCACAGAGAAGTTTCTCAGAAAGCTTCTTTCCAGATTTCATCTGAGGATATTTCCTTTTTCACCATAGCTCCCTATGGGCTTCCAAATATCACTTTGCCAATTCCACAAGAACTGTCTTAGCGAAAGGCTTCTTGAGGGGAAAGCTGTAACTCTGTGAGATGATTTCACAGAACACGAAGCAGTTATTCAGAAAGCTTCTTTCTCATTGTTATCGGAGGATATTTCCTTTGGCTCTATAGTCTTCAAAGGGATCCGAAATATCTGTTCTCACATTGCACAGAAATAAGGCTAGCAAAGAGATCCACGAAATACAGATGTAACTCTGTGAGATGATTTAACAGAACACTAAGCAGTTTCTCAGAAAGCTTCTTTCCAGATTTCATCTGAGGATATTTCCTTTTTCACCATAGCCCTCTATGGGCTTCCAAATATCACTTTGCCAATTCCACACGAACTGTCTTAGCGAAAGGCTTCTTGAGGGGAAAGCTGTAACTCTGAGAGATGATTTCACAGAACAAGAAGAAGTTATTCAGAAAGCTTCTTTGTCTTTGTTATCGGAGGATATTTCCTTTGTCTCTATAGACTTCAAAGGGAACCGAAATATCTGTTCTCAGATTCCACAGAAACAAGGCAGGCAAAGAGATCCACGAAATACAGATGTAACTCTGTGAGATGATTTAACAGAACACTAAGCAGGTTCTCAGAGAACTTCTTTCCAGATTTCATCTGAGGATACTTTCTTTTTCACGATAGCCCTCTATGGGCCTCCAAATATCATTTTGCCAATTCCACAAGAACTATCTTAGCGAAAAGCGTCTTGTGGCGAAAGCTGTAACTCTGTGAGATGATTTCACAGAACACGAAGAAGTTATTTAGAAAGCTTCTTTCTCTTTGCTATCGGAGGATATTTCCTTTGGCCCTATAGTCTTCAAATGGATCCAAAATATCTGTTCTCAGATTCCACAGAAATAAGGCTAGCAAAGAGATCCAGGAAATACAGATGTAACTCTGTGAGATGATAAACAGAACACTCAGCAGTTTCTCAGAAATCTTCTTTCCAGATTTCATCTGAGGATATTTCCTTTTTCACAATTGCCCTCTATGGGCTTCCAAATATCACTTTGCCAATTCCACAAGAACTGTCTTAGCGAAAGGCTTCTTGAGGGGAAAGCTGTAGCTCTGTGAGATGATTTCAGAAAACACAAAGAAGTTTCTCAGAAAGCTTCTTTCTCTTTGTTATCGGAGGATATTTCTTTTGGCCCTATAGTCTTCCAAGGGATCTGAAATATCTGTTCTCAGATTCCACAGAAATAAGGCTAGCAAAGAGATCCACGAAATACAGATGTAACTCTGTGAGTGGAAGTCATACATCACAGAGCAGTTTCTCAGAAAGCTTCTTTCCAGATTTCATCTGAGGATATTTTCTTTTTCACCATAGCCCTCTATGGGATTCCAAATATCACTTTGCCAATTCCACAAGAACTGTCTTATCGAAAAGCTTCTTGAGGGGAACGCTGTAACTCTGTGAGATGATTTCACAGAACACGAAGAAGTTATTCAGAAAGCTTCTTTCTCTATGTTATCGGAGGATATTTCCTTTGGCCCTATAGTCTTCAAATTGATCCGAAATATCTGTTCTCAGATTCCACAGAAATAAGGCTAGCAAAGAGATCCACGAAATACAGATGTAACTCTGTGAGTGGAAGTCACACACCACAGAGCATTTTCTCAGAAAGCTTCTTTCCAGACTTCATCTCTGGATGTTTCCTTTTTCACCATAGGCCTCTATGGGCTTCCAAATATCACTTTGCTAATTCCACAAGAACTGTCTTAGCGAAAGGCTTCTTGAGGGGAAAGTTGTAACTCTGTGAGATGATTTCACAGAACACAAAGAAGTTTCTCAGAATGCCTCTTTCTCTTTGTTATCGGAGGATATTTCCTTTGGCCCTATACTCTTCAAAGGGATCCGAAATATCTGTTCTCAGATTCCACAGAAATAAGGCTAGCAAAGACAACCACGAAATACAGATGTAACTCTGTGAGATGAATAAACAGAACACTAAGCGGTTTCTCAGAAAGCTTCTTTCAGGATTTCATCCGAGGATATATCCTTTTTTACCATAGCCCTCTATGGGCTTGCAAATATCACTTTGCCAATTCCACAAGAACTGTCTTAGCGAAAGGCTTCTTGAGGGGAATGCTGTAACTCGGTGAGATGATTTCACAGAACACAAAGAAGTTTCTCAGAAAGCTTCTTTCTCTTTGTTATCGGAGGATATTTCCTTTTGCCCTATAGTCTTCAAAGAGATCCGAAATATCTGTTCTCAGATTCCACAGAAATAAGGCTAGCAAAGAGATCCACGAAATACAGATGTAACTCTGTGAGTGGAAGTCATACATCACAGAGCAGTTTCTCAGAAAGCTTCTTTCCAGATTTCATCTGAGGATATTTCGTTTTTCTCCATAGCCCTCTAAGGGCTTCCAAATATCACTTTGCTAATTCCACAAGAAATGTCTTAGCGAAAGGCTTCTTTTGGGGAAAGCTGTAACTCTGTGGGATGATTTCACAGAACACAAAGAAGTTTCTCAGAAAGCTTCTTTCTCTTCGTTATCGGAGGATATTTCCTTTGGCCCTATAGTCTTCAAAGGGATCCGAAATATCTGTTCTCAGATTCCACAGAAATAAGGCTAGCAAAGCGATCCACGAAATACAGATGTAACTCTGTGAGTGGAAGTCACACATCACAGAGAAGTTTCTCAGAAAGCTTCTTTCCAGATTTCATCTGAGGATATTTCCTTTTTCACCATAGCCCTCTATGGGCTTCCAAATATCACTTTGACAATTCCACAAGAACTGTCTTAGCGAAAGGCTTCTTGAGGGGAAAGATGTAACTCTGTGAGATGATTCCACAGAACACAAAGAAGTTTCTCAGAAAGCTTCTTTCTCTTTGTAATCGGAGGTATTTCCTTTGGCCCTATAGTCTTCAAAGGGATCCGAAATATCTGTTCTCAGATTCCACAGAAATAAGGCTAGCAAAGAGATCCAGGAAATACAGATGTAACTCTGTGAGACGAATTAAAAGAACCCTCAGCAGTTTCTCAGTAATCTTCTTTCTAGATTTCATCTGAGGATATTTCCTTTTTCACAATAGCCCTCTAAGGGCTTCCAAATATCATTTTGCCAATTCCAAAAGAACTGTCTTAGCGAAAGGCTTCTTGAGGGGAAAGCTGTAACTCTGTGAGATGATTTCACAGAACACAAAGAAGTTTCTCAGAAAGCTTCTTTCTCTTTTTAATCGGAGGATATTTCCTTTGGCCCTATAGTCTTCAAAGGGATCCGAAATATCTGTTCTCAGATTCCACAGAAATAAGGCTAGCAAAGAGATCCACGAAATACAGATGTAACTCTGTGAGATGAATTAACAGACACTAAGTAGTTTCTCAGAAAGCTTCTTTCCAGATTTCATCTGAGGATATTTCCTTTTTCACCATAGCCCTCTATGGGCTTCCAAATATCACTTTGCCAATTCCACAAAACTGTCTTAGCGAAAGGCTTCTTGAGGGGAAAGCTGTAACTCTGTGAGATGATTTCACAGAACACAAAGAAGTTTCTTAGAAAGCTTCTTTCTATTTGTTATCGGAGGATATTTCCTTTGGCCCTATAGTCTTCAAAGGGATCCGAAATATTTGTTCTCAGATTCCACAGAAATAAGGCTAGCAAAGAAATCCACGAAATACAGATGTAACTCTGCGAGATGAATAAGCAGAACACTAAGCAGTTTCTCAGAAAGCTTCTTTCCAGATTTCATCTGAGGATATTTCCTTTTTCACCATCGCCCTCTATGGGCTTCCAAATATCACTTTGCTAATTCCACAAGAACTGTCTTAGCGAAAGGCTTCTTGAGGGGAAAGCTGTAACTCTGTGACATGATTTAACAGAACACGAAGCAGTTATTCAGAAAGCTTCTTTCTCTTTTTTATCCGAGGATATTTCCTTTGGCTCTATAGTCTTCAAAGGGATCCGAAATATCTGTTCTCAGATTCCACAGAAATAAGGCTAGCAAAGAAATCCACGAAATACAGATTTAACTCTGTGAGATGATTTAACAGAACACTAAGAAGTTTCTCAGAAAGCTTCTTTCCAGATTTCATCTGAGGATAATTTCTTTTTCACCTTAGCCCTCTATGGACTTCCAAATATCATTCTGCCAATTCCACAAGAACTATCTTAGCGAAAAGCTTCTTGTAGGGAAAGCTGTAACTCTGTGAGATGATTTCACAGAACACGAAGAAGTTATTTAGAAAGCTTCTTTCTCTTTGTTATCGGAGGATATTTCCTTTGGCCCTATAGTCTTCAACGGGATCCGAAATATCTGTTCTCAGATTCCACAGAAATAAGGCTAGCAAAGAAATCCACGAAATACAGATTTAACTCTGTGAGATGATTTAACAGAACACTAAGAAGTTTCTCAGAAAGCTTCTTTCCAGATTTCATCTGAGGATAATTTCTTTTTCACCTTAGCCCTCTATGGACTTCCAAATATCATTCTGCCAATTCCACAAGAACTATCTTAGCGAAAAGCTTCTTGTAGGGAAAGCTGTAACTCTGTGAGATGATTTCACAGAACACGAAGAAGTTATTTAGAAAGCTTCTTTCTCTTTGTTATCGGAGGATATTTCCTTTGGCCCTATAGTCTTCAACGGGATCCGAAATATCTGTTCTCAGATTCCACAGAAATAAGGCTAGCAAAGAGATCCACGAAATACAGATGTAACGCTGTGAGTGGAAGTCATACATCACCGAGCAGTTTCTCAGAAAGCTTCTTTCCAGATTTCATCTGAGGATATTTCCTTTTTCACAATAGCCCTCTATGGGCTTCCAAATACCACTTTGCCTATTCCACAAGAACTGTCTTAGCGAAAGGCTTCTTGAGGAGAAAGCTGTAACTCTGTGAGATGATTTCACAGAACACAAAGAAGTTTCTCAGAAAGTTTCTTTCTCTTTGTAATCGGAGGATATTTCCTTTGGTCCTATAGTATTCAAGGGGATCCGAAATATCTGTTCTCAGATTCCACAGAAATAAGGCTAGCAGAGAGATCCACGAAATACAGATGTAACTCTGTGAGTGGAAGTCACCCATCACAGAGAAGTTTCTCAGAAAGCTTCTTTCCAGATTTCATCTCAGGATATTTCCTTTTTCACCTTAGCCCCCTAAGGGCTTCCAAATATCACTTTGCCAATTCCACAAGAACTGTCTTAGGGAAAGGCTTCCTGAGGGGAAAGCTGTAACTCTGTGAGATGATTTCACAGAACACGAAGCAGTTATTCAGAAAGCTTCTCTCTCTTTGTTATCGGAGGATATTTCCTTTGGCTCTATAGTCTTCAAAGGGATCCGAAATATCTGTTCTCACATTGCACAGAAATAAGGCTAGCAAAGAGATCCACGAAATACAGATGTACCTTTGTGAGATGATTTAACAGAACACTAAGCAGTTTCTCAGAAAGCTTCTTTCCAGATTTCATCTGAGGATATTTTCTTTTTCATCATAGCCCTCTATGGGCTTCCAAATATCATTTTGCCAATTCCACAAGAACTGTCTTAGAGAAAAGCTTCTTGAGGGGAAAGCTGTAACTCTGTGAGATGATTTCACAGAACACGAAGAAGTTATTCAGAGAGCTTCTTTCTCTTTGTTATCGGAGGATATTTCCTTTGGCCCTATAGTCTTCAAAGGGATCCGAAATATCTGTTCTCAGATTCCACAGAAATAAGGCTATCAAAGAGATCTAAGAAATACAGATGAAACTCTGTGAGATGAAAAAACGGAACACTAAGGAGTTTCTCAGAAAGCTTCTTTGCAGTTTTCATCTGAGGATATTTACTTTTCCACCGTAGCCCTCTATGGGATTCCAAATATCACTTTGCCAATTCCACAGGAACTGTCTTAGCGAAAGGCTTCTTGAGGGGAAAGCTGTAACTCTGTGAGATGATTTCACAGAACAAGAAGCAGTTATTCAGAAAGCTTCTTTCTCTTTGTTATCGGAGGATATTTCCTTTGGCCCTATAGTCTTCAAAGGGATCCGAAATATCTGTTCTCAGATTCCACAGAAACAAGGCTAGCAAAGAGAACCACGAAATACAGATGTAACTCTGTGAGATGAATAAACAGAACACTAAGCGGTTTCTGAGAAAGCTTCTTTCAGGATTTCATCTGAGGATATATCCTTTTTCACCATAGCCCTCTATGGGCTTGCAAATATCACTTTGCAAATTCCACAAGAACTGTCTTAGCGAAAGGCTTCTTGAGGGGAAAGCTGTAACTCGGCGAGATGATATCACAGAACACAAAGAAGTTTCTCAGAAAGCTTCTTTCTCTTTGTTATTGGAGGATATTTCCTTTGGCCCTATAGACTTCAAAGGGATCCGAAATATCTGTTCTCAGATTCCACAGAAATAAGGCTAGCAAAGAGATCCACGAAATACAGATGTAACTCTGTGAGTGGAAGTCATACATCACAGAGCAGTTTCTCAGAAAGCTTCTTTCCAGATTTCATCTGAGGATGTTTCCTTTTTCACAATAGCCCTCTATGGGATTCCAAATATCACTTTGCCAATTCCACAAGAACTGTCTTAGCGAAAGGCTTCTTGAGGGGAAAGCTGTAACTCTGTGGGATGATTTCACAGAACACAAAGAAGTTTCTCAGAGTGCTTCTTTCTCTTCGTTATCGGAGGATATTTCCTTTCGCCCTATAGTCTTCAAAGGGATCCGAAATATCTGTTCTCAGTTTCCACAGAAATAAGGCTAGCAAAGAGATCCACGAAATACAGATGTAACTCTGTGAGTGGAAGTCACCCATCACAGAGAAGTTTCTCAGAAAGCTTCTTTCCAGATTTCATCTGAGGATATTTCCTTTTTCACCATAGCCCTCCATGGCCTTCCAAATATCACTTTGCCAATTCCATAAGAACTGTCTTAGCGAAAGGCTTCTTGATGGGAAAGCTGTAACTCTGTGAGATGATTTCACAGAACACAAAGAAGTTTCTCAGAAATCTTCTTTCTCTTTGTTATCGGAGGATATTTCCTTTAGCCCTACAGTCTTCAAAGGGATCCGAAATATTTGTTCTCAGATTCCACAGAAATAAGGCTAGCAAAGAGATCCACGAAATACAGATTTAACGCTCTGAGTGGAAGTCATACATCACAGAGCAGTTTCTCAGAAAGCTTCTTTCCAGATTTCATCTGAGGATATTTCCTTTTTCACAATAGCCCTCTATGGGATTCGAAATATCACTTTGCCAATTCCACAAGAACTGTCTTAGCGAAAGGCTTCTTGAGGGGAAAGCTGTAACTCTGTGGGATGATTTCACAGAACACAAAGAAGTTTCTCAGAAAGCTTCTTTCTCTTCGTTATCGGAGGATATTTCCTTTGGCCCTATAGTCTTCAAAGGGATCCGAAATATCTGTTCTCAGATTCCACAGAAATAAGGCTAGCAAAGAGATCCACGAAATACAGATGTAACTCTGTGAGTGGAAGTCACCCACCACAGAGAAGTTTCTCAGAAAGCTTCTTTCCAATTTTATCTGAGGATATTTCCTTTTTCACCATAGCCCTCTACGGGCTTCCAAATATCACTTTGCCAATTCCACAAGAACTGTCTTACCGAAAGGCTTCTTGAGGGGAAAGCTGTAGCTCTGTGAGATGATTTCACAGAACACAAAGAAGGTTCTCAGAAAGCTTCTCTCTCTTTGTTATCGGAGGATATTTCCTTTGGCCCTATAGTCTTCAAAGGGATCCGAAATATCTCTTCTCAGATTCCACAGAAATAAGGCTAGCAAAGAGATCCACGAAATACAGATTTAACGCTGTGAGTGGAAGTCATACATCACAGAGCAGTTTCTCAGAAAGCTTCCTTCCAGATTTCATCTGAGGATATTTCCTTTTTCACCATAGCCCTCTATGGGCTTCCAAATATCTCTTTGCCAATTCCACAAGAACTGTCTTAGCGAAAGGCTTCTTGAGGGGAAAGCTGTAACTCTTTTAGATGATTTCACAGAACACAAAGAAGTTTCTCAGAAAGCTTCTTTCTCTTTGTAATCGGAGGATATTTCCTTTGGCCCTATAGTCTTAAAAGGGATCCGAAATATCTGTTCTCAGATTCCACAGAAATAAGGGTAGCAAAGAGATCCACGAAATACAGTTGTAACTCTGTGAGTGCAAGTCACCCATCACAGAGAAGTTTCTCAGAAAGTTTCTTTCCAGATTTCACCTGAGGATATTTCCTTTTTAACCATAGCCGTCTATGGGCTTCCAAATATCACTTTGCCAATTCCACAAGAACTGTCTTAGCGAAAGGCTTCTTGAGGGGAAAGCTGTAACTCTGTGAGATGATTTCACAGAACACAAAGAAGTTTCTCAGAGAGTTTCTTTCTCTTTGTTACCGGAGGATATTTCCTTTGTGCCTATAGTCTTCAAAGGGATCCGAAATATCTGTTCTCAGATTCCACAGAAATAAGGCTAGCAAAGAGAACCACGAAATACAGATGTAACTCTGTGAGATGAATAAACAGAACACTAAGCGGTTTCTCAGAAAGCTTCTTTCAGGATTTCATCTGAGGATATATCCTTTTTCACCATAGCCCTCTATGGGCTTGCGAATACCACTTTTCCAATTCCACAAGAACTTTCTTAGCGAAAGGTTTCTTGAGGGGAAAGCTGTAACTCTCTGAGATGATTTCACAGAAGACCAAGAAGTTTCTCAGAAAGCTTCTTTCTCTTTGTTATCGGAGGATATTTTTTTTTTGTCCCTATAGTCTTCAAAGGGATCCGAAATATCTGTTCTCAGATTCCACATCAATAAGGCTACCGAAGAGATCCACGAAATACAGATGTAACTGTGTGAGTGGAAGTCATACATCACAGAGCAGTTTCTCAGAAAGCTTCTTTCCAGATTTCATCTGAGGATATTTCCTTTTTCACAATAGCCATCTATGGGATTCCAAATATCACTTTGCCAAGTCCACAAGAACTGTCTTAGCGAAAGGCTTCTTGAAGGGAAAGGTGTATCTCTGTGAGATGATTTCACAGAACACAAAGAAGTTTCTCAGAAAGCTTCTGTCCTTTCGTTATCGGAGGATATTTCCTTTGGCCCTATAGTCTTCAAAGGGATCCGAAATATCTGTTCTCAGATTCCACAGAAATAAGGCTAGCAAAGAGATCCACGAAATACAGATGTAACTCGGTGAGATGAATTAACAGAACACTAAGCAGTTTCTCAGAAAGCTTCTTTCCAGATTTCATCTGAGGATATTTCCTTTTTCACTATAGACCTTTATGGGCTTCCAAATATCACTTTGCCAATTCCACAAGAACTGTCTTAGCGAAAGGCTTTTTGAGGGGAAAGCTGTAACTCTGTGAGATGATTTCACAGAACACAAAGAAGTTTCTCAGAAAGCTTTTTTCTCTTTGTTATCGGAGGATATTTCCTTTGGCCCTATAGTCTTCAAAGGGATCCAAAATATCTGTTCTCAGATTCCACAGAAATAAGGCTAGCAAAGAGATCCACGAAATACAGATGTAACGCTGTGAGTGGAAGTCATACATCACAGAGCAGTTTCTCAGAAAGCTTCCTTCCAGATTTCATCTGAGGATATTTCCTTTTTCACAATAGCCCTCTATGGGCTTCCAAATATCTCTTTTCCAATTCCACAAGAACTGTCTTAGCGAAAGGTTTCTTGAGGGGAAAGCTGTAACTCTCTGAGATGATTTCACAGAAGACCAAGAAGTTTCTCAGAAAGCTTCTTTCTCTTTGTTATCGGAGGATATTTTTTTTTTTGGCCCTATAGTCTTCAAAGGGATCCGAAATATCTGTTCTCAGATTCCACATAAATAAGGCTACCAAAGAGATCCACGAAATACAGATGTAACTGTGTGAGTGGAAGTCATACATCACAGAGCAGTTTCTCAGAAAGCTTCTTTCCAGATTTCATCTGAGGATATTTCCTTTTTCACCATAGCCCTCTATGGGCTTCCAAATATCACTTTGCCAATTCCACAAGAACTGTCTCAGCGAAAGACTTCTTGAGGGGAAAGCTGTAACTCTGTGAGATGATTTCACAGAACACAAAGAAGTTTCTCAGAAAGCTTCTTTCTCTTTGTTATCGGAGGATATTTCCTTTGGCCCTATAGTCTTCAAAGGGATCCGAAATATCTGTTCTCAGATTCCACAGAGAAAAGGCTAGCAAAGAGATCCACGAAATACAGATGCAACTCGGTGAGATGAATTAACAGAACACTAAGCAGTTTCTCAGAAAGCTTATTTCCAGATTTCATCTGAGGATATTTCCTTTTTCACCATAGCCCTCTATGGGCTTCCAAATATCACTTTGCCAATTCCACAAGAACTGTCTTAGCGAAAGCCTTCTTGAGGGGAAAGCTGTAACTCTGTGAGATGATTTCACAGAACACAAAGAAGTTTCTCAGAAAGCTTCTTTCTCTTTGTTATCGGAGGCTATTTCCTTTGGCTCTGTAGTCTTCAAAGGGATCCGAAATATCTGTTCTCAGATTCCACAGAAATAAGGCTAGCAAAGAGATCCACGAAACACAGATGTAACTCTGTGATATGATTTAACAGAACACTAAGCAGTTTCTTAGAAAGCTTCTTTCCAGATTTCATCTGAGGATATTTTCTTATTCACCATAGCCCTCAATGGGCTTCCAAATATCAATTTGCCAATTCCACAAGAACTGTCTTAGGGAAAGGCTTCTTGAGGGGAAAGCTGTAACTCTGTGAGATGATTTCACAGAACACGAAGAAGTTATTCAGAAAGCTTCTTTCTCTTTGTTATCGGAGGATATTTCCTTTGCCCCTATAGTCTTCCAATGAATTCGAAATATCTGTCCTCAGATGCCACAGAAATATGGCTAGCAAAGAGATCCACGAAATACAGATGTAACTCTGTGAGATGAATAAACAGAACACTAAGCAGTTTTTCAGAAAGCTTCTTTCCAGATTTCATCTGAGGATATTTCCTTTTTCACCTTAGCCCTCTATGGGCTTCCAAATATCACTTTGCCAATTCCACAAGAACTGTCTCAGGAAAGGCTTCTTGAGGGGAAAGCTGTAACTCGGTGAGATGATTTCCTAGAACACAAAGAAGTTTCTCAGAAAGCTTCTTTCTCTTTGTTATCGGAGGATATTTCCTTTGGTCCTATAGTCTTCAAAGGGATCTGAAATATCTGTTCTCAGATTCCAAAGAAAAAAGGCTAGCAAAGAGATCCACGAAATACAGATGTAACTCTGTGAGTGGAAATCATACATTACAGAGCAGTTTCTCAGAAAGCTTCTTTCCAGATATCATCTGAGCATATTTCCTTTTTCACCGTAGCCCTCTATGGGCTTCCAAATATCACTTTGCCAATTCCACAAGAACTGTCTTAGCGAAAGGCTTCTTAAGGGGAAAGCTGTAACTCTGTGAGTTGATTGCACAGAACACAAAGAAGTTTCTCAGAAAGCTTCATTCTCTTTGTTTTCGGAGGATATTTCCTTTAGCCCTATAGTCTTCAAAGGTATCCAGAATATCTGTTCTCAGATTCCACATAAATAAGGCTACCGAAGAGATCCACGAAATACAGATGTAACTGTGTGAGTGGAAGTCATACATCACAGAGCAGTTTCTCAGAAAGCTTCTTTCCAGATTTCATCTGAGGATATTTCCTTTTTCACAATAGCCATCTATGGGATTCCAAATATCACTTTGCCAAGTCCACAAGAACTGTCTTAGCGAAAGGCTTCTTGAAGGGAAAGGTGTATCTCTGTGAGATGATTTCACAGAACACAAAGAAGTTTCTCAGAAAGCTTCTGTCCTTTCGTTATTGGGGGATATTTCCTTTGGCCCTATAGTCTTCAAAGGGATCCGAAATATCTGTTCTCAGATTCCACAGAAATAAGGCTAGCAAAGAGATCCACGAAATATAGATGTAACTCTGTGAGTGGAAGTCACCCATCACAGAGAAGTTTCTCAGAAAGCTTCTTTCCAGATTTCATCTGAGGATATTTCCTTTTTTCACCATTGCCCTCTATGGGCTTCCAAATATCAATATGCCAATTCCACAAGAACTGTGTTAGCGAAAGGCTTCTTGAGGGGAAAACTGTAACTCTGTGAGATGATTTCACAGAACACAAAGAAGTTTCTCAGAAAGCTTCTTTCTCTTTGTTATCGGAGGATATTTCCTTTGGCCCTATAGTCTTCAAAGGAATCCGACATATCTGTTCTCAGATTCCACAGAAATAAGGCTAGCAAAGAGATCCACGAAATACAGAAGTAACGCTGTGAGTGGAAGTCATACATCACAGAGCAGTTTTTCAGAAAGCTTCTTTCCAGATTTCATCTGAGGATATTTCCTTTTTCACAGTAGCCCTCTATGGGCTTCCAAATATCACTTTGCCAATTCCACAAGAACTGTCTTAGCGAAAGGCTTCTTGAGGGGAAAGCTGTAACTCTGTGAGATGATTTCACAGATCACGAAGAAGTTATTCAGAATGTTTCTTTTTCTTTGTTATCGCAGGATATTTCCTTTGACCCTAGAGTCTTCAAAGGGATTCGAAATATCTGTTCTCAGATTCCACAGAAACAAGGCTAGCAAAGAGATCCACGAAATACAGATGTAACTCTGTGATATGATTTAACAGAACACTAAGCAGTTTCTCAGAAAGCTTCTTTCCAGATTTCATCTGAGGATATTTTCTTTTTCACCATAGCCCTCAATGGGCTTCCAAATATCATTTTGCCAATTCCACAAGAACTGTCTTAGTGAAAGGCTTTTTGAGGGGAAAGCTGTAACTCTGTGAGATGATTTCACAGAACACAAAGAAGTTTCTCAGAAAGCTTTTTTCTCTTTGTTATCGGAGGATATTTCCTTTGGCCCTATAGTCTTCAAAGGGATCCAAAATATCTGTTCTCAGATTCCACAGAAATAAGGCTAGCAAAGAGATCCACGAAATACAGATGTAACGCTGTGAGTGGAAGTCATACATCACAGAGCAGTTTCTCAGAAAGCTTCCTTCCAGATTTCATCTGAGGATATTTCCTTTTTCACAATAGCCCTCTATGGGCTTCCAAATATCTCTTTTCCAATTCCACAAGAACTGTCTTAGCGAAAGATTTCTTGAGGGGAAAGCTGTAACTCTC
Organism: Macaca nemestrina; assembly: GCF_043159975.1. Taxonomy (NCBI): domain Eukaryota; kingdom Metazoa; phylum Chordata; class Mammalia; order Primates; family Cercopithecidae; genus Macaca; species Macaca nemestrina. Next base: position 94,257,042 of record NC_092145.1, on the reverse strand, counting down.
TGAGATGATTTCACAGAAGACCAAGAAGTTTCTCAGAAAGCTTCTTTCTCTTTGTTATCGGAGGATATTTTTTTTTTGGTCCTATAGTCTTCAAAGGGATCCGAAATATCTGTTCTCAGATTCCACATAAATAAGGCTACCAAAGAGATCCACGAAATACAGATGTAACTGTGTGAGTGGAAGTCATACATCACAGAGCAGTTTCTCAGAAAGCTTCTTTCCAGATTTCATCTGAGGATATTTCCTTTTTCACCATAGCCCTCTATGGGCTTCCAAATATCACTTTGCCAATTCCACAAGAACTGTCTCAGCGAAAGACTTCTTGAGGGGAAAGCTGTAACTCTGTGAGATGATTTCACAGAACACAAAGAAGTTTCTCAGAAAGCTTCTTTCTGTTTGTTATCGGAGGATATTTCCTTTGGCCCTATAGTCTTCAAAGGGATCCGAAATATCTGTTCTCAGATTCCACAGAGAAAAGGCTAGCAAAGAGATCCACGAAATACAGATGCAACTCGGTGAGATGAATTAACAGAACACTAAGCAGTTTCTCAGAAAGCTTCTTTCCAGATTTCATCTGAGGATATTTCCTTTTTCACCATAGCCCTCTATGGGCTTCCAAATATCACTTTGCCAATTCCACAAGAACTGTCTTAGCGAAAGGCTTCTTGAGGGGAAAGTTGTAACTCTGTGAGATGATTTCACAGAACACAAAGAAGTTTCTCAGAAAGCTTCTTTCTCTTTGTTATCGGAGGCTATTTCCTTTGGCTCTGTAGTCTTCAAAGGGATCCGAAATATCAGTTCTCAGATTCCACAGAAATAAGGCTAGCAAAGAGATCCACGAAACACAGATGTAACTCTGTGATATGATTTAACAGAACACTAAGCAGTTTCTTAGAAAGCTTCTTTCCAGATTTCATCTGAGGATATTTTCTTATTCACCATAGCCCTCAATGGGCTTCCAAATATCAATTTGCCAATTCCACAAGAACTGTCTTAGGGAAAGGCTTCTTGAGGGGAAAGCTGTAACTCTGTGAGATGATTTCACAGAACACGAAGAAGTTATTCAGAAAGCTTCTTTCTCTTTGTTATCGGAGGATATTTCCTTTGGCCCTATAGTCTTCAAATGAATTCGAAATATCTGTCCTCAGATGCCACAGAAATATGGCTAGCAAAGAGATCCACGAAATACCGATGTAACTCTGTGAGATGAATAAACAGAACACTAAGCAGTTTTTCAGAAAGCTTCTTTCCAGATTTCATCTGAGGATATTTCCTTTTTCACCATAGCCCTCTATGGGCTTCCAAATATCACTTTGCCAATTCCACAAGAACTGTCTCAGCGAAAGGCTTCTTGAGGGCAAAGCTGTAACTCGGTGAGATGATTTCCTAGAAAACAAAGAAGTTTCTCAGAAAGCTTCTTTCTCTTTGTTATCGGAGGATATTTCCTTTGGTCCTATAGTCTTCAAAGGGATCCGAAATATCTGTTCTCAGATTCCAAAGAAAAAAGGCTAGCAAAGAGATCCACGAAATACAGATGTAACTCTGTGAGTGGAAATCATACATTACAGAGCAGTTTCTCAGAAAGCTTCTTTCCAGATATCATCTGAGGATATTTCCTTTTTCACCGTAGCCCTCTATGGGCTTCCAAATATCACTTTGCCAATTCCACAAGAACTGTCTTAGCGAAAGGCTTCTTAAGGGGAAAGCTGTAACTCTGTGAGTTGATTGCACAGAACACAAAGAAGTTTCTGAGAAAGCTTCATTCTCTTTGTTTTCGGAGGATATTTCCTTTAGCCCTATAGTCTTCAAAGGGATCCGAAATATCTGTTCTCAGATTCCACAAAAATAAGGCTAGCAAAGAGATCCACGAAATACAGATATAACTCTGTGAGTGGAAGTCATACATCACAGAGCAGTTTCTCAGAAAGCTGCTTTCCAGATTTCATCTGAGGATATTTCCTTTTTCACAATAGCCCTCTATGGGCTTCCAAATATCACTTTGCCAATTCCACAAGAACTGTCTTAGCGAAAGGCTTCTTGAGGGGATAGCTGTAACTCTGTGATATGATTTCACAGAACACAAAGAAGTTTCTCAGGAAGCTTCTTTCTCTTTGTTATCAGAGGATATTTCCTTTGGCCCTATAGTCTTCAAAGGGATCCGAAATATCTGTTCTCAGATTCCACAGAAATAAGGCTAGCAAAGAGATCCACGAAATACAGATGTAATTCTGTGAGATGAATTAACAGAACACTCAGCAGTTTCTCAGAAACCTTCTTTCCAGATTTCATCTGAGGATATTTCCTTTTTCAGCATAGCCCTCTATGGGCTTAAAAATATCACTTTGCCAATTCCACAAGAACTGTCTTAGCGAAAGGCTTCTTGAGGGGAAAGCTATAACTCTGTGAGATGACTTCACAAAACACAAAGAAGTTTCTCAGAAAGCTTCTTTCTCTTTGTTATCAGAGGATATTTCCTTTGGCCCTATAGTCTTCCAAGGGATCCGAAATATGTGTACTCAGATTCCACAGAAATAAGGCTAGCAAAGAGATCCAAGAAATACAGATGTAATTCTGTGAGATGAATAAACAGAAAACTAAGCAGTTTCTCAGAAAGCTTCTTTCCAGATTTCATCTGAGAATATTTCCTTTTTCAGCATAGCCGTCTATGGGCTTCCAAATATCACTTTGTCAATTCCTCAAGAACTGTCTTAGCGAAAGTCTTCTTGAGGGGAAAGCTGTAACTCTGTGAGATGATTACACAGAACACAAAGAAGTTTCTCAGAAAGCTTCTTTCTCTTTGTTATCGGAGGATATTTCCTTTGGCCCTATAGTCTTCAAAGGGATCCGAAATATCTGTTCTCAGATTCCACAGAAATAAGGCTAGCAAAGAGATCCACGAAATACAGATGTAACTCTGTGAGTGGAAGTCATACATCACAGAGCATTTTCTCAGAAAGTTCTTTCCAGATTTTATCTGAGGATATTTCCTTTTTCACATTAGCCCTCTATGGGCTTCCAAATATCACTTTGCCAATTTCACAAGAGCTGTCGTAGCGAAAGGCTTCTTGAGGGGAAAGCTGTAACTCTGTGAGATGATTTCACAGAACACGAAGCAGTTATTCAGAAAGCTTCTTTCTCTTTGTTATCGGAGGATATTTCCTTTGGCTCTATAGTCTTCAAAGGGATCAGTAATATCTGTTCTCAGATTCCACAGAAATAAGACTAGCAAAGAGATCCACGAAATACAGATGTAACTCTGTGAGATGATTTAACAGAACACCGAGCAGTTTCTCAGAAAGCATCTTTCCAGATTTCATCTGAGGATATTTTCTTTTTCACCATAGCCCTCTATGGGCTTCCAAATATCATTTTGCCAATTCCACAAGAACTGTCTTAGCGAAAAGCTTCTTGAGGAGAAAGCTGTAACTCTGTGAGATGATTTCATAGAACACGAAGAAGTTTCTCAGAACGCTTCTTTCTCTTTGTTATCGGAGGATATTTCCTTTGGCCCTATGGTCTTCAAAGGGATCCGAAATATCTGTTCTCAGATTCCACAGAAATAAGGCTAGCAAAGAGAGCCACGAAATACAGATGTAACTCTGTGAGATGAATTAACAGAACACTAAGCAGTTTCTCAGAAAGCTTCTTTCCAGATTTCATCTGAGGATATTTCCTTTTTCGCCATAGCCCTCTAAGGGCTTCCAAATATCACTTTGCCAATTCCACAAGAACTGTCTTAGCGAAAGGCTTCTTGAGGGGAAAGCTGTAACTCTGTGAGATGATTTCACAGAAGACAAAGAAGTTTCTCAGAAAGCTTCTTTCTCTTTGTTATCGGAGGATATTTCCTTTGGCCCTATAGTCTTCAAATGGATCCGAAATATCTGTTCTCAGATTCCACAGAAATAAGGCTAGCAACGAGATCCAAGAAATACAGATGTAACTCTGCGAGATGAATAAGCAGAACACTAAGTAGTTTCTCAGAAAGCTTCTTTCCAGATTTCATCTGAGGATATTTAATTTTTCACCATAGCCCTCTATGGGCTTCCAAATATCACTTTGCCAATTCCACAAGAACTGTCTTAGCGAAAGGCTTCTTGAGGGGAAAGCTGTAACTCTGTGATATGGTTTCACAGAACACAAAGAAGTTTCTCAGGAAGCTTCTTTCTCTTTGTTATCGGAGGATATTTCCTTTGTCCATATAGTCTTCAAAGGGATCCCAAATATCTGTTCTCAGATTCCACAGAAATAAGGCTAGCAAAGAGATCCACGAAATACAGATGTAACTCTGTGAGTGGAAGTCATACATCACAGAGCAGTTTCTCAGAAAGCTTCTTTCCAGATTTCATCTGAGTATATTTCCTTTTTCACCTTAGCCCGCTATGGGCTTCCAAATATCACTTTGCCAATTCCACAAGAACTGTCTTAGCGAAAGGCTTCTTGAGGGGAAAGCTGTAACTCTGTGAGTAGGTTTCAGAGAACACATAGAAGTTTCTCAGAAAGCTTCATTCTCTTTTTTTTCGGAGGATATTTCCTTTAGCCCTATAGTCTTCAAAGGGATCCGAAATATCTGTTCTCAGATTCCACAGAAATAAAGCTAGCAAAGAGATCCACGAAATACAGATGTAACTCTGTGAGTGGAAGTCATACATCACAGATCACTTTCTCTGAAAGTTCTTTCCAGATTTCATCTGAGGATATTTCCTTTTTCACAACAGCCCTCTATGGGCTTCCAAATATCACTTTGCCAAATCCACAAGAACTGTCGTAGCGAAAGGCTTCTTGAGGGGAAAGCTGTAACTCTGTGAGATGATTTCACAGAACACTAAGCAGTTTCTCAGAAAGCTTCTTTCCGGATTTCTTCTGAGGATATTTCCTTTTTCGCCATAACCCTCTAAGGGCTTCCAAATATCACTTTGCCAATTCCACAAGAACTGTCTTAGCGAAAGGCTTCTTGAGGGGAAAGCTGTAACTCTGTGAGTTGATTTCACAGAACACAAAGAAGTTTCTCAGAAAGCTTCTTTCTCTTTGTTATCGGAGGATATTTCCTTTGGCCCTATAGTCTTCAAAGGGATCCGAAATATCTGTTCTCAGATTCCACAGAAATAAGACTAGCAAAGAGATCCACGAAATACAGATGTAACTCTGTGAGATGAATTAACAGAACACTAAGCAGTTTCTCAGAAAGCTTCTTTCCAGATTTCATCTGAGGATATTTCCTTTTTCACCATAGCCCTCCATGGGCTTCCAAATATCACTTTGACAATTCCACAAGAACTGTCTTAGCGAAAGGCTTCTTGAGGGGAAAGCTGTAACTCTGTGAGATGATTTCACAGAACACAAAGAAGTTTCTCAGAACGCTTCTTTCTCTTTGTTATTTGAGGATATTTCCTTTGGCCCTATAGTCTTCAAAGGGATCCGAAATATCTGTTCTCAGATTCTACAGAAATAAGGCTAGCAAAGAGATCCACGAAATACAGATTGAACTCTGTGAGATGAATTAACAGAACACTAAGCAGTTTCTCAGAAAGCTTCTTTCCAGATTTCATCTGAGGATATTTCCTTTTTCACCATAGCCCTCTATAGGCTTCCAAATATCACTTTGCCAATTACACAAGAACTGTCTTAGCGAAAGTCTTCTTGAGGGGAAAGCTGTAACTCTGTGAGATGATTTCACAGAACACAAAGAAGTTTCTCAGAAAGCTTCTTTCTCTTTGTTATCGGAGGATATTTCCTTTGGCCCTATAGTCTTCAAAGGGATCCGAAATATCTGTTCTCAGATTCCACAGAAATAAGGCTAGCAAAGAGATCCACGAAATACACATGTAACTCTGTGAGTGGAAGTCACCCATCACAGAGAAGTTTCTCAGAAAGCTTCTTTCCAGATTTCATCTGAGGATATTTCCTTTTTCACCATAGGCCTCTATGGGCTTCCAAATATCACTTTGCTAATTCCACAAGAACTGTCTTAGCGAAAGGCTTCTTGAGGGGAAAGCTGTAACTCTGTGAGGTGATTTCACAGAACACAAAGAAGTTTCTCAGAAAGCTTCTTTCTCTTTGTTATCGGAGGATATTTCCTTTGGCCCTATAATCTTAAAAGGGATTCTAAATATCTGTTCTCAGATTCCACAGAAATAAGGCTAGCAAAGAGATCCACGAAATACAGATGTTACTCTGCTAGATGAATAAGCAGAACACTAAGCAGTTTCTCAGAAAGCTTCTTTCCAGATTTCATCTGAGGATATTTCCTTTTTCACCATAGCCCCCTAGGGGCTTCCAAATATCACTTTGCCAGTTCCACAAGAACTGTCTTAGCCTAAGGCTTCTTGAGGGGAAATCTGTAACTCTGTGAGATGATTTCACAGAACACGAAGAATGTATTCAGAAAGCTTCTTTCTCTTTGTTATCGGAGGATATTTCCTTTGGCCCTATAGTCTTCAAATGGATCCGAAATATCTGTTCTCAGATTCCACAGAAATAAGGCTAGCAAAGAGATCCACGAAATACAGATGTAACTCTGTGAGATGAATAAACAGAACATTAAGCAGTTTCTCAGAAAGCTTCTTTCCAGGTTTCATCTGAGGATATTTCCTTTTTCACCATAGCCCTCCATGGGCTTCCAAATATCACTCTGCCAATTCCACAAGAACTGTCTTAGCGAAAGGCTTCTGGAGGGGAAAGCTGTAACTCTGTGAGATGATTTCACAAAACACAAAGAAGTTTCTCACAAAGCTTCTTTCTCTTTGTTATCGGAGGATATTTCCTTTGGCCCTATAGTCTTCAAAAGGATCCGAAATATCTGTTTTCAGATTCCACAGAAATAAGGCTAGCAAAGAGATCCACGAAATACAGATGTACCTCTGTGAGATGAATTAACAGAACACTAAGCAATTTCTCAGAAAGCTTCTTTCCTGATTTCATCTGAGGATATTTCCTTTTTCACCATAGCCCTCTATGGGCTTCCAAATATCACTTTGCCAATTCCACAAGAACTGTCGTAGCGAAAGGCTTCTTGATGGGAAAGCTGTAACTCTGTGATATGATTTCACAGAACACAAAGAAGTTTCTCAGAAAGCATATATCGCTTTGTTATCGGAGGATATTTCCTTTGGCTCTATAGACTTCAAAGGGATCCGAAATATCTGTTCTCAGATTCCACAGAAATAAGGCTAGCAAAGAGATCCACGAAATACAGATGTAACTCTGTGAGATGATTTAACAGAACACTAAGCAGTTTCTCAGAAAGCTTCTTTCCAGATTTCATCTGAGGACATTTTCTTATTCACCATAGCCCTCTATGGGCCTTCAAATATCATTTTGCCAATTCCACAAGAACTGTCTTAGCGAAAAGCTTCTTGAGGGGAAAGCTGTAACTCTGTGAGATGATTTCACAGAACACGAAGAAGTTATTTAGAAAGCCTCTTTCTCTTTGTTATCGGAGGATATTTCCTTTGGCCCTATAGTCTTCAAATGGATCCGAAATATCTGTTCTCAGATTCCACAGAAATAAGGCTAGCAAAGAGATCCAAGAAATACAGATGTAACTCTGTGAGATGAATAAGCAGAACACTAAGCAGTTTCTCAGAAAGCTTCTTTCCAGATTTCATCTGAGGATATTTCCTTTTTCACCATAGCCCTCTATGGGCTTCCAAATATCACTTTGCCAATTCCTCAAGAACTGTCTTAGTGAAAGGCTTATTGAGGGAAAAGCTGTAACTCTGTGAGATGATTTCACAGAACACAAAGAAGTTATTCAGAAGGCTTCTTTCTCTTTGTTATCGGAGGATATTTCCTTTGGACCTATAGTCTTCAAAGTGATCCGAAATATCTGTTCTCAGATTCCACAGAAATAAGGCTAGCAAAGAGATCCAGGAAATACAGATGTAACTCTGTGAGTGGAAGACATACATCACAGAGTAGTTTCTCAGAAAGCTTCTTTCCAGATTTCATCTGAGGATATTTCCTTTTTCACCGTAGCAATCTATGGGCTTCCAAATATCACTTTGCCAATTCCACAAGAACTGTCTTAGCGAAAGGCTTCTTGAGGGGAAAGCCGTAACTCTGTGAGATGATTTCACAGATCACGAAGCAGTTATTCAGAAAGCTTCTTTCTCTTTGTTATCGGAAGGTATTTCCTTTGGCTCTATAGTCTTCAAAGGGATCCGTAATATCTGTTCTCAGATTCCACAGAAATGAGACTAGCAATGAGATCCACGAAATAGAGATGTAAATCTGTGAGATGATTTAACAGAACACTGAGCAGTTTCTCAGAAAGCCTCTTTCCAGATTTCACCTGAGGATATTTTCTTTTTCACCATAGCCCTCTATGGGCTTCCAAATATCATTTTGCCAATACCACAAGAACTGTCTTAGCGAAAGGCTTCTTGAGGGGAAAGCTGTAACTCTGTGAGATGATTTCACAGAACACGAAGAAGTTAATCAGAAAGCTTCTTTCTCTTTGTTATCGGAAGATATTTCCTTTGGCCCTGTAGTCTTCAAAAGGATCCCAAATATCTGTTCTCAGATTCCAAAGAAATAAGGCTAGCAAAGAGATCCAAGAAATACAGATGTAACTCTGTGAGATGAATATACAGAACACTAAGCCCTTTCTCAGAAAGCTTCTTTACAAATTTCATCTGAGGATATTTCCTTTTTCACCAAAGCCCTCTATGGGCTTCCAAATATCACTATGCCAATTCCACAAGAACTGTCTTAGCGAAAGGCTCCTTGAGGGGAAAGCTGTAACTCTGTGAGATGATTTCACAGAACACAAAGAAGTTTCTCACAAAGCTTGTTTCTCTTTGTTATCGGAGGATATTTCCTTTGGCCCTATAGTCTTCAAATGGATCCGAAATATCTGTTCTCAGATTCCACAGAAATAAGGCTAGCAAAGAGATCCACGAAATACAGATGTAACTCTGTGAGATGAATAAACGGAATATTAAGCAGTTTCTCAGAAAGCTTCTTTCCAGGTTTCATCTGAGGATATTTCCTTTTTCACCATAGCCCTCCATGGGCTTCCAAATATCACTTTGCCAATTCCACAAGAACTGTCTTAGCGAAAGGCTTCTTTAGGGGAAAGCTGTAACTCTGTGAGATGATTTCAGAAAACACAAAGAAGATTCTCAGAAAGCTTCTTTCTCTTTGTTATCGGAGGATAATTCCTTTGGCCCTATAGTCTTCAAAAGGATCCGAAATATCTGTTTTCAGTTTCCACAGAAATAAGGCTAGCAAAGAGATCCACGAAATACAGATGTACCTCTGTGAGATGAATTAACAGAACACTAAGCAGTTTCTCAGAAAGTTTCTTTCCTGATTTCATCTGAGGATATTTCCTTTTTCACCATAGCCCTCTGTGGGCTTCCAAATATCACTTTGCCAATTCCAGAAGAACTGTCGTAGCGAAAGACTTCTTGAGGGGAAAGCTGTAACTCTGTGAGATGATTTCACAGAACACAAAGAAGTTTCTCAGAACGCTTCTTTCTCTTTGTTATTTGAGGATATTTCCTTTGGCCCTATAGTCTTCAAAGGGATCCGAAATATCTGTTCTCAGATTCTACAGAAATAAGGCTAGCAAAGAGATCCACGAAATACAGATGGAACTCTGTGAGATGAATTAACAGAACACTAAGCAGTTTCTCAGAAAGCTTCTTTCCAGATTTCATCTGAGGATATTTCCTTTTTCACCATAGCCCTCTATAGGCTTCCAAATATCACTTTGCCAATTACACAAGAACTGTCTTAGCGAAAGTCTTCTTGAGGGGAAAGCTGTAACTCTGTGAGATGATTTCACAGAACACAAAGAAGTTTCTCAGAAAGCTTCTTTCTCTTTGTTATCGTTGGATATTTCCTTTGGCCCTATAGTCTTCAAAGGGATCCGAAATATCTGTTCTCAGATTCCACAGAAATAAGGCTAGCAAAGAGATCCACGAAATACACATGTAACTCTGTGAGTGGAAGTCACCCATCACAGAGAAGTTTCTCCGAAAGCTTCTTTCCAGATTTCATCTGAGGATATTTCCTTTTTCACCATAGCCCTCTATGGGCTTCCAAATATCACTTTGCTAATTCCACAAGAACTGTCTTAGCGAAAGGCTTCTTGAGGGGAAAGCTGTAACTCTGTGAGGTGATTTCACAGAACACAAAGAAGTTTCTCAGAAAGCTTCTTTCTCTTTGTTATCGGAGGATATTTCCTTTGGCCCTATAATCTTAAAAGGGATTCTAAATATCTGTTCTCAGATTCCACAGAAATAAGGCTAGCAAAGAGATCCACGAAATACAGATGTTACTCTGCTAGATGAATAAGCAGAACACTAAGCAGTTCCTCAGAAAGCTTCTTTCCAGATTTCATCTGAGGATATTTCCTTTTTCACCATAGCCCCCTAGGGGCTTCCAAATATCACTTTGCCAGTTCCACAAGAACTGTCTTAGCCTAAGGCTTCTTGAGGGGAAATCTGTAACTCTGTGAGATGATTTCACAGAACACGAAGAATGTATTCAGAAAGCTTCTTTCTCTTTGTTATCGGAGGATATTTCCTTTGGCCCTATAGTCTTCAAATGGATCCGAAATATCTGTTCTCAGATTCCACAGAAATAAGGCTAGCAAAGAGATCCACGAAATACAGATGTAACTCTGTGAGATGAATAAACAGAACATTAAGCAGTTTCTCAGAAAGCTTCTTTCCAGGTATCATCTGAGGATATTTCCTTTTTCACCATAGCCCTCCATGGGCTTCCAAATATCACTCTGCCAATTCCACAAGAACTGTCTTAGCGAAAGGCTTCTGGAGGGGAAAGCTGTAACTCTGTGAGATGATTTCACAAAACACAAAGAAGTTTCTCACAAAGCTTCTTTCTCTTTGTTATCGGAGGATATTTCCTTTGGCCCTATAGTCTTCAAAAGGATCCGAAATATCTGTTTTCAGATTCCACAGAAATAAGGCTAGCAAAGAGATCCACGAAATACAGATGTACCTCTGTGAGATGAATTAACAGAACACTAAGCAGTTTCTCAGAAAGCTTCTTTCCTGATTTCATCTGAGGATATTTCCTTTTTCACCATAGCCCTCTATGGGCTTCCAAATATCACTTTGCCAATTCCACAACAACTGTCGTAGCGAAAGGCTTCTTGATGGGAAAGCTGTAACTCTGTGATATGATTTCACAGAACACAAAGAAGTTTCTCAGAAAGCATATATCGCTTTGTTATCGGAGGATATTTCCTTTGGCTCTATAGACTTCAAAGGGATCCGAAATATCTGTTCTCAGATTCCACAGAAATAAGGCTAGCAAAGAGATCCACGAAATACAGATGTAACTCTGTGAGATGATTTAACAGAACACTAAGCAGTTTCTCAGAAAGCTTCTTTCCAGATTTCATCTGAAGACATTTTCTTATTCACCATAGCCCTCTATGGGCCTTCAAATATCATTTTGCCAATTCCACAAGAACTGTCTTAGCGAAAAGCTTCTTGAGGGGAAAGCTGTAACTCTGTGAGATGATTTCACAGAACACGAAGAAGTTATTTAGAAAGCCTCTTTCTCTTTGTTATCGGAGGATATTTCCTTTGGCCCTATAGTCTTCAAATGGATCCGAAATATCTGTTCTCAGATTCCACAGAAATAAGGCTAGCAAAGAGATCCAAGAAATACAGATGTAACTCTGTGAGATGAATAAGCAGAACACTAAGCAGTTTCTCAGAAAGCTTCTTTCCAGATTTCATCTGAGGATATTTCCTTTTTCACCATAGCCCTCTATGGGCTTCCAAATATCACTTTGCCAATTCCACAAGAACTGTCTTAGTGAAAGGCTTATTGAGGGAAAATCTGTAACTCTGTGAGATGATTTCACAGAACACAAAGAAGTTATTCAGAAGGCTTCTTTCTCTTTGTTATCGGAGGATATTTCCTTTGGACCTATAGTCTTCAAAGGGATCCGAAATATCTGTTCTCAGATTCCACAGAAATAAGGCTAGCAAAGAGATCCACGAAATACAGATGTAACTCTGTGAGTGGAAGACATACATCACAGAGTAGTTTCTCAGAAAGCTTCTTTCGAGATTTCATCTGAGGATATTTCCTTTTTCACCGTAGCAATCTATGGGCTTCCAAATATCACTTTGCCAATTCCACAAGAACAGTCTTAGCGAAAGGCTTCTTGAGGGGAAAGCCGTAACTCTGTGAGATGATTTCACAGATCACGAAGCAGTTATTCAGAAAGCTTCTTTCTCTTTGTTATCGGAAGGTATTTCCTTTGGCTCTATAGTCTTCAAAGGGATCCGTAATATCTGTTCTCAGATTCCACAGAAATGAGACTAGCAAAGAGATCCACGAAATACAGATGTAAATCTGTGAGATGATTTAACAGAACACTGAGCAGTTTCTCAGAAAGCTTCTTTCCAGATTTCACCTGAGGATATTTTCTTTTTCACCATAGCCCTCTATGTGCTTCCAAATATCTTTTTGCCAATACCACAAGAACTGTCTTAGCGAAAGGCTTCTTGAGGGGAAAGCTGTAACTCTGTGAGATGATTTCACAGAACACGAAGAAGTTAATCAGAAAGCTTCTTTCTCTTTGTTATCGGAAGATATTTCCTTTGGCCCTGTAGTCTTCAAAAGGATCCCAAATATCTGTTCTCAGATTCCAAAGAAATAAGGCTAGCAAAGAGATCCAAGAAATACAGATGTAACTCTGTGAGATGAATATACAGAACACTAAGCCCTTTCTCAGAAAGCTTCTTTACAAATTTCATCTGAGGATATTTCCTTTTTCACCAAAGCCCTCTATGGGCTTCCAAATATCACTATGCCAATTCCACAAGAACTGTCTTAGCGAAAGGCTCCTTGAGGGGAAAGCTGTAACTCTGTGAGATGATTTCACAGAACACAAAGAAGTTTCTCACAAAGCTTGTTTCTCTTTGTTATCGGAGGATATTTCCTTTGGCCCTATAGTCTTCAAATGGATCCGAAATATCTGTTCTCAGATTCCACAGAAATAAGGCTAGCAAAGAGATCCACGAAATACAGATGTAACTCTGTGAGATGAATAAACAGAATATTAAGCAGTTTCTCAGAAAGCTTCTTTCCAGGTTTCATCTGAGGATATTTCCTTTTTCACCATAGCCCTCCATGGGCTTCCAAATATCACTTTGCCAATTCCACAAGAACTGTCTTAGCGTAAGGCTTCTTTAGGGGAAAGCTGTAACTCTGTGAGATGATTTCAGAAAACACAAAGAAGATTCTCAGAAAGCTTCTTTCTCTTTGTTATCGGAGGATATTTCTTTTGGCCCTATAGTCTTCAAAGGGATCCGAAATATCTGTTCTCAGATTCCACAGAAATAAGGCTAGCAAAGAGATCCACGAAATACAGATGTAACTCTGTGAGATGAATTAACAGAAAACTAAGCAGTTTCTCAGAAAGCTTCTTTCCAGATTTCATCTGAGGATATTTCCTTTTTCAACATAGCCCTCTATGGGCTTCCAAATATCACTTTGACAATTCCACAAGAACTGTCTTAGCGAAAGGCTTCTTGAGGGGAAAGCTGTAACTCTGTGAGATGATTTCACAGAACACGAAGCAGTTATTCAGAAAGCTTCTTTCTCTTTGTTATCGGAGGATATTTCCTTTGTCCCTATAGTCTTCAAAGGGATCCGATTTATCTGTTCTCAGATTCCACAGAAATAAGGCTAGCAAAGAGATCCACGAAATACAGATGGACCTCTGTGAGGTGATTTAAGAGAACACTAAGCAGTTTCTCAGAAAGCTTCTTTCCAGATTTCATCTGAGGATATTTCCTTTTTCACCATAGCCCTCTATGGGCTTTCGCATATCACTTTGCATATTCCACAAGAACTGTCTTAGCGAAAGGCTTCTTGAGGGGAAAGCTGTAACTCTGTGAGATGATTTCACAGAACACAAAGAAATTTCTCAGAAAGCTTCTTTCTCTTTCTTATCGGAGGATATTTCCTTTGGCCCTATAGTCTTCAAAGGGATCCGAAATATCTGTTCTCAGATTCCACAGAAATAAGGCTAGCCAAGAGATCCACGAAATACAGATGGAACTCTGTGAGTGGAAGTCATACATCGCAGAGCACTTTCTCAGAAACCTTCTTTCCAGATTTCATCTGAGGATATTTCCTTTTTCACAATAGCCCTCTATGGGGTTCCAAATATCACTTTGCCAATTCCACAAGAACTGTCTTAGCGAAAGGCTTCTTGAGAGGAAAGCTGTAACTCTGGAGATGATTTCAGAGAACACAAAGAAGTTTCTCAGAAAGCTTCTTTATCTTTGTTATCGGAGGATATTTCCTTTGGCCATATGGTCTTCAAAGGGATCCGAAATATCTGTTCTCAGATTCTACAGAAATAAGGCTAGCAAAGGGATGCACGAAATACAGATGGAACTCTGTGAGATGAATTAACAGAACACTAAGCAGTTTCTCAGAAAGCTTCTTTCCAGATTTCATCTGGGATATTTCCTTTTTCACCATAGCCCTATATGGGCTTCCAAATATCACTTTGCCAATTCCACAAGAACTGTCTTAGCGAAAGGTTTCTTGAGGGGAAAGCTGTAACTCTGTGAGATGATTTCACAGAACACAAAGAAGTTTCTCAGAAAGCTTCTTTCTCTTTGTAATCGGAGGATATTTCCTTTGGCCCTATAGTCTTCAAAGGGATCCGAAATATCTGTTCTCAGATTCCACAGAAATAAGGCTAGCAAAGAGATCCACGAAATACAGATGTAGCTCTGTGAGTGGAAGTCATACATCACAGAGCAGTTTCTCAGAAAGCTTCTTTCCAGATTTCATCTGAGGATATTTCCTTTTTCACCATAGCCCTCTATGGGCTTCCAAATATCACTTTGCCAATTACACAAGAACTGTCTTAGCGAAAGGCTTCTTGAGGGCAAAGCTGTAACTCTGTGAGATGATTTCACAGAACACAAAGAAGTTTCTCAGAAAGCTTCTTTCTCTTTGTTATAGGAGGATATTTCCTTTGGCCCTATAGTCTTCAAAGGGATCCGAAATATCTGTTCTCAGATTCCACAGAAATAAGGCTAGCAAAGAGATCCACGAAATACAGATGGAACTCTGTGAGTGGAAGTCATACATCACAGAGCAGTTTCTCAGAAAGCTTCTTTCCAGATTTCATCTGAGGATATTTTCTTTTTCACAATAGCCCTCTATGGGCTTCCAAATATCACTTTGCCAATTCCACAAGAACTGTCTTAGCGAAAGGCTTCTTGAGGTGAAAGCTGTAATTCTGTGAGATGATTTCACGGAACACAAAGAAGTTTCTCAGAACGCTTCTTTCTCTTTGTTATCGGAGGATATTTCCTTTGGCCCTATAGTCTTCCAAGGGATCCGATATATCTGTTCTCAGATTCCACAGAAATAAGGCTAGCAAAGAGATCCACGAAATGCAGATGTTACTCTGCTAGATGAATAAGCAGAACACTAAGCAGTTTCTCAGAAAGCTTCTTTCCAGATTTCATCTGAGGATATTTCCTTTTTCACCATAGCCCCCTAGGGGCTTCCAAATATCACTTTGCCAGTTCCACAAGAACTGTCTTAGCCTAAGGCTTCTTGAGGGGAAATCTGTAACTCTGTGAGATGATTTCACAGAACACGAAGAATGTATTCAGAAAACTTCTTTCTCTTTGTTATCGGAGGATATTTCCTTTGGCCCTATAGTCTTCAAATGGATCCGAAATATCTGTTCTCAGATTCCACAGAAATAAGGCTAGCAAAGAGATCCACGAAATACAGATGTAACTCTGTGAGATGAATAAACAGAACATTAAGCAGTTTCTCAGAAAGCTTCTTTCCAGGTTTCATCTGAGGATATTTCCTTTTTCACCATAGCCCTCCATGGGCTTCCAAATATCACTCTGCCAATTCCACAAGAACTGTCTTAGCGAAAGGCTTCTGGAGGGGAAAGCTGTAACTCTGTGAGATGATTTCACAAAACACAAAGAAGTTTCTCACAAAGCTTCTTTCTCTTTGTTATCGGAGGATATTTCCTTTGGCCCTATAGTCTTCAAAAGGATCCGAAATATCTGTTTTCAGATTCCACAGAAATAAGGCTAGCAAAGAGATCCACGAAATACAGATGTACCTCTGTGAGATGAATTAACAGAACACTAAGCAGTTTCTCAGAAAGCTTCTTTCCTGATTTCATCTGAGGATATTTCCTTTTTCACCATAGCCCTCTATGGGCTTCCAAATATCACTTTGCCAATTCCACAAGAACTGTCGTAGCGAAAGGCTTCTTGATGGGAAAGCTGTAACTCTGTGATATGATTTCACAGAACACAAAGAAGTTTCTCAGAAAGCATATATCGCTTTGTTATCGGAGGATATTTCCTTTGGCTCTATAGACTTCAAAGGGATCCGAAATATCTGTTCTCAGATTCCACAGAAATAAGGCTAGCAAAGAGATCCACGAAATACAGATGTAACTCTGTGAGATGATTTAACAGAACACTAAGCAGTTTCTCAGAAAGCTTCTTTCCAGATTTCATCTGAGGACATTTTCTTATTCACCATAGCCCTCTATGGGCCTTCAAATATCATTTTGCCAATTCCACAAGAACTGTCTTAGCGAAAAGCTTCTTGAGGGGAAAGCTGTAACTCTGTGAGATGATTTCACAGAACACGAAGAAGTTATTTAGAAAGCCTCTTTCTCTTTGTTATCGGAGTTTATTTCCTTTGGCCCTATAGTCTTCAAATGGATCCGAAATATCTGTTCTCAGATTCCACAGAAATAAGGCTAGCAAAGAGATCCAAGAAATACAGATGTAACTCTGTGAGATGAATAAGCAGAACACTAAGCAGTTTCTCAGAAAGCTTCTTTCCAGATTTCATCTGAGGATATTTCCTTTTTCACCATAGCCCTCTATGGGCTTCCAAATATCACTTTGCCAATTCCACAAGAACTGTCTTAGCGAAAGGCTTCTTGAGGGGAAAGCTGTAACTCTCTGAGATGATTTCACAGAACACAAAGAAGTTTCTCAGAAAGCTTATTTCTCTTTGTTATCGGAGGATATTTCTTTTGGCCCTATAGTCTTCAAAGGGATCCGAAATATCTGCTCTCAGATTCCGCAGAAATAAGGCTAGCAAAGAGATCCACGAAATACAGATGTAACTCTGTGAGTGGAAGACATACATCACAGAGTAGTTTCTCAGAAAGCTTCTTTCCAGATTTCATCTGAGGATATTTCCTTTTTCACCGTAGCAATCTATGGGCTTCCAAATATCACTTTGCCAATTCCACAAGAACAGTCTTAGCGAAAGTCTTCTTGAGGGGAAAGCCGTAACTCTGTGAGATGATTTCACAGATCACGAAGCAGTTATTCAGAAAGCTTCTTTCTCTTTGTTATCGGAAGGTATTTCCTTTGGCTCTATAGTCTTCAAAGGGATCCGTAATATCTGTTCTCAGATCCCACAGAAATGAGACTAGCAAAGAGATCCACGAAATAGAGATGTAAATCTGTGAGATGATTTAACAGAACACTGAGCAGTTTCTCAGAAAGCTTCTTTCCAGATTTCACCTGAGGATATTTTCTTTTTCACCATAGCCCTCTATGGGCTTCCAAATATCATTTTGCCAATACCACAAGAACTGTCTTAGCGAAAGGCTTCTTGAGGGGAAAGCTGTAACTCTGTGAGATGATTTCACAGAACACGAAGAAGTTAATCAGAAAGCTTCTTTCTCTTTGTTATCGGAAGATATTTCCTTTGGCCCTGTAGTCTTCAAAAGGATCCCAAATATCTGTTCTCAGATTCCAAAGAAATAAGGCTAGCAAAGAGATCCAAGAAATACAGATGTAACTCTGTGAGATGAATATACAGAACACTAAGCCCTTTCTCAGAAAGCTTCTTTACAAATTTCATCTGAGGATATTTCCTTTTTCACCAAAGCCCTCTAGGGGTTCCAAATATCACTATGCCAATTCCACAAGAACTGTCTTAGCGAAAGGCTCCTTGAGGGGAAAGCTGTAACTCTGTGAGATGATTTCACAGAACACAAAGAAGTTTCTCACAAAGCTTGTTTCTCTTTGTTATCGGAGGATATTTCCTTTGGCCCTATAGTCTTCAAATGGATCCGAAATATCTGTTCTCAGATTCCACAGAAATAAGGCTAGCAAAGAGATCCACGAAATACAGATGTAACTCTGTGAGATGAATAAACAGAATATTAAGCAGTTTCTCAGAAAGCTTCTTTCCAGGTTTCATCTGAGGTTATTTCCTTTTTCACCATAGCCCTCCATGGGCTTCCAAATATCACTTTGCCAATTCCACAAGAACTGTCTTAGCGAAAGGCTTCTTTAGGGGAAAGCTGTAACTCTGTGAGATGATTTCAGAAAACACAAAGAAGATTCTCAGAAAGCTTCTTTCTCTTTGTTATCGGAGGATAATTCCTTTGGTCCTATAGTCTTCAAAAGGATCCGAAATATCTGTTTTCAGATTCCACAGAAATAAGACTAGCAAAGAGATCCACGAAATACAGATGTACCTCTGTGAGATGAATTAACAGAACACTAAGCAGTTTCTCAGAAAGTTTCTTTCCTGATTTCATCTGAGGATATTTCCTTTTTCACCATAGCCCTCTGTGGGCTTCCAAATATCACTTTGCCAATTCCAGAAAAACTGTCGTAGCGAAAGGCTTCTTGAGGGGAAAGCTGTAACTCTGTGAGATGATTTCACAGAACACAAAGAAGTTTCTCAGAACGCTTCTTTCTCTTTGTTATTTGAGGATATTTCCTTTGGCCCTATAGTCTTCAAAGGGATCCGAAATATCTGTTCTCAGATTCTACAGAAATAAGGCTAGCAAAGAGATCCACGAAATACAGATGGAACTCTGTGAGATGAATTAACAGAACACTAAGCAGTTTCTCAGAAAGCTTCTTTCCAGATTTCATCTGAGGATATTTCCTTTTTCACCATAGCCCTCTATAGGCTTCCAAATATCACTTTGCCAATTCCACAAGAACTGTCTTAGCGAAAGTCTTCTTGAGGGGAAAGCTGTAACTCTGTGAGATGATTTCACAGAACACAAAGAAGTTTCTCAGAAAGCTTCTTTCTCTTTGTTATCGGAGGATATTTCCTTTGGCCCTAGAGTCTTCAAAGGGATCCGAAATATCTGTTCTCAGATTCCACAGAAATAAGGCTAGCAAAGAGATCCACGAAATACAGATGTAACTCTGTGAGTGGAAGTCATACATCACAGAGCAGTTTCTCAGAAAGCTTCTTTCCAGATTTCATCTGAGGATATTTCCTTTTTCACCATAGCCCTCTATGGGCTTCCAAATATCACTTTGCCAATTACACAAGAACTGTCTTAGCGAAAGGGTTCTTGAGGGCAAAGCTGTAACTCTGTGAGATGACTTCACAGAACACAAAGAAGTTTCTCAGAATGCTTCTTTCTCTTTGTTATAGGAGGATATTTCCTTTGGCCCTATAGTCTTCAAAGGGATGCGAAATATCTGTTCTCAGATTCCACAGAAATAAGGCTAGCAAAGAGATCCACGAAATACAGATGGAACTCTGTGAGTGGAAGTCATACATCACAGAGCAGTTTCTCAGAAAGCTTCTTTCCAGATTTCATCTGAGGATATTTTCTTTTTCACAATAGCCCTCTATGGGCTTCCAAATATCACTTTGCCAATTCCACAAGAACTGTCTTAGCGAAAGGCTTCTTGAGGTGAAAGCTGTAATTCTGTGAGATGATTTCACAGAACTCAAAGAAGTTTCTCAGAACGCTTCTTTCTCTTTGTTATCGGAGGATATTTCCTTTGGCCCTATAGTCTTCCAAGGGATCCGATATATCTGTTCTCAGATTCCACAGAAATAAGGCTAGCAAAGAGATCCACGAAATACAGATGTTACTCTGCTAGATGAATAAGCAGAACACTAAGCAGTTTCTCAGAAAGCTTCTTTCCAGATTTCATCTGAGGATATTTCCTTTTTCACCATAGCCCCCTAGGGGCTTCCAAATATCACTTTGCCAGTTCCACAAGAACTGTCTTAGCCTAAGGCTTCTTGAGGGGAAATCTGTAACTCTGTGAGATGATTTCACAGAACACGAAGAATGTATTCAGAAAGCTTCTTTCTCTTTGTTATCGGAGGATATTTCCTTTGGCCCTATAGTCTTCAAATGGATCCGAAATATCTGTTCTCAGATTCCACAGAAATAAGGCTAGCAAAGAGATCCACGAAATACAGATGTAACTCTGTGAGATGAATAAACAGAACATTAAGCAGTTTCTCAGAAAGCTTCTTTCCAGGTTTCATCTGAGGATATTTCCTTTTTCACCATAGCCCTCTATGGGCTTCCAAATATCACTTTGCCAATTCCACAACAACTGTCGTAGCGAAAGGCTTCTTGATGGGAAAGCTGTAACTCTGTGATATGATTTCACAGAACACAAAGAAGTTTCTCAGAAAGCATATATCGCTTTGTTATCGGAGGATATTTCCTTTGGCTCTATAGACTTCAAAGGGATCCGAAATATCTGTTCTCAGATTCCACAGAAATAAGGCTAGCAAAGAGATCCACGAAATACAGATGTAACTCTGTGAGATGATTTAACAGAACACTAAGCAGTTTCTCAGAAAGCTTCTTTCCAGATTTCATCTGAGGACATTTTCTTATTCACCATAGCCCTCTATGGGCCTTCAAATATCATTTTGCCAATTCCACAAGAACTGTCTTAGCGAAAAGCTTCTTGAGGGGAAAGCTGTAACTCTGTGAGATGATTTCACAGAACACGAAGAAGTTATTTAGAAAGCCTCTTTCTCTTTGTTATCGGAGGATATTTCCTTTGGCCCTATAGTCTTCAAATGGATCCGAAATATCTGTTCTCAGATTCCACAGAAATAAGGCTAGCAAAGAGATCCAAGAAATACAGATGTAACTCTGTGAGATGAATAAGCAGAACACTAAGCAGTTTCTCAGAAAGCTTCTTTCCAGATTTCATCTGAGGATATTTCCTTTTTCACCATAGCCCTCTATGGGCTTCCAAATATCACTTTGCCAATTCCACAAGAACTGTCTTAGTGAAAGGCTTATTGAGGGAAAATCTGTAACTCTGTGAGATGATTTCACAGAACACAAAGAAGTTATTCAGAAGGCTTCTTTCTCTTTGTTATCGGAGGATATTTCCTTTGGACCTATAGTCTTCAAAGGGATCCGAAATATCTGTTCTCAGATTCCACAGAAATAAGGCTAGCAAAGAGATCCACGAAATACAGATGTAACTCTGTGAGTGGAAGACATACATCACAGAGTAGTTTCTCAGAAAGCTTCTTTCGAGATTTCATCTGAGGATATTTCCTTTTTCACCGTAGCAATCTATGGGCTTCCAAATATCACTTTGCCAATTCCACAAGAACAGTCTTAGCGAAAGGCTTCTTGAGGGGAAAGCCGTAACTCTGTGAGATGATTTCACAGATCACGAAGCAGTTATTCAGAAAGCTTCTTTCTCTTTGTTATCGGAAGGTATTTCCTTTGGCTCTATAGTCTTCAAAGGGATCCGTAATATCTGTTCTCAGATTCCACAGAAATGAGACTAGCAAAGAGATCCACGAAATACAGATGTAAATCTGTGAGATGATTTAACAGAACACTGAGCAGTTTCTCAGAAAGCTTCTTTCCAGATTTCACCTGAGGATATTTTCTTTTTCACCATAGCCCTCTATGGGCTTCCAAATATCTTTTTGCCAATACCACAAGAACTGTCTTAGCGAAAGGCTTCTTGAGGGGAAAGCTGTAACTCTGTGAGATGATTTCACAGAACACGAAGAAGTTAATCAGAAAGCTTCTTTCTCTTTGTTATCGGAAGATATTTCCTTTGGCCCTGTAGTCTTCAAAAGGATCCCAAATATCTGTTCTCAGATTCCAAAGAAATAAGGCTAGCAAAGAGATCCAAGAAATACAGATGTAACTCTGTGAGATGAATATACAGAACACTAAGCCCTTTCTCAGAAAGCTTCTTTACAAATTTCATCTGAGGATATTTCCTTTTTCACCAAAGCCCTCTATGGGCTTCCAAATATCACTATGCCAATTCCACAAGAACTGTCTTAGCGAAAGGCTCCTTGAGGGGAAAGCTGTAACTCTGTGAGATGATTTCACAGAACACAAAGAAGTTTCTCACAAAGCTTGTTTCTCTTTGTTATCGGAGGATATTTCCTTTGGCCCTATAGTCTTCAAATGGATCCGAAATATCTGTTCTCAGATTCCACAGAAATAAGGCTAGCAAAGAGATCCACGAAATACAGATGGACCTCTGTGAGGTGATTTAAGAGAACACTAAGCAGTTTCTCAGAAAGCTTCTTTCCAGATTTCATCTGAGGATATTTCCTTTTTCAACATAGCCCTCTATGGGCTTCCAAATATCACTTTGACAATTCCACAAGAACTGTCTTAGCGAAAGGCTTCTTGAGGGGAAAGCTGTAACTCTGTGAGATGATTTCACAGAACATGAAGCAGTTATTCAGAAAGCTTCTTTCTCTTTGTTATCGGAGGATATTTCCTTTGTCCCTATAGTCTTCAAAGGGATCCGATTTATCTGTTCTCAGATTCCACAGAAATAAGGCTAGCAAAGAGATCCACGAAATACAGATGGACCTCTGTGAGGTGATTTAAGAGAACACTAAGCAGTTTCTCAGAAAGCTTCTTTCCAGATTTCATCTGAGGATATTTCCTTTTTCACCATAGCCCTCTATGGGCTTTCGCATATCACTTTGCATATTCCACAAGAACTGTCTTAGCGAAAGGCTTCTTGAGGGGAAAGCTGTAACTCTGTGAGATGATTTCACAGAACACAAAGAAATTTCTCAGAAAGCTTCTTTCTCTTTCTTATCGGAGGATATTTCCTTTGGCCCTATAGTCTTCAAAGGGATCCGAAATATCTGTTCTCAGATTCCACAGAAATAAGGCTAGCCAAGAGATCCACGAAATACAGATGGAACTCTGTGAGTGGAAGTCATACATCGCAGAGCACTTTCTCAGAAACCTTCTTTCCAGATTTCATCTGAGGATATTTCCTTTTTCACAATAGCCCTCTATGGGGTTCCAAATATCACTTTGCCAATTACACAAGAACTGTCTTAGCGAAAGGCTTCTTGAGAGGAAAGCTGTAACTCTGGAGATGATTTCAGAGAACACAAAGAAGTTTCTCAGAAAGCTTCTTTATCCTTGTTATCGGAGGATATTTCCTTTGGCCATATGGTCTTCAAAGGGATCCGAAATATCTGTTCTCAGATTCTACAGAAATAAGGCTAGCAAAGGGATGCACGAAATACAGATGGAACTCTGTGAGATGAATTAACAGAACACTAAGCAGTTTCTCAGAAAGCTTCTTTCCAGATTTCATCTGGGATATTTCCTTTTTCACCATAGCCCTATATGGGCTTCCAAATATCACTTTGCCAATTCCACAAGAACTGTCTTAGCGAAAGGTTTCTTGAGGGGAAAGCTGTAACTCTGTGAGATGATTTCACAGAACACAAAGAAGTTTCTCAGAAAGCTTCTTTCTCTTTGTAATCGGAGGATATTTCCTTTGGCCCTATAGTCTTCAAAGGGATCCGAAATATCTGTTCTCAGATTCCACAGAAATAAGGCTAGCAAAGAGATCCACGAAATACAGATGTAACTCTGTGAGTGGAAGTCATACATCACAGAGCAGTTTCTCAGAAAGCTTCTTTCCAGATTTCATCTGAGGATATTTCCTTTTTCACCATAGCCCTCTATGGGCTTCCAAATATCACTTTGCCAATTACACAAGAACTGTCTTAGCGAAAGGCTTCTTGAGGGCAAAGCTGTAACTCTGTGAGATGATTTCACAGAACACAAAGAAGTTTCTCAGAAAGCTTCTTTCTCTTTGTTATAGGAGGATATTTCCTTTGGCCCTATAGTCTTCAAAGGGATCCGAAATATCTGTTCTCAGATTCCACAGAAATAAGGCTAGCAAAGAGATCCACGAAATACAGATGGAACTCTGTGAGTGGAAGTCATACATCACAGAGCAGTTTCTCAGAAAGCTTCTTTCCAGATTTCATCTGAGGATATTTTCTTTTTCACAATAGCCCTCTATGGGCTTCCAAATATCACTTTGCCAATTCCACAAGAACTGTCTTAGCGAAAGGCTTCTTGAGGTGAAAGCTGTAATTCTGTGAGATGATTTCACGGAACACAAAGAAGTTTCTCAGAACGCTTCTTTCTCTTTGTTATCGGAGGATATTTCCTTTGGCCCTATAGTCTTCCAAGGGATCCGATATATCTGTTCTCAGATTCCACAGAAATAAGGCTAGCAAAGAGATCCACGAAATGCAGATGTTACTCTGCTAGATGAATAAGCAGAACACTAAGCAGTTTCTCAGAAAGCTTCTTTCCAGATTTCATCTGAGGATATTTCCTTTTTCACCATAGCCCCCTAGGGGCTTCCAAATATCACTTTGCCAGTTCCACAAGAACTGTCTTAGCCTAAGGCTTCTTGAGGGGAAATCTGTAACTCTGTGAGATGATTTCACAGAACACGAAGAATGTATTCAGAAAACTTCTTTCTCTTTGTTATCGGAGGATATTTCCTTTGGCCCTATAGTCTTCAAATGGATCCGAAATATCTGTTCTCAGATTCCACAGAAATAAGGCTAGCAAAGAGATCCACGAAATACAGATGTAACTCTGTGAGATGAATAAACAGAACATTAAGCAGTTTCTCAGAAAGCTTCTTTCCAGGTTTCATCTGAGGATATTTCCTTTTTCACCATAGCCCTCCATGGGCTTCCAAATATCACTCTGCCAATTCCACAAGAACTGTCTTAGCGAAAGGCTTCTGGAGGGGAAAGCTGTAACTCTGTGAGATGATTTCACAAAACACAAAGAAGTTTCTCACAAAGCTTCTTTCTCTTTGTTATCGGAGGATATTTCCTTTGGCCCTATAGTCTTCAAAAGGATCCGAAATATCTGTTTTCAGATTCCACAGAAATAAGGCTAGCAAAGAGATCCACGAAATACAGATGTACCTCTGTGAGATGAATTAACAGAACACTAAGCAGTTTCTCAGAAAGCTTCTTTCCTGATTTCATCTGAGGATATTTCCTTTTTCACCATAGCCCTCTATGGGCTTCCAAATATCACTTTGCCAATTCCACAAGAACTGTCGTAGCGAAAGGCTTCTTGATGGGAAAGCTGTAACTCTGTGATATGATTTCACAGAACACAAAGAAGTTTCTCAGAAAGCATATATCGCTTTGTTATCGGAGGATATTTCCTTTGGCTCTATAGACTTCAAAGGGATCCGAAATATCTGTTCTCAGATTCCACAGAAATAAGGCTAGCAAAGAGATCCACGAAATACAGATGTAACTCTGTGAGATGATTTAACAGAACACTAAGCAGTTTCTCAGAAAGCTTCTTTCCAGATTTCATCTGAGGACATTTTCTTATTCACCATAGCCCTCTATGGGCCTTCAAATATCATTTTGCCAATTCCACAAGAACCGTCTTAGCGAAAAGCTTCTTGAGGGGAAAGCTGTAACTCTGTGAGATGATTTCACAGAACACGAAGAAGTTATTTAGAAAGCCTCTTTCTCTTTGTTATCGGAGTTTATTTCCTTTGGCCCTATAGTCTTCAAATGGATCCGAAATATCTGTTCTCAGATTCCACAGAAATAAGGCTAGCAAAGAGATCCAAGAAATACAGATGTAACTCTGTGAGATGAATAAGCAGAACACTAAGCAGTTTCTCAGAAAGCTTCTTTCCAGATTTCATCTGAGGATATTTCCTTTTTCACCATAGCCCTCTATGGGCTTCCAAATATCACTTTGCCAATTCCACAAGAACTGTCTTAGCGAAAGGCTTCTTGAGGGGAAAGCTGTAACTCTCTGAGATGATTTCACAGAACACAAAGAAGTTTCTCAGAAAGCTTCTTTCTCTTTGTTATCGGAGGATTTTTCTTTTGGCCCTATAGTCTTCAAAGGGATCCGAAATATCTGCTCTCAGATTCCGCAGAAATAAGGCTAGCAAAGAGATCCACGAAATACAGATGTAACTCTGTGAGTGGAAGACATACATCACAGAGTAGTTTCTCAGAAAGCTTCTTTCCAGATTTCATCTGAGGATATTTCCTTTTTCACCGTAGCAATCTATGGGCTTCCAAATATCACTTTGCCAATTCCACAAGAACAGTCTTAGCGAAAGTCTTCTTGAGGGGAAAGCCGTAACTCTGTGAGATGATTTCACAGATCACGAAGCAGTTATTCAGAAAGCTTCTTTCTCTTTGTTATCGGAAGGTATTTCCTTTTGCTCTATAGTCTTCAAAGGGATCCGTAATATCTGTTCTCAGATCCCACAGAAATGAGACTAGCAAAGAGATCCACGAAATAGAGATGTAAATCTGTGAGATGATTTAACAGAACACTGAGCAGTTTCTCAGAAAGCTTCTTTCCAGATTTCACCTGAGGATATTTTCTTTTTCACCATAGCCCTCTATGGGCTTCCAAATATCATTTTGCCAATACCACAAGAACTGTCTTAGCGAAAGGCTTCTTGAGGTGAAAGCTGTAACTCTGTGAGATGATTTCACAGAACACGAAGAAGTTAATCAGAAAGCTTCTTTCTCTTTGTTATCGGAAGATATTTCCTTTGGCCCTGTAGTCTTCAAAAGGATCCCAAATATCTGTTCTCAGATTCCAAAGAAATAAGGCTAGCAAAGAGATCCAAGAAATACAGATGTAACTCTGTGAGATGAATATACAGAACACTAAGCCCTTTCTCAGAAAGCTTCTTTACAAATTTCATCTGAGGATATTTCCTTTTTCACCAAAGCCCTCTATGGGCTTCCAAATATCACTATGCCAATTCCACAAGAACTGTCTTAGCGAAAGGCTCCTTGAGGGGAAAGCTGTAACTCTGTGAGATGATTTCACAGATCACGAAGAAGTTAATCAGAAAGCTTCTTTCTCTTTGTTATAGGAGGATATTTCCTTTGGCCCTATAGTCTTCAAAGGGATCCGAAATATCTGTTCTCAGATTCCACAGAAATAAGGCTAGCAAAGAGATCCACGAAATACAGATGGAACTCTGTGAGTGGAAGTCATACATCACAGAGCAGTTTCTCAGAAAGCTTCTTTCCAGATTTCATCTGAGGATATTTTCTTTTTCACAATAGCCCTCTATGGGCTTCCAAATATCACTTTGCCAATTCCACAAGAACTGTCTTAGCGAAAGGCTTCTTGAGGTGAAAGCTGTAATTCTGTGAGATGATTTCACGGAACACAAAGAAGTTTCTCAGAACGCTTCTTTCTCTTTGTTATCGGAGGATATTTCCTTTGGCCCTATAGTCTTCCAAGGGATCCGATATATCTGTTCTCAGATTCCACAGAAATAAGGCTAGCAAAGAGATCCACGAAATGCAGATGTTACTCTGCTAGATGAATAAGCAGAACACTAAGCAGTTTCTCAGAAAGCTTCTTTCCAGATTTCATCTGAGGATATTTCCTTTTTCACCATAGCCCCCTAGGGGCTTCCAAATATCACTTTGCCAGTTCCACAAGAACTGTCTTAGCCTAAGGCTTCTTGAGGGGAAATCTGTAACTCTGTGAGATGATTTCACAGAACACGAAGAATGTATTCAGAAAACTTCTTTCTCTTTGTTATCGGAGGATATTTCCTTTGGCCCTATAGTCTTCAAATGGATCCGAAATATCTGTTCTCAGATTCCACAGAAATAAGGCTAGCAAAGAGATCCACGAAATACAGATGTAACTCTGTGAGATGAATAAACAGAACATTAAGCAGTTTCTCAGAAAGCTTCTTTCCAGGTTTCATCTGAGGATATTTCCTTTTTCACCATAGCCCTCCATGGGCTTCCAAATATCACTCTGCCAATTCCACAAGAACTGTCTTAGCGAAAGGCTTCTGGAGGGGAAAGCTGTAACTCTGTGAGATGATTTCACAAAACACAAAGAAGTTTCTCACAAAGCTTCTTTCTCTTTGTTATCGGAGGATATTTCCTTTGGCCCTATAGTCTTCAAAAGGATCCGAAATATCTGTTTTCAGATTCCACAGAAATAAGGCTAGCAAAGAGATCCACGAAATACAGATGTACCTCTGTGAGATGAATTAACAGAACACTAAGCAGTTTCTCAGAAAGCTTCTTTCCTGATTTCATCTGAGGATATTTCCTTTTTCACCATAGCCCTCTATGGGCTTCCAAATATCACTTTGCCAATTCCACAAGAACTGTCGTAGCGAAAGGCTTCTTGATGGGAAAGCTGTAACTCTGTGATATGATTTCACAGAACACAAAGAAGTTTCTCAGAAAGCATATATCGCTTTGTTATCGGAGGATATTTCCTTTGGCTCTATAGACTTCAAAGGGATCCGAAATATCTGTTCTCAGATTCCACAGAAATAAGGCTAGCAAAGAGATCCACGAAATACAGATGTAACTCTGTGAGATGATTTAACAGAACACTAAGCAGTTTCTCAGAAAGCTTCTTTCCAGATTTCATCTGAGGACATTTTCTTATTCACCATAGCCCTCTATGGGCCTTCAAATATCATTTTGCCAATTCCACAAGAACTGTCTTAGCGAAAAGCTTCTTGAGGGGAAAGCTGTAACTCTGTGAGATGATTTCACAGAACACGAAGAAGTTATTTAGAAAGCCTCTTTCTCTTTGTTATCGGAGTTTATTTCCTTTGGCCCTATAGTCTTCAAATGGATCCGAAATATCTGTTCTCAGATTCCACAGAAATAAGGCTAGCAAAGAGATCCAAGAAATACAGATGTAACTCTGTGAGATGAATAAGCAGAACACTAAGCAGTTTCTCAGAAAGCTTCTTTCCAGATTTCATCTGAGGATATTTCCTTTTTCACCATAGCCCTCTATGGGCTTCCAAATATCACTTTGCCAATTCCACAAGAACTGTCTTAGCGAAAGGCTTCTTGAGGGGAAAGCTGTAACTCTCTGAGATGATTTCACAGAACACAAAGAAGTTTCTCAGAAAGCTTCTTTCTCTTTGTTATCGGAGGATTTTTCTTTTGGCCCTATAGTCTTCAAAGGGATCCGAAATATCTGCTCTCAGATTCCGCAGAAATAAGGCTAGCAAAGAGATCCACGAAATACAGATGTAACTCTGTGAGTGGAAGACATACATCACAGAGTAGTTTCTCAGAAAGCTTCTTTCCAGATTTCATCTGAGGATATTTCCTTTTTCACCGTAGCAATCTATGGGCTTCCAAATATCACTTTGCCAATTCCACAAGAACAGTCTTAGCGAAAGTCTTCTTGAGGGGAAAGCCGTAACTCTGTGAGATGATTTCACAGATCACGAAGCAGTTATTCAGAAAGCTTCTTTCTCTTTGTTATCGGAAGGTATTTCCTTTTGCTCTATAGTCTTCAAAGGGATCCGTAATATCTGTTCTCAGATCCCACAGAAATGAGACTAGCAAAGAGATCCACGAAATAGAGATGTAAATCTGTGAGATGATTTAACAGAACACTGAGCAGTTTCTCAGAAACTTCTTTCCAGATTTCACCTGAGGATATTTTCTTTTTCACCATAGCCCTCTATGGGCTTCCAAATATCATTTTGCCAATACCACAAGAACTGTCTTAGCGAAAGGCTTCTTGAGGGGAAAGCTGTAACTCTGTGAGATGATTTCACAGAACACGAAGAAGTTAATCAGAAAGCTTCTTTCTCTTTGTTATCGGAAGATATTTCCTTTGGCCCTGTAGTCTTCAAAAGGATCCCAAATATCTGTTCTCAGATTCCAAAGAAATAAGGCTAGCAAAGAGATCCAAGAAATACAGATGTAACTCTGTGAGATGAATATACAGAACACTAAGCCCTTTCTCAGAAAGCTTCTTTACAAATTTCATCTGAGGATATTTCCTTTTTCACCAAAGCCCTCTATGGGCTTCCAAATATCACTATGCCAATTCCACAAGAACTGTCTTAGCGAAAGGCTCCTTGAGGGGAAAGCTGTAACTCTGTGAGATGATTTCACAGAACACAAAGAAGTTTCTCACAAAGCTTGTTTCTCTTTGTTATCGGAGGATATTTCCTTTGGCCCTATAGTCTTCAAATGGATCCGAAATATCTGTTCTCAGATTCCACAGAAATAAGGCTAGCAAAGAGATCCACGAAATACAGATGTAACTCTGTGAGATGAATAAACAGAATATTAAGCAGTTTCTCAGAAAGCTTCTTTCCAGGTTTCATCTGAGGTTATTTCCTTTTTCACCATAGCCCTCCATGGGCTTCCAAATATCACTTTGCCAATTCCACAAGAACTGTCTTAGCGAAAGGCTTCTTTAGGGGAAAGCTGTAACTCTGTGAGATGATTTCAGAAAACACAAAGAAGATTCTCAGAAAGCTTCTTTCTCTTTGTTATCGGAGGATAATTCCTTTGGTCCTATAGTCTTCAAAAGGATCCGAAATATCTGTTTTCAGATTCCACAGAAATAAGACTAGCAAAGAGATCCACGAAATACAGATGTACCTCTGTGAGATGAATTAACAGAACACTAAGCAGTTTCTCAGAAAGTTTCTTTCCTGATTTCATCTGAGGATATTTCCTTTTTCACCATAGCCCTCTGTGGGCTTCCAAATATCACTTTGCCAATTCCAGAAAAACTGTCGTAGCGAAAGGCTTCTTGAGGGGAAAGCTGTAACTCTGTGAGATGATTTCACAGAACACAAAGAAGTTTCTCAGAACGCTTCTTTCTCTTTGTTATTTGAGGATATTTCCTTTGGCCCTATAGTCTTCAAAGGGATCCGAAATATCTGTTCTCAGATTCTACAGAAATAAGGCTAGCAAAGAGATCCACGAAATACAGATGGAACTCTGTGAGATGAATTAACAGAACACTAAGCAGTTTCTCAGAAAGCTTCTTTCCAGATTTCATCTGAGGATATTTCCTTTTTCACCATAGCCCTCTATAGGCTTCCAAATATCACTTTGCCAATTCCACAAGAACTGTCTTAGCGAAAGTCTTCTTGAGGGGAAAGCTGTAACTCTGTGAGATGATTTCACAGAACACAAAGAAGTTTCTCAGAAAGCTTCTTTCTCTTTGTTATCGGAGGATATTTCCTTTGGCCCTAGAGTCTTCAAAGGGATCCGAAATATCTGTTCTCAGATTCCACAGAAATAAGGCTAGCAAAGAGATCCACGAAATACAGATGTAACTCTGTGAGTTGAAGTCATACATCACAGAGCAGTTTCTCAGAAAGCTTCTTTCCAGATTTCATCTGAGGATATTTCCTTTTTCACCATAGCCCTCTATGGGCTTCCAAATATCACTTTGCCAATTACACAAGAACTGTCTTAGCGAAAGGGTTCTTGAGGGCAAAGCTGTAACTCTGTGAGATGATTTCACAGAACACAAAGAAGTTTCTCAGAATGCTTCTTTCTCTTTGTTATAGGAGGATATTTCCTTTGGCCCTATAGTCTTCAAAGGGATGCGAAATATCTGTTCTCAGATTCCACAGAAATAAGGCTAGCAAAGAGATCCACGAAATACAGATGGAACTCTGTGAGTGGAAGTCATACATCACAGAGCAGTTTCTCAGAAAGCTTCTTTCCAGATTTCATCTGAGGATATTTTCTTTTTCACAATAGCCCTCTATGGGCTTCCAAATATCACTTTGCCAATTCCACAAGAACTGTCTTAGCGAAAGGCTTCTTGAGGTGAAAGCTGTAATTCTGTGAGATGATTTCACAGAACTCAAAGAAGTTTCTCAGAACGCTTCTTTCTCTTTGTTATCGGAGGATATTTCCTTTGGCCCTATAGTCTTCCAAGGGATCCGATATATCTGTTCTCAGATTCCACAGAAATAAGGCTAGCAAAGAGATCCACGAAATACAGATGTTACTCTGCTAGATGAATAAGCAGAACACTAAGCAGTTTCTCAGAAAGCTTCTTTCCAGATTTCATCTGAGGATATTTCCTTTTTCACCATAGCCCCCTAGGGGCTTCCAAATATCACTTTGCCAGTTCCACAAGAACTGTCTTAGCCTAAGGCTTCTTGAGGGGAAATCTGTAACTCTGTGAGATGATTTCACAGAACACGAAGAATGTATTCAGAAAGCTTCTTTCTCTTTGTTATCGGAGGATATTTCCTTTGGCCCTATAGTCTTCAAATGGATCCGAAATATCTGTTCTCAGATTCCACAGAAATAAGGCTAGCAAAGAGATCCACGAAATACAGATGTAACTCTGTGAGATGAATAAACAGAACATTAAGCAGTTTCTCAGAAAGCTTCTTTCCAGGTTTCATCTGAGGATATTTCCTTTTTCACCATAGCCCTACATGGGCTTCCAAATATCACTCTGCCAATTCCACAAGAACTGTCTTAGCGAAAGGCTTCTGGAGGGGAAAGCTGTAACTCTGTGAGATGATTTCACAAAACACAAAGAAGTTTCTCACAAAGCTTCTTTCTCTTTGTTATCGGAGGATATTTCCTTTGGCCCTATAGTCTTCAAAAGGATCCGTAATATCTGTTTTCAGATTCCACAGAAATAAGGCTAGCAAAGAGATCCACGAAATACAGATGTACCTCTGTGAGATGAATTAACAGAACACTAAGCAGTTTCTCAGAAAGCTTCTTTCCTGATTTCATCTGAGGATATTTCCTTTTTCACCATAGCCCTCTATGGGCTTCCAAATATCACTTTGCCAATTCCACAAGAACTGTCGTAGCGAAAGGCTTCTTGATGGGAAAGCTGTAACTCTGTGATATGATTTCACAGAACACAAAGAAGTTTCTCAGAAAGCATATATCGCTTTGTTATCGGAGGATATTTCCTTTGGCTCTATAGACTTCAAAGGGATCCGAAATATCTGTTCTCAGATTCCACAGAAATAAGGCTAGCAAAGAGATCCACGAAATACAGATGTAACTCTGTGAGATGATTTAACAGAACACTAAGCAGTTTCTCAGAAAGCTTCTTTCCAGATTTCATCTGAGGACATTTTCTTATTCACCATAGCCCTCTATGGGCCTTCAAATATCATTTTGCCAATTCCACAAGAACTGTCTTAGCGAAAAGCTTCTTGAGGGGAAAGCTGTAACTCTGTGAGATGATTTCACAGAACACGAAGAGGTTATTTAGAAAGCCTCTTTCTCTTTGTTATCGGAGTTTATTTCCTTTGGCCCTATAGTCTTCAAATGGATCCGAAATATCTGTTCTCAGATTCCACAGAAATAAGGCTAGCAAAGAGATCCAAGAAATACAGATGTAACTCTGTGAGATGAATAAGCAGAACACTAAGCAGTTTCTCAGAAAGCTTCTTTCCAGATTTCATCTGAGGATATTTCCTTTTTCACCATAGCCCTCTATGGGCTTCCAAATATCACTTTGCCAATTCCACAAGAACTGTCTTAGCGAAAGGCTTCTTGAGGGGAAAGCTGTAACTCTCTGAGATGATTTCACAGAACACAAAGAAGTTTCTCAGAAAGCTTCTTTCTCTTTGTTATCGGAGGATATTTCTTTTGGCCCTATAGTCTTCAAAGGGATCCGAAATATCTGCACTCAGATTCCGCAGAAATAAGGCTAGCAAAGAGATCCACGAAATACAGATGTAACTCTGTGAGTGGAAGACATACATCACAGAGTAGTTTCTCAGAAAGCTTCTTTCCAGATTTCATCTGAGGATATTTCCTTTTTCACCGTAGCAATCTATGGGCTTCCAATTATCACTTTGCCAATTACACAAGAACTGTCTTAGCGAAAGGCTTCTTGAGGGCAAAGCTGTAACTCTGTGAGATGATTTCACAGAACACAAAGAAGTTTCTCAGAAAGCTTCTTTCTCTTTGTTATAGGAGGATATTTCCTTTGGCCCTATAGTCTTCAAAGGGATCCGAAATATCTGTTCTCAGATTCCACAGAAATAAGGCTAGCAAAGAGATCCACGAAATACAGATGGAACTCTGTGAATGGAAGTCACCCATCACAGAGAAGTTTCTCAGAATGCTTCTTTCCAGATTTCTTCTGAGTATATTTCCTTTTTCACCATAGCCCTCTATGGGCTTCCAAATATCACTTTGCCAATTCCACAAGAACTGTCTTAGCGAAAGGCTTCTTGAGGGGAAAGCGGTAACTCTGTGAGGTGATTTCACAGAACACAAAGAAGTTTCTCAGAAAGGTTATTTCTCTTTGTTATCGGAGGATATTTCCTTTGGCCCTATAGTCTTCAAAGGGATCCGAAACATCTGTTCTCAGATTCCACAGAAATAAGGCTAGCAAAGAGATCCACGAAATACAGATGTAACTCTGTGAGATGATTTAACAGAACACTAAGCAGTTTCTCAGAAAGCTTCTTTCCAGATTTCATCTGAGGATATTTCCTTTTTCACCATAGCCCTCCATGGGCTTCCAAATATCACTTTGCCAATTCCACAAGAACTGTCTTAGCGAAAGGCTTCTTGAGGGGAAAGATGTAACTCTGTGAGATGATTTCACAGAACACAAAGAAGTTTCTCAGAACGCTTCTTTCTCTTTGTTATCGGAGGATATTTCCTTTGGCCCTATAGTCTTCAAAGGGATCCGAAATATCTGTTCTCAGATTCCACAGATATAAGGCTAGCAAAGAGATCCACGAAATACAGATGGATCTCTGTGAGTGGAAGTCATAAATCACAGAGCAGTTTCTCAGAAAGCTTCTTTCCAGATTTCACCTGAGGATATTTCCTTTTTCACCATAGCCCTCTATGGGCTTCCAAATATCATTTTGCCAATACCACAAGAACTGTCTTAGCGAAAGGCTTCTTGAGGGGAAAGCTGTAACTCTGTGAGATGATTTCACAGAACACGAAGAAGTTAATCAGAAAGCTTCTTTCTCTTTGTTATCGGAGGATATTTCCTTTGGCCCTGTAGTCTTCAAAAGGATCCCAAATATCTGTTCTCAGATTCCAAAGAAATAAGGCTAGCAAAGAGATCCAAGAAATACAGATGTAACTCTGTGAGATGAATACACAGAACACTAAGCCCTTTCACAGAAAGCTTCTTTACAGATTTCATCTGAGGATATTTCCTTTTTCACCAAAGCACTCTATGGGCTTCCAAATATCACTATGTCAATTCCACAAGAACTGTCTTAGCGAAAGGCTCCTTGAGGGGAAAGCTGTAACTCTGTGAGATGATTTCACAGAACACAAAGAAGTTTCTCCCAAAGCTTGTTTCTCTTTGTTATCGGAGGATATTTCCTTTGGCCCTATAGTCTTCAAATGGATCCGAAATATCTGTTCTCAGATTCCACAGAAATAAGGCTAGCAAAGAGATCCACGAAATACAGATGTAACTCTGTGAGATGAATAAACAGAATATTAAGCAGTTTCTCAGAAAGCTTCTTTCCAGGTTTCATCTGAGGATATTTCCTTTTTCACCATAGCCCTCCATGGGCTTCCAAATATCACTTTGCCAATTCCACAAGAACTGTCTTAGCGAAAGGCTTCTAGAGGGGAAAGCTGTAACTCTGTGAGATGATTTCAGAAAACACAAAGAAGATTCTCAGAAAGCTTCTTTCTCTTTGTTATCGGAGGATAATTCCTTTGGCCCTATAGTCTTCAAAAGGATCCGAAATATCTGTTTTCAGATTCCACAGAAATAAGGCTAGCAAAGAGATCCACGAAATACAGATGTACCTCTGTGAGATGAATTAACAGAACACTAAGCAGTTTCTCAGAAAGTTTCTTTCCAGATTTCATCTGAGGATATTTCCTTTTTCACCATAGCCCTCTATGGGCTTCCAAATATCACTTTGCCAATTCCACAAGAACTGTCGTAACGAAAGGCTTCTTGATGGGAAAGCTGTAACTCTGTGATATGATTTCACAGAACACAAAGAAGTTTCTCAGAAAGCTTCTTTCTCTTTGTAATCGGAGGATATTTCTTTTGGCCCTATAGTCTTCAAAGGGATCCGAAATATCTGTTCTCAGATTCCACAGAAATAAGGCTAGCAAAGAGATCCACGAAATACACATGTAACTCTGTGAGATGAATTAACAGAACACTAAGCAGTTTCTCAGAAAGCTTCTTTCCATATTTCATCTTAAGATATTTCCTTTTTCAACATAGCCCTCTATGAGCTTCCAAATATCACTTTGACAATTCCACAAGAACTGTCTTAACGAAAGGCTTCTTGAGGGGAAAGCTGTAACTCTGTGAGATGATTTCACAGAACACGAAGCAGTTATTCAGAAAGCTTCTTTCTCTTTGTTATCGGAGGATATTTCCTTTGTCCCTATATTCTTCAAAGGGATCTGAAATATCTGTTCTCAGATTCCACAGAAATAAGGCTAGCAAAGAGATCCACGAAATACAGATGTAACTCTGTGAGTGGAAGTCATACATCACAGAGCAGTTTCTCAGAAAGCTTCTTTCCAGATTTCATCTGAGGATATTTCCTTTTTCACAATAACCCTCTCTGGGCTTCCAAATATCACTTTGCCAATTCCACAAGAACTGTCTTAGCGAAAGGCTTCTTGAGGGGAAAGCTGTAACACTGTGAGATGATTTCACAGAACACAAAGAAGTTTTTCAGAAATCTTCTTTCTCTTTGTTATCGGAGGATATTTCCTTAGGCTCTATAGTCTTCAAAGGGATCCGAAATATCTGTTCTCAGATTCTACAGAAATAAGGCTAGCAAAGAGATCCACGAAATACAGATGTAACTCTGTGAGATGATTTAACAGAACACTAAGCAGTTTCTCAGAAAACTTCTTTCCAGATTTCTTCTGAGGATATTTCCTTTTTCACTATAGCCCTCTATGGGCTTCCAAATATCACTTTGCCAATTCCACAAGAACTGTCTTAGCGAAAGGCTTCTTGAGGGGAAAGCTGTAACTCAGTGAGGTGATTTCACAGAACACAAAGAAGTTTCTCAGAAAGCTTCTTTCTCTTTGTAATCGGAGGATATTTCCTTTGGCCCTATAGTCTTCAAAGGGATCCGAAATATCTGTTCTCAGGATCCACAGAAATAAGGCTAGCAAAGAGATCCACGAAATACAGATGTAACTCTGTGAGTGGAAGTCATACATCACAGAGCAGTTTCTCAGAAAGCTTCTTTCCAGATTTCATCTGAGGATATTTCCTTTTTCACAATTGCCCTCTATGGGCTTCCAAATATCACTTTGCCAATTCCACAAGAACTGTCTTAGCGAAAGGCTTCTTGAGGGGAAAGCTGTAACTCTGTGAGATGATTTCACAGAACACAAAGAAGTTTCTCAGAAAGCTTCTTTCTCTTTGTTATCGGAGGATATTTCCTTTGTCCTATATTCTTCAAAGGGATCCGAAATATCTGTTCTCAGATTCCACAGAAATAAGGCTAGCAAAGAGATCCACGAAATACAGATGTAACTCTGTGAGTGGAAGTCATACATCACAGAGCAGTTTCTCAGAAAGCTTCTTTCCAGATTTCATCTGAGGATATTTCCTTTTTCACAATAACCCTCTCTGGGCTTCCAAATATCACTTTGCCAATTCCACAAGAACTGTCTTAGCGAAAGGCTTCTTGAGGGGAAAGCTGTAACACTGTGAGATGATTTCACAGAACACAAAGAAGTTTTTCAGAAATCTTCTTTCTCTTTGTTATCGGAGGATATTTCCTTAGGCTCTATAGTCTTCAAAGGGATCCGAAATATCTGTTCTCAGATTCTACAGAAATAAGGCTAGCAAAGAGATCCACGAAATACAGATGTAACTCTGTGAGATGATTTAACAGAACACTAAGCAGTTTCTCAGAAAAATTCTTTCCAGATTTCTTCTGAGGATATTTCCTTTTTCACTATAGCCCTCTATGGGCTTCCAAATATCACTTTGCCAATTCCACAAGAACTGTCTTAGCGAAAGGCTTCTTGAGGGGAAAGCTGTAATCAGTGAGGTGATTTCACAGAACACAAAGAAGTTTCTCAGAAAGCTTCTTTCTCTTTGTAATCGGAGGATATTTCCTTTGGCCCTATAGTCTTCAAAGGGATCCGAAATATCTGTTCTCAGGATCCACAGAAATAAGGCTAGCAAAGAGATCCACGAAATACAGATGTAACTCTGTGAGTGGAAGTCATACATCACAGAGCAGTTTCTCAGAAAGCTTCTTTCCAGATTTCATCTGAGGATATTTCCTTTTTCACAATTGCCCTCTATGGGCTTCCAAATATCACTTTGCCAATTCCACAAGAACTGTCTTAGCGAAAGGCTTCTTGAGGGGAAAGCTGTAACTCTGTGAGATGATTTCACAGAACACAAAGAAGTTTCTCAGAAAGCTTCTTTTTCTTTGTTATCGGAGGATATTTCCTTTGGCCCTATAGTCTTCAAAGGGATCCGAAACATCTGTTCTCAGATTCCACAGAAATAAGGCTAGCAAAGAGATCCACGAAATACAGATGTAACTCTGTGAGATGATTTAACAGAACACTAAGCAGTTTCTCAGAAAGCTTCTTTCCAGATTTCATCTGAGGATATTTCCTTTTTCACCATAGCCCTCTATGGGCTTCCAAATATCACTTTGCCAATTCCACAAGAACTGTGTTAGCGAAAGGCGTCTTGAGGGGAAAGCTGTAACTCTGTGAGATGATTTCACAGAACACAAAGAAGTTTCTCAGAAATCTTCTTTCTCTTTGTTATCGGAGGATATTTCCTTTGGACCTATAGTCTTCAAAGGGATCCGAAATATCTGTTCTCAGATTCCACAGAAATAAGGCAAGCAAAGAGATCCACGAAATACAGATGGAACTCTGTGAGTGGAGTTCATACATCACAGAGCAGTTTCTCAGAAAGATTCTTTCCAGATTTCATCTGAGGATATTTCCTTTTTCACAATAGCACTCTATGGGCTTGCAAATATCACTTTGCCAATTCCACAAGAACTGTCTTAGCGAAAGGCTTCTTGAGGGGAAAGCTGTAATTCTGTGAGTTGATTTCACAGAACACAAAGAAATTTCTCAGAAAGCTTCTTTCTCTTTGTTATCGGAGGATATTTCCTTTGGCCCTATAGTCTTCAAAGGGATCCGAAATATCTGTTCTCAGATTACACAGAAATAAGGCTAGCAAAGAGAATCACGAAATATAGATGGAACTCTGTGAGATGAATTAACAGAACACTAAGCAGTTTCTCAGAAAGCTTCTTTCCAGATTTCATCTGAGGATATTTCCTTTATCACCGTAGCCCTCTATGGGCTTCCAAATATAACTTTGCCAATTCCACAAGAACTGTCTTAGCGAAAGGCTTCTTGAGGGGAAAGCTGTAACACTGTGAGATGATTTCACAGAACACAAAGAAGTTTTTCAGAAAGCTTCTTTCTCTTTGTTATCGGAGGATATTTCCTTAGGCCCTATAGTCTTCAAAGGGATCCGAAATATCTGTTCTGAGATTCTACAGAAATAAGGCTAGCAAAGAGATCCACGAAATACAGATGTAACTCTGTGAGATGATTTAAGAGAACACTAAGCAGTTTCTCAGAAAGCTTCTTTCCAGATTTCTTCTGAGGATAATTCCTTTTTCACCATAGCCCTCTATGGGCTTCCAAATATCATTTTGCCAATTCCACAAGAACTGTCTTAGCGAAAGGCTTCTTGAGGGGAAAGCTGTAACTCAGTGAGGTGATTTCACAGAACACAAAGAAGTTTCTCAGAAAGCTTCTTTCTCTTTGTAATCGGAGGATATTTCCTTTGGACCTATAGTCTTCAAAGGGATCCGAAATATCTGTTCTCAGGATCCACAGAAATCAGGCTAGCAAAGAGATCCACGAAATACAGATGTAACTCTGTGAGTGGAAGTCATACATCACAGAGCAGTTTCTCAGAAAGCTTCTTTCCAGATTTCATCTGAGGATATTTCCTTTTTCACAATAGCCCTCTATGGGCTTCCAAATATCACTTTGCCAATTCCACAAGAACTGTCTTAGCGAAAGGCTTCTTGAGGGGAAAGCTGTAACTCTGTGAGATGATTTCACAGAACACAAAGAAGTTTCTCAGAACGCTTCTTTCTCTTTGTTATCGGAGGATATTTCCTTTGGCCCTATAGTCTTCAAAGGGATCCGAAATATCTGCTCTCAGATTCCGCAGAAATAAGGCTAGCAAAGAGATCCACGAAATACAGATGTAACTCTGTGAGTGGAAGTCATACATCACAGAGTAGTTTCTCAGAAAGCTTCTTTCCAGATTTCATCTGAGGATATTTCCTTTTTTACCGTAGCAATCTATGGGCTTCCAAATATCACTTTGCCAATTCCACAAGAACAGTCTTAGCGAAAGGCTTCTTGAGGGGAATGCCGTAACTTTGTGAGATGATTTCACAGATTACGAAGCAGTTATTCAGAAAGCTTCTTTCTCTTTGTTATCGGAAGGTATTTCCTTTGGCTCCATAGTCTTCAAAGGGATCCGTAATATCTGTTCTCAGATTCCACAGAAATAAGACTAGCAAAGAGATCCACGAAATACAGATGTAACTCTGTGAGATGATTTAACAGAACACTGAGCAGTTTCTCAGAAAGCTTCTTTCCAGATTTCACCTGAGGATATTTCCTTTTTCACCATAGCCCCCTATGGGCTTCCAAATATCATTTTGCCAATACCACAAGAACTGTCTTAGCGAAAGGCTTCTTGAGGGGAAAGCTGTAACTCTGTGAGATGATTTCACAGCACACGAAGAAGTTAATCAGAAAGCTTCTTTCTCTTTGTTATCGGAAGATATTTCCTTTGGCCCTGTAGTCTTCAAAAGGATCCCAAATATCTGTTCTCAGATTCCAAAGAAATAAGGCTAGCAAAGAGATCCAAGAAATACAGATGTAACTCTGTGAGATGAATATACAGAACACTAAGCCCTTTCTCAGAAAGCTTCTTTACAGATTTCATCTGAGGATATTTCCTTTTTCACCAAAGCCCTCTATGGGCTTCCAAATATCACTATGCCAATTCCACAAGAACTGTCTTAGCGAAAGGCTCCTTGAGGGGAAAGCTGTAACTCTGTGAGATGATTTCACAGAACACAAAGAAGTTTCTCACAAAGCTTGTTTCTCTTTGTTATCGGAGGATATTTCCTTTGGACCTATAGTCTTCAAATGGATCCGAAATATCTGTTCTCAGATTCCACAGAAATAAGGCTAGCAAAGAGATCCACGAAATACAGATGTAACTCTGTGAGATGAATAAACAGAATATTAAGCAGTTTCTCAGAAAGCTTCTTTCCAGGTTTCATCTGAGGATATTTCCTTTTTCAACATAGCCCTCCATGGGCTTCGAAATATCACTTTGCCAATTCCACAAGAACTGTCTTAGCGAAAGGCTTCTTGAGGGGATAGCTGTAACTCTGTGAGATGATTTCAGAAAACACAAAGAAGATTCTCAGAAAGCTTCTTTCTCTTTGTTATCGGAGGATAATTCCTTTGGCCCTATAGTCTTCAAAAGGATCCGAAATATCTGTTTTCAGATTCCACAGAAATAAGGCTAGCAAAGAGATCCACGAAATACAGATGTACCTCTGTG
Organism: Macaca nemestrina; assembly: GCF_043159975.1. NCBI lineage: Eukaryota > Metazoa > Chordata > Mammalia > Primates > Cercopithecidae > Macaca > Macaca nemestrina. The sequence continues at coordinate 94,215,545 of NC_092145.1, read as the reverse complement.
AGATGAATTAACAGAACACTAAGCAGTTTCTCAGAAAGTTTCTTTCCTGATTTCATCTGAGGATATTTCCTTTTTCACCATAGCCCTCTATGGGCTTCCAAATATCACTTTGCCAATTCCACAAGAACTGTCGTAGCGAAAGGCTTCTTGAGGGGAAAGCTGTAACTCTATGTGATGATTTCACAGAACACAAAGAAGTTTCTCAGAAAGCTTCTTTCTCTTTGTTATCGGAGGATATTTCTTTTGGCCCTATAGTCTTCAAAGGGATCCGAAATATCTGTTCTCAGATTCCACAGAAATAAGGCTAGCAAGGAGATCCACGAAATACAGATGTAACTCTGTGAGATGAATTAACAGAACACTAAGCAGTTTCTCAGAAAGCTTCTTTCCAGATTTCATCTGAGGATATTTCCTTTTTCAACATAGCCCTCTATGGTCTTCCAAATATCACTTTGACAATTCCACAAGAACTGTCTTAGCGAAAGGCTTCTTGAGGGGAAAGCTGTAACTCTGTGAGATGATTTCACAGAACACGAAGCAGTTATTCAGAAAGCTTCTTTCTCTTTGTTATCGGAGGATATTTCCTTTGGCCCTATAGTCTTCAAAGGGATCCGAAATATCTGTTCTCAGATTCCACAGAAATAAGGCTAGCCAAGAGATCCACGAAATACAGATGGAACTCTGTGAGTGGAAGTCATACATCGCAGAGCACTTTCTCAGAAAGCTTCTTTCCAGATTTCATCTGAGGATATTTCCTTTTTCACCATAGCCCTCTATGGGCTTCCAAATATCACTTTGCCAATTACACAAGAACTGTCTTAGCGAAAGGCTTCTTGAGGGGAAAGCTGTAACTCTGTGAGATGATTTCACAGAACACAAAGAAGTTTCTCAGAAAGCTTCTTTCTCTTTGTTATCGGAGGATATTTCCTTTGGCCCTATAGTCTTCAAAGGGATCCGAAATATCTGTTCTCAGATTCCACAGAAATAAGGCTAGCAAAGAGATCCACGAAATACAGATGGAACTCTGTGAGATGAATTAACAGAACACTAAGGAGTTTCTCAGAAAGCTTCTTTCCAGATTTCATCTGAGGATATTTCCTTTTTCACCATAGCCCTCTATGGGCTTCCAAATATCACTTTGCCAATTCCACAAGAACTCTCTTAGCGAAAGGCTTCTTGAGTAGAAAGATATAACTCTGTGAGTTGATTTCAGAGAACACAAAGAAGTTTCTCAGAAAGCTTCTTTCTCTTTGTTATCGGAGGATATTTCCTTTGGCCCTATAGTCTTCAAAGTGTTCCGAAATATCTGTTCTCAGATTCCACAGAAATAAGGCTAGCAAAGAGATCCACGAAATACAGAGGTAACTCTGTGAGATGAATTAACAGAACACTAAGCAGTTTCTCAGAAAGCTTCTTTCCAGATTTCATCTGAGGATATTTCCTTTTTCACCATAGCCCTCTAAGGGCTTCCAAATCTCACTTTGACAATTCCATAAGAACTGTTTTAGCGAAAGGCTTCTTGACGGGAAAGCTGCAACTCCGTGATATGATTTAACAGAACACGAAGAAGTTTCTCAGAAATCTTCTTTCTCTTTGTTATCGGAGGATATTTCCTTTGGCCCTATAGTCTTCAAAGGGATCCGAAATATCTGTTCTCAGATTCCACAGAAATAAGGCTAGCAAAGAGATCCACGAAATACAGATGTACCTCTGTGAATGGAAGTCACCCATCACAGAGAAGTTTCTCAGAATGCTTCTTTCCAGATTTCTTCTGAGGATATTTCCTTTTTCACCATAGCCCTCTATGGGCTTCCAAATATCACTTTGCCAATTCCACAAGAACTGTCTTAGCGAAAGGCTTCTTGAGGGGAAAGCTATAACTCTGTGAGGTGATTTCACAGAACACAAAGAAGTTTCTCAGAAAGCTTCTTTCTCTTTTTAATCGGAGGAGATTTCCTTTGGCCCTATAGTCTTCAAAGGGATCCGAAATATCTGTTCTCAGGATCCACAGAAATAAGGCTAGCAAAGAGATCCACGAAATACAGATGTAACTCTGTGAGTGGAAGTCATACATCACAGAGCAGTTTCTCAGAAAGCTTCTTTCTCTTTGTTATCGGAGGATATTTCCTTTGGCCCTATAGTCTTCAATGTGTTCCGAAATATCTGTTCTCAGATTCCATAGAAATAAGGCTAGCAAAGAGATCCACGAAATACAGATGTAACTCTGTGAGCTGAATTAACAGAACACTAAGCAGTTTCTCAGAAAGCTTCTTTCCAGATTTCATCTGAGGATATTTCCTTTTTCACCATAGCCCTCTAAGGGCTTCCAAATCTCACTTTGACAATTCCATAAGAACTGTTTTAGCGAAAGGCTTCTTGACGGGAAAGCTGCAACTCCGTGATATGATTTAACAGAACACGAAGAAGTTTCTCAGAAATCTTCTTTCTCTTTGTTATCGGAGGATATTTCCTTTGGCCCTATAGTCTTCAAAGGGATCCGAAATATCTGTTCTCAGGATCCACAGAAATAAGGCTAGCAAAGAGATCCACGAAATAGAGATGTAACTCTGTGAGTGGAAGTCATACATCACAGAGTAGTTTCTCAGAAAGCTTCTTTCCAGATTTCATCTGAGGATATTTCCTTTTTCACCATAGCCCTCTATGGACTTCCAAATATCACTTTGCCAATTCCACAAGAACTGTCTTAGCGAAAGGCTTCTTGAGGGGAAAGCTGTAACTCTGTGAGATGATTTCACAGAACACAAAGAAGTTTCTCAGAAAGGTTATTTCTCTTTGTTATCGGAGGATATTCCCTTTGGCCCTATAGTCTTCAAAGGGATCCGAAACATCTGTTCTCAGATTCCACAGAAATAAGGCTAGCAAAGAGATCCACGAAATACAGATGTAACTCTGTGAGATGATTTAACAGAACACTAAGCAGTTTCTCAGAAAGCTTCTTTCCAGATTTCATCTGAGGATATTTCCTTTTTCACCATAGCCCTCTATGGGCTTCCAAATATCACTTTGCCATTTCCAAAAGAACTGTCTTAGCGAAAGGCTTCTTGAGGGGAAAGCTGTAACTCTGTGAGATGATTTCACAAAACACAAAGAAGTTTCTCAGAACGCTTCTTTCTCTTTGTTATCGGAGGATATTTCCTTTGGCCCTATAGTCTTCAAAGGGATCCGAAATATCTGTTCTCAGATTCCACAGAAATAAGGCTAGCAAAGAGAGCCACGAAATACAGATGGATCTTTGTGAGTGGAAGTCATAAATCACAGAGCAGTTTCTCAGAAAGCTTCTTTCCAGATTTCATCTGAGGATATTTCCTTTTTCACAATAGCCCTCAATGGGCTTCCAAATATCACTTTGCCAATTCCACAAGAACTGTCTTAGTGAAAGGCTTCTTGTGGGGAAAGCTGTAACTCTGTGAGATGATTTCACAGAACACAAAGAAGTTTCTCAGAAAGCTTCTTTCTCTTTGTTATCGGAGGATATTTCCTTTGGCCCTATAGTCTTCAAAGGGATCCGAAATATCTGTTCTCAGATTCCACAGAAATAAGGCAAGCAAAGAGATCCACGAAATACAGATGGAACTCTGTGAGTGGAGTTTATACATCACAGAGCAGTTTCTCAGAAAGCTTCTTTCCAGATTTCATCTGAGGATATTTACTTTTTCACCATAGCCCTCTACGGGCTTCCAAATATCACTTTGCCAATTCCACAAGAACTGTCTTAGCGAAAGGCTTCTTGAGGGAAAAGCTGTAACTCTGTGAGATGATTTCACAGAACACAAACAATTTTCTCAGAAAGCTTCTTTCTCTTTGTTATCGGAGGATATTTCCTTTGGCCCTATAATCTTCAAAGGGATCCGAAATATCTGTTCTCAGATTCCTCAGAATTAAGGCTAGCAAAGAGATCCACGAAATACAGATGTAACTCTGTGAGTGGAAGTCATACATCACAGAGCAGTTTCTCAGAAAGATTCTTTCCAGATTTCATCTGAGGATATTTCCTTTTTCACAATAGCCCTCTATGGGCTTCCAAATATCACTTTGCCAATTCCACAAGAACTGTCTTAGCGAAAGGCTTCTTGAGGGGAAAGCTGTAATTCTATGAGTTGATTTCACAGAACACAAAGAAATTTCTCAGAAAGCTTCTTTCTCTTTGTAATCGGAGGATATTTCCTTTGGCCCTATAGTCTTCAAAGGGATCCGAAATATCTGTTCTCAGATTCCACAGAAATAAGGCAAGCAAAGAGATCCACGAAATACAGATGGAACTCTGTGAGAAGAATTAAAAGAAAACTAAGCAGTTTCTCAGAAACCTTCTTTCCAGATTTCATCTGAGGATATTTCCTTTATCACCGTAGCACTCTATGGGCTTCCAAATATCACTTTGCCAATTCCACAAGAACTGCCTTAGCGAAAGGCTTCTTGAGGGGAAAGCTGTAACTCTGTGAGATGATTTCACAGAACACAAAACAGATTCTCAGAAAGCTTCTTTCTCTTTGTAATCGGAGGATATTTCCTTTGGCCCTATAGTCTTCAAAGGGATCCGAAATATCTGTTCTCAGATTCCATAGAAATAAGGCTAGCAAAGAGATCCACGAAATACAGATGTAACTCTGTGAGTGGAAGTCATACATCACAGAGCAGTTTCTCAGAAAGCTTCTTTCCAGATTTCATCTGAGGATATTTCCTTTTTCACAATAACCCTCTATGGGCTTCCAAATATCACTTTGCCAATTCCACAAGAACTGTCGTAGCGAAAGGCTTCTTGAGGGGAAAGCTGTAACTCTGTGATATGATTTCACAGAACAAAAAGAAGTTTCTCAGAAAGCTTCTTTCTCTTTGTTATCGGAGGATATTTCCTTTGGCCCTGTAGTCTTCAAAGGGATCCGAAATATCTGTTCTCAGATTCCACAGAAATAAGGCTAGCAAAGAGATCCACGAAATACAGATATAACTCTGTGAGATGAATTAACAGAACACTCAGCAGTTTCTCAGAAAGCTTCTTTCCAGATTTCATCTGAGGATATTTCATTGTTCACCATAGCCCTCTATGGGCCTCTCAAATATCACTTTGCCAATTCCACAAGAACTGTCTTAGCGAAAGGCGTCTTGAGGGGAAAGCTGTAACTCTGTGAGATGATTTCACAGAACACAAAGAAGTTTCTCAGAAAGCTTCTTTCTCTTTGTTATCGGAGGATATTTCCTTTGGCCCTATAGTCTTCAAAAGGGATCCGAAATATCTGTTCTCAGATTCCACAGAAATAAGGCAAGCAAAGAGATCCACGAAATACAGATGGAACTCTGTGAGTGGAGTTCATACATCACAGAGCAGTTTCTCAGAAAGCTTCTTTCCAGATTTCATCTGAGGATATTTACTTTTTCACCATAGCCCTCTACGGGCTTCCAAATATCACTTTGCCAATTCCACAAGAACTGTCTTAGTGAAAGGCTTCTTGAGGGGAAAGCTGTAACTCTGTGAGATGATTTCACAGAACACAAACAATTTTCTCAGAAAGCTTCTTTCTCTTTGTTATCGGAGGATATTTCCTTTGGCCCTATAATCTTCAAAGGGATCCGAAATATCTGTTCTCAGATTCCACAGAATTAAGGCTAGCAAAGAGATCCACGAAATACAGATGTAACTCTGTGAGTGGAAATCATACATCACAGAGCAGTTTCTCAGAAATATTCTTTCCAGATTTCATCTGAGGATATTTCCTTTTTCACAATAGCCCTCTATGGGCTTCCAAATATCACTTTGCCAATTCCACAAGAACTGTCTTAGCGAAAGGCTTCTTGAGCGGAAAGCTGTAACTCTGTGAGATGATTTCACAGAACACGAAGAAGTTATTTAGAAAGCCTCTTTCTCTTTGTTATCGGAGGATATTTCCTTTGGCCCTATAGTCTTCGAATGGATCCGAAATATCTGTTCTCAGATTCCACAGAAATAAGGCTAGCAAAGAGATCCAAGAAATACAGATGTAACTCTGTGAGATGAATAAGCAGAACACTAAGCAGTTTCTCAGAAAGCTTCTTTCCAGATTTCATCTGAGGATATTTCCTTTTTCACCATAGCCCTCTATGGGCTTCCAAATATCACTTTGCCAATTCCACAAGAACTGTCTTAGCGAAAGGCTTCTTGAGGGGAAAGCTGTAACTCTGTGAGATGATTTCACAGAACACAAAGAAGTTTCTCAGAAAGATTCTTTCTCTTTGTTATCGGAGGATATTTCTTTTGGCCCTATAGTCTTCAAAGGGATCCGAAATATCTGCTCTCAGATTCCGCAGAAATAAGGCTAGCAAAGAGATCCACGAAATACAGATGTAACTCTGTGAGTGGAAGTCATACATCAAAGAGTAGTTTCTCAGAAAGCTTCTTTCCAGATTTCATCTGAGGATATTTCCTTTTTCACCGTAGCAATCTATGGGCTTCCAAATATCACTTTGCCAATTCCACAAGAACAGTCTTAGCGAAAGGCTTCTTGAGGGGAAAGCCGTAACTCTGTGAGATGATTTCACAGATCACAAAGAAGTTTCTCAGAAAGCTTCTTTCTCTTTGTTATCGGAGGATATTTCCTTTGGCTCTATAGTCTTCAAAGGGATCCGTAATATCTGTTCTCAGATTCCACAGAAATAAGACTAGCAAAGAGATCCACGAAATACAGATGTAACTCTGTGAGATGATTTAACAGAACACTGAGCAGTTTCTCAGAAAGCTTCTTTCCAGATTTCACCTGAGGATATTTTCTTTTTCACCATAGCCCTCTATGGGCTTCCAAATATCATTTTGCCAATACCACAAGAACTGTCTTAGTGAAAGGCTTCTTGAGGGGAAAGCTGTAACTCTGTGAGATGATTTCACAGATCACGAAGAAGTTAATCAGAAAGCTTCTTTCTCTTTGTTATCGGAAGATATTTCCTTTGGCCCTGTAGTCTTCAAAAGGATCCCAAATATCTGTTCTCAGATTCCAAAGAAATAAGGCTAGCAAAGAGATCCAAGAAATACAGATGTAACTCTGTGAGATGAATATACAGAACACTAAGCCCTTTCTCAGAAAGCTTCTTTACAGATTTCATCTGAGGATATTTCCTTTTTCACCATAGCCCTCTATGGGCTTCCAAATATCACTATGCCAATTCCACAAGAACTGTCTTAGCGAAAGGTTCCTTGAGGGGAAAGCTGTAACTCTGTGAGATGATTTCACAGAACACAAAGAAGTTTCTCACAAAGCTTGTTTCTCTTTGTTATCGGAGGATATTTCCTTTGGCCCTATAGTCTTCAAATGGATCCGAAATATCTGTTCTCAGATTCCACAGAAATAAGGCTAGCAAAGAGATCCACGAAATACAGATGTAACTCTGTGAGATGAATAAACAGAATATTAAGCAGTTTCTCAGAAAGCTTCTTTCCAGGTTTCATCTGAGGATATTTCCTTTTTCACCATAGCCCTCTATGGGCTTCCAAATATCACTTTGCCAATTCCACAAGAACTGTCTTAGCGAAAGGTTTCTGGAGGGGAAAGCTGTAACTCTGTGAGATGATTTCAGAAAACACAAAGAAGATTCTCAGAAAGCTTCTTTCTCTTTGTTATCGGAGGATAATTCCTTTGGCCCTATAGTCTTCAAAAGGATCCGAAATATCTGTTTTCAGATTCCACAGAAATAAGGCTAGCAAAGAGATCCACGAAATACAGATGTACCTCTGTGAGATGAATTAACAGAACACTAAGCAGTTTCTCAGAAAGTTTCTTTCCTGATTTCATCTGAGGATATTTCCTTTTTCACCATAGCCCTCTATGGGCTTCCAAATATCACTTTGCCAATTCCACAAGAACTGTCGTAGCGAAAGGCTTCTTGATGGGAAAGCTGTAACTCTGTGATATGATTTCACAGAACACAAAGAAGTTTCTCAGAAAGCTTCTTTCTCTTTGTTATCGGAGGATATTTCTTTTGGCCCTATAGTCTTCAAAGGGATCCGAAATATCTGTTCTCAGATTCCACAGAAATAAGGCTAGCAAAGAGATCCACGAAATACAGATGGAACTCTGTGAGATGAATTAACAGAACACTAAGGAGTTTCTCAGAAAGCTTCTTTCCAGATTTCATCTGAGGATATTTCCTTTTTCACCGTAGCCCTCTATGGGCTTCCAAATATCACTTTGCCAATTCCACAAGAACTGTCTTAGCGAAAGGCATCTTGAGTAGAAAGATGTAACTCTGTGAGTTGATTTCAGAGAACACAAAGAAGTTTCTCAGAAAGCTTCTTTCTCTTTGTTATCGGAGGATATTTCCTTTGGCCCTATAGTCTTCAAAGTGTTCCGAAATATCTGTTCTCAGATTCCACAGAAATAAAGCTAGCAAAGAGATGCAAGAAATACAGATGTAAGTCTGTGAGATGAATTAACAGAACACTAAGCAGTTTCTCAGAAAGCTTCTTTCCAGATTTCATCTGAGGATATTTCCTTTTTCACCATAGCCCTCTATGGGCTTCCAAATCTCACTTTGACAATTCCATAAGAACTGTTTTAGCGAAAGGCTTCTTGACGGGAAAGCTGCAACTCCGTGATATGATTTAACAGTACACGAAGAAGTTTCTCAGAAATCTTCTTTCTCTTTGTTATCGGAGGATATTTCCTTTGGCCCTATAGTCTTCAAAGGGATCCGAAATATCTGTTCTCAGATTCCACAGAAATAAGGCTAGCAAAGAGATCCACGAAATACAGATGGAACTCTGTGAATGGAAGTCACCCATCACAGAGAAGTTTCTCAGAATGCTTCTTTCCAGATTTCTTCTGAGGATATTTCCTTTTTCACCATAGCCCTCTAAGGGCTTCCAAATATCACTTTGCCAATTCCACAAGAACTGTCTTAGCGAAAGGCTTCTTGAGGGGAAAGCGGTAACTCTGTGAGGTGATTTCACAGAAAACAAAGAAGTTTCTCAGAAAGCTTCTTTCTCTTTGTAATCGGTGGATATTTCCTTTGGCCCTATAGTCTTCAAAGGGATCCGAAATATCTGTTCTCAGGATCCACAGAAATAAAGCTAGCAAAGAGATCCACGAAATAAAGATGTAACTCTGTGAGTGGAAGTCATACATCACAGAGTAGTTCTTCAGAAAGCTTCTTTCCAGATTTCATCTGGGGATATTTCCTTTTTCACAATAGCCCTCTATGGGCTTCCAAATATCACTTTGCCAATTCCACAAGAACTGTCTTAGCGAAAGGCTTCTTGAGGGGAAAGCTGTAACTCTGTGAGATGATTTCACAGAACACAAAGAAGTTTCTCAGAAAGGTTATTTCTCTTTGTTATCGGAGGATATTTCCTTTGGCCCTATAGTCTTCAAAGGGATCCGAAACATCTGTTCTCAGATTCCACAGAAATAAGGCTAGCAAAGAGATCCACGAAATACAGATGTAACTCTGTGAGATGATTTAACAGAACACTAAGCAGTTTCTCAGAAAGCTTCTTTCCAGATTTCATCTGAGGATATTTCCTTTTTCACCATAGCCCTCTATGGGCTTCCAAATATCACTTTGCCAATTCCACAAGAACTCTCTTAGCGAAAGGCTTCTTGAGGGGAAAGCTGTAACTCTGTGAGATGATTTCACAGAACACAAAGAAGTTTCTCAGAACGCTTCTTTCTCTTTGTTATCGGAGGATATTTCCTTTGGCCCTATAGTCTTCAAAGGGATCCGAAATATCTGTTCTCAGATTCCACAGAAATAAGGCTAGCAAAGAGATCCACGAAATACAGATGGATCTCTGTGAGTGGAAGTCATAAATCACAGAGCAGTTTCTCAGAAAGCTTCTTTCCAGATTTCATCTGAGGATATTTCCTTTTTCACAATAGCCCTCTATGGGCTTCCAAATATCACTTTGCCAATTCCACAAGAACTGTCTTAGCGAAAGGCGTCTTGAGGGGAAAGCTGTAACTCTGTGAGATGATTTCACAGAACACAAAGAAGTTTCTCAGAAAGCTTCTTTCTCTTTGTTATCGGAGGATATTTCCTTTGGCCCTATAGTCTTCAAAGGGATCCGAAATATCTGTTCTCAGATTCCACAGAAATAAGGCAAGCAAAGAGATCCACGAAATACAGATGGAACTCTGTGAGTGGAGTTCATACATCACAGAGCAGTTTCTCAGAAAGCTTCTTTCCAGATTTCATCTGAGGATATTTACTTTTTCACCATAGCCCTCTACGGGCTTCCAAATATCACTTTGCCAATTCCACAAGAACTGTCTTAGCGAAAGGCTTCTTGAGGGGAAAGCCGTAACTCTGTGAGATGATTTCACAGATCACAAAGAAGTTTCTCAGAAAGCTTCTTTCTCTTTGTTATCGGCGGATATTTGTTTTGGCCCTATAGTCTTCAAAGGGATCCGAAATATCTGCTCTCAGATTCCGCAGAAATAAGGCTAGCAAAGAGATCCACGAAATACAGATGTAACTCTGTGAGTGGAAGTCATACATCACAGAGTAGTTTCTCAGAAAGCTTCTTTCCAGATTTCATCTGAGGATATTTCCTTTTTCACCGTAGCAATCTATGGGCTTCCAAATATCACTTTGCCAATTCCACAAGAACAGTCTTAGCGAAAGGCTTCTTGAGGGGAAAGCCGTAAATCTGTGAGATGATTTCACAGATCACAAAGAAGTTTCTCAGAAAGCTTCTTTCTCTTTGTTATCGGAGTATATTTCCTTTGGCTCTATAGTCTTCAAAGGGATCCGTAATATCTGTTCTCAGATTCCACAGAAATAAGACTAGCAAAGAGATCCACGAAATACAGATGTAACTCTGTGAGATGATTTAACAGAACACTGAGCAGTTTCTCAGAAAGCTTCTTTCCAGATTTCACCTAAGGATATTTTCTTTTTCACCATAGCCCTCTATGGGCTTCCAAATATCATTTTGCCAATACCACAAGAACTGTCTTAGCGAAAGGCTTCTTGAGGGGAAAGCTGTAACTCTGTGAGATGATTTCACAGAACACGAAGAAGTTAATCAGAAAGCTTCTTTCTCTTTGTTATCGGAAGATATTTCCCTTGGCCCTGTAGTCTTCAAAAGGATCCCAAATATCTGTTCTCAGATTCCAAAGAAATAAGGCTAGCAAAGAGATCCAAGAAATACAGATGTAACTCTGTGAGATGAATATACAGAACACTAAGCCCTTTCTCAGAAAGCTTCTTTACAGATTTCATCTGAGGATATTTCCTTTTTCACCAAAGCCCTCTATGGGCTTCCAAATATCACTATGCCAATTCCACAAGAACTGTCTTAGCGAAAGGTTCCTTGAGGGGAAAGCTGTAATTCTGTGAGATGATTTCACAGAACACAAAGAAGTTTCTCACAAAGCTTGTTTCTCTTTGTTATCGGAGGATATTTCCTTTGGCCCTATAGTCTTCAAATGGATCCGAAATATCTGTTCTCAGATTCCACAGAAATAAGGCTAGCAAAGAGATCCACGAAATACAGATGTAACTCTGTGAGATGAATAAACAGAATATTAAGCAGTTTCTCAGAAAGCTTCTTTCCAGGTTTCATCTGATGATATTTCCTTTTTCACCATAGCCCTCTATGGGCTTCCAAATATCACTTTGCCAATTCCACAAGAACTGTCTTAGCGAAAGGTTTCTGGAGGGGAAAGCTGTAACTCTGTGAGATGATTTCAGAAAACACAAAGAAGATTCTCAGAAAGCTTCTTTCTCTTTGTTATCGGAGGATAATTCCTTTGGCCCTATAGTCTTCAAAAGGATCCGAAATATCTGTTTTCAGATTCCACAGAAATAAGGCTAGCAAAGAGATCCACGAAATACAGATGTACCTCTGTGAGATGAATTAACAGAACACTAAGCAGTTTCTCAGAAAGTTTCTTTCCTGATTTCATCTGAGGATATTTCCTTTTTCACCATAGCCCTCTATGGGCTTCCAAATATCACTTTGCCAATTCCACAAGAACTGTCGTAACGAAAGGCTTCTTGATGGGAAAGCTGTAACTCTGTGATATGATTTCACAGAACACAAAGAAGTTTCTCAGAAAGCTTCTTTCTCTTTGTTATCGGAGGATATTTCTTTTGGCCCTATAGTCTTCAAAGGGATCCGAAATATCTGTTCTCAGATTCCACAGAAATAAGGCTAGCAAAGAGATCCACGAAATACAGATGTAACTCTGTGAGATGAATTAACAGAACACTAAGCAGTTTCTCAGAAAGCTTTTTTCCAGATTTCATCTGAGGTTATTTCCTTTTTCAACATAGCCCTCTATGGGCTTCCAAATATCACTTTGACAATTCCACAAGAACTGTCTTAGCGAAAGGCTTCTTGAGGGGAAAGCTGTAACTCTGTGAGATGATTTCACAGAACACGAAGCAGTTATTCAGAAAGCTTCTTTCTCTTTGTTATCGGAGGATATTTCCTTTGTCCCTATAGTCTTCAAAGGGATCCGATTTATCTGTTCTCAGATTCCACAGAAATAAGGCTAGCAAAGAGATCCACGAAATACAGATGGAACTCTGTGAGGTGATTTAAGAGAACACTAAGCAGTTTTTCAGAAAGCTTCTTTCCAGATTTCATCTGAGGATATTTCCTTTTTCACCATAGCCCTCTATGGGCTTTCGCATATCACTTTGCATATTCCACAAGAACTGTCTTAGCGAAAGGCTTCTTGAGGGGAAAGCTGTAACTCTGTGAGATGATTTCACAGAACACAAAGAAATTTCTCAGAAAGCTTCTTTCTCTTTCTTATCGGAGGATATTTCCTTTGGCCCTATAGTCTTCAAAGGGATCCGAAATATCTGTTCTCTGATTCCACAGAAATAAGGCTAGCAAAGAGATCCACGAAATACAGATGGAACTCTGTGAGTGGAAGTCATACATCGCAGAGCACTTTCTCAGAAAGCTTCTTTCCAGATTTCATCTGAGGATATTTCCTTTTTCACCATAGCCCTCTATGGGCTTCCAAATATCACTTTGCCAATTCCACAAGAACTGTCTTAGCGAAAGGCTTCTTGAGAGGAAAGCTGTAACTCTGGAGATGATTTCAGAGAACACAAAGAAGTTTCTCAGAAAGCTTCTTTATCTTTGTTATCGGAGGATATTTCCTTTGGCCATATGGTCTTCAAAGGGATCCGAAATATCTGTTCTCAGATTCTACAGAAATAAGGCTAGCAAAGGGATGCACGAAATACAGATGGAACTCTGTGAGATGAATTAACAGAACACTAAGCAGTTTCTCAGAAAGCTTCTTTCCAGATTTCATCTGAGGATATTTCCTTTTTCACCATAGCCCTCTATGGGCTTCCAAATATCACCTTGGCAATTCCACAAGAACTGTCTTAGCGAAAGGTTTCTTGAGGGGAAAGCTGTAACTCTGTGAGATGATTTCACAGAACACAAAGAAGTTTCTCAGAAAGCTTCTTTCTCTTTGTAATCGGAGGATATTTCCTTTGGCCCTATAGTCTTCAAAGGGATCCGAAATATCTGTTCTCAGATTCCACAGAAATAAGGCTAGCAAAGAGATCCACGAAATACAGATGTAACTCTGTGAGTGGAAGTCATACATCACAGAGCAGTTTCTCAGAAAGCTTCTTTCCAGATTTCATCTGAGGATATTTCCTTTTTCACCATAGCCCTCTATGGGCTTCCAAATATCACTTTGCCAATTACACAAGAACTGTCTTAGCGAAAGGCTTCTTGAGGGCAAAGCTGTAACTCTGTGAGATGATTTCACAGAACACAAAGAAGTTTCTCAGAAAGCTTCTTTCTCTTTGTTATAGGAGGATATTTCCTTTGGCCCTATAGTCTTCAAAGGGATCCGAAATATCTGTTCTCAGATTCCACAGAAATAAGGCTAGCAAAGAGATCCACGAAATACAGATGGAACTCTGTGAGATGAATTAACAGAACACTAAGGAGTTTCTCAGAAAGCTTCTTTCCAGATTTCATCTGAGGATATTTCCTTTTTCACCGTAGCCCTCTATGGGCTTCCAAATATCACTTTGCCAATTCCACAAGAACTGTCTTAGCGAAAGGCATCTTGAGTAGAAAGATGTAACTCTATGAGTTGATTTCAGAGAACACAAAGAAGTTTCTCAGAAATCTTCTTTCTCTTTGTTATCGGAGGATATTTCCTTTGGCCCTATAGTCTTCAAAGTGTTCCGAAATATCTGTTCTCAGATTCCACAGAAATAAAGCTAGCAAAGAGATGCAAGAAATACAGATGTAAGTCTGTGAGATGAATTAACAGAACACTAAGCAGTTTCTCAGAAAGCTTCTTTCCAGATTTCATCTGAGGATATTTCCTTTTTCACCATAGCCCTCTATGGGCTTCCAAATCTCACTTTGACAATTCCATAAGAACTGTTTTAGCGAAAGGCTTCTTGACGGGAAAGCTGCAACTCCGTGATATGATTTAACAGAACACGAAGAAGTTTCTCAGAAATCTTCTTTCTCTTTGTTATCGGAGGATATTTCCTTTGGCCCTATAGTCTTCAAAGGGATCCGAAATATCTGTTCTCAGATTCCACAGAAATAAGGCTAGCAAAGAGATCCACGAAATACAGATGGAACTCTGTGAATGGAAGTCACCCATCACAGAGAAGTTTCTCAGAATGCTTCTTTCCAGATTTCTTCTGAGGATATTTCCTTTTTCACCATAGCCCTCTATGGGCTTCCAAATATCACTTTGCCAATTCCACAAGAACTGTCTTAGCGAAAGGCTTCTTGAGGGGAAAGCGGTAACTCTGTGAGGTGATTTCACAGAAAACAAAGAAGTTTCTCAGAAAGCTTCTTTCTCTTTGTAATCGGAGGATATTTCCTTTGGCCCTATAGTCTTCAAAGGGATCCGAAATATCTGTTCTCAGGATCCACAGAAATAAAGCTAGCAAAGAGATCCACGAAATAAAGATGTAACTCTGTGAGTGGAAGTCATACATCACAGAGTAGTTCTTCAGAAAGCTTCTTTCCAGATTTCATCTGGGGATATTTCCTTTTTCACAATAGCCCTCTATGGGCTTCCAAATATCACTTTGCCAATTCCACAAGAACTGTCTTAGCGAAAGGCTTCTTGAGGGGAAAGCTGTAACTCTGTGAGATGATTTCACAGAACACAAAGAAGTTTCTCAGAAAGGTTATTTCTCTTTGTTATCGGAGGATATTTCCTTTGGCCCTATAGTCTTCAAAGGGATCCGAAACATCTGTTCTCAGATTCCACAGAAATAAGGCTAGCAAAGAGATCCACGAAATACAGATGTAACTCTGTGAGATGATTTAACAGAACACTAAGCAGTTTCTCAGAAAGCTTCTTTCCAGATTTCATCTGAGGATATTTCCTTTTTCACCATAGCCCTCTATGGGCTTCCAAATATCACTTTGCCAATTCCACAAGAACTGTCTTAGCGAAAGGCTTCTTGAGGGGAAAGCTGTAACTCTGTGAGATGATTTCACAGAACACAAAGAAGTTTCTCAGAACGCTTCTTTCTCTTTGTTATCGGAGGATATTTCCTTTGGCCCTATAGTCTTCAAAGGGATCCGAAATATCTGTTCTCAGATTCCACAGAAATAAGGCTAGCAAAGAGATCCACGAAATACAGATGGATCTCTGTGAGTGGAAGTCATAAATCACAGAGCAGTTTCTCAGAAAGCTTCTTTCCAGATTTCATCTGAGGATATTTCCTTTTTCACAATAGCCCTCTATGGGCTTCCAAATATCACTTTGCCAATTCCACAAGAACTGTCTTAGCGAAAGGCGCCTTGAGGGGAAAGCTGTAACTCTGTGAGATGATTTCACAGAACACAAAGAAGTTTCTCAGAAAGCTTCTTTCTCTTTGTTATCGGAGGATATTTCGTTTGGCCCTATAGTCTTCAAAGGGATCCGAAATATCTGTTCTCAGATTCCACAGAAATAAGGCAAGCAAAGAGATCCACGAAATACAGATGGAACTCTGTGAGTGGAGTTCATACATCACAGAGCAGTTTCTCAGAAAGCTTCTTTCCAGATTTCATCTGAGGATATTTACTTTTTCACCATAGCCCTCTACGGGCTTCCAAATATCACTTTGCCAATTCCACAAGAACTGTCTTAGCGAAAGGCTTCTTGAGGGGAAAGCTGTAACTCTGTGAGATGATTTCACAGAACACAAACAATTTTCTCAGAAAGCTTCTTTCTCTTTGTTATCGGAGGATATTTCCTTTGGCCCTATAATCTTCAAAGGGATCCGAAATATCTGTTCTCAGATTCCTCAGAATTAAGGCTAGCAAAGAGATCCACGAAATACAGATGTAACTCTGTGAGTGGAAGTCATACATCACAGAGCAGTTTCTCAGAAAGCTTCTTTCCGGATTTCATCTGAGGATATTTCCTTTTTCACCATAGCCCTCTAGGGCTTCCAAATATCACTTTGCCAATTCCACAAGAAATGTCTTAGCGAAAGGCTTCTTGAGGGGAAAGCTGTAACTCTGTGAGATGATTTCACAGAACACAAACAATTTTCTCAGAAAGCTTCTTTCTCTTTGTTATCGGAGGATATTTCCTTTGGCCCTATAATCTTCAAAGGGATCCGAAATATCTGTTCTCAGATTCCTCAGAATTAAGGCTAGCAAAGAGATCCACGAAATACAGATGTAACTCTGTGAGTGGAAGTCATACATCACAGAGCAGTTTCTCAGAAAGATTCTTTCCATATTTCATCTGAGGATATTTCCTTTTTCACCATAGCCCTCTATGGGCTTCCAAATATCACTTTGCCAATTCCACAAGAACTGTCTTAGCGAAAGGCTTCTTGAGGGGAAAGCTGTAACTCTGTGAGATGATTTCACAGAACACAAAGAAGTTTCTCAGAAAGCTTCTTTCTCTTTGTTATCGGAGGATATTTCCTTTGGCCCTATAGTCTTCAAAGGGATCCGAAATATGTGTTCTCAGATTCCACAGAAATAAGGCTAGCAAAGAGATCCACGAAATAGAGATGTAACTCTGTGAGTGGAAGTCATACATCACAGAGCAGTTTCTCAGAAAGCTTCTTTCCAGATTTCATCTGAGGATATTTTCTTTTTCACAATAGCCCTCTAAGGGCTTCCAAATATCACTTTGCCAATTCCACAAGAACTGTCTTAGCGAAAGGCTTCTTGAGGTGAAAGCTGTAATTCTGTGAGATGATTTCACAGAACACAAAGAAGTTTCTCAGAACGCTTCTTTCTCTTTGTTATCGGAGGATATTTCCTTTGGCCCTATAGTCTTCCAAGGGATCCGATATATCTGTTCTCAGATTCCACAGAAATAAGGCTAGCAAAGAGATCCACGAAATACAGATGGAACTCTGTGAGATGAATTAACAGAACACTAAGGAGTTTCTCAGAAAGCTTCTTTCCAGATTTCATCTGAGGATATTTCCTTTTTCACCATAGCCCTCTATGGGCTTCCAAATATCACTTTGCCAATTCCACAAGAACTCTCTTAGCGAAAGGCTTCTTGAGGGGAAAGCTGTAACTCTGTGAGATGATTTCACAGAACACAAAGAAGTTTCTCAGAACGCTTCTTTCTCTTTGTTATCGGAGGATATTTCCTTTGGCCCTATAGTCTTCAAAGGGATCCGAAATATCTGTTCTCAGATTCCACAGAAATAAGGCTAGCAAAGAGATCCACGAAATACAGATGGAACTCTGTGAATGGAAGTCACCCATCACAGAGAAGTTTCTCAGAATGCTTCTTTCCAGATTTCTTCTGAGGATATTTCCTTTTTCACCATAGCCCTCTATGGGCTTCCAAATATCACTTTGCCAATTCCACAAGAACTGTCTTAGCGAAAGGCTTCTTGAGGGGAAAGCGGTAACTCTGTGAGGTGATTTCACAGAAAACAAAGAAGTTTCTCAGAAAGCTTCTTTCTCTTTGTAATCGGAGGATATTTCCTTTGGCCCTATAGTCTTCAAAGGGATCCGAAATATCTGTTCTCAGGATCCACAGAAATAAAGCTAGCAAAGAGATCCACGAAATAAAGATGTAACTCTGTGAGTGGAAGTCATACATCACAGAGTAGTTCTTCAGAAAGCTTCTTTCCAGATTTCATCTGGGGATATTTCCTTTTTCACAATAGCCCTCTATGGGCTTCCAAATATCACTTTGCCAATTCCACAAGAACTGTCTTAGCGAAAGGCTTCTTGAGGGGAAAGCTGTAACTCTGTGAGATGATTTCACAGAACACAAAGAAGTTTCTCAGAAAGGTTATTTCTCTTTGTTATCGGAGGATATTTCCTTTGGCCCTATAGTCTTCAAAGGGATCCGAAACATCTGTTCTCAGATTCCACAGAAATAAGGCTAGCAAAGAGATCCACGAAATACAGATGTAACTCTGTGAGATGATTTAACAGAACACTAAGCAGTTTCTCAGAAAGCTTCTTTCCAGATTTCATCTGAGGATATTTCCTTTTTCACCATAGCCCTCTATGGGCTTCCAAATATCACTTTGCCAATTCCACAAGAACTGTCTTAGCGAAAGGCTTCTTGAGGGGAAAGCTGTAACTCTGTGAGATGATTTCACAGAACACAAAGAAGTTTCTCAGAACGCTTCTTTCTCTTTGTTATCGGAGGATATTTCCTTTGGCCCTATAGTCTTCAAAGGGATCCGAAATATCTGTTCTCAGATTCCACAGAAATAAGGCTAGCAAAGAGATCCACGAAATACAGATGGATCTCTGTGAGTGGAAGTCATAAATCACAGAGCAGTTTCTCAGAAAGCTTCTTTCCAGATTTCATCTGAGGATATTTCCTTTTTCACAATAGCCCTCTATGGGCTTCCAAATATCACTTTGCCAATTCCACAAGAACTGTCTTAGCGAAAGGCGCCTTGAGGGGAAAGCTGTAACTCTGTGAGATGATTTCACAGAACACAAGGAAGTTTCTCAGAAAGCTTCTTTCTCTTTGTTATCGGAGGATATTTCGTTTGGCCCTATAGTCTTCAAAGGGATCCGAAATATCTGTTCTCAGATTCCACAGAAATAAGGCAAGCAAAGAGATCCACGAAATACAGATGGAACTCTGTGAGTGGAGTTCATACATCACAGAGCAGTTTCTCAGAAAGCTTCTTTCCAGATTTCATCTGAGGATATTTACTTTTTCACCATAGCCCTCTACGGGCTTCCAAATATCACTTTGCCAATTCCACAAGAACTGTCTTAGCGAAAGGCTTCTTGAGGGGAAAGCTGTAACTCTGTGAGATGATTTCACAGAACACAAACAATTTTCTCAGAAAGCTTCTTTCTCTTTGTTATCGGAGGATATTTCCTTTGGCCCTATAATCTTCAAAGGGATCCGAAATATCTGTTCTCAGATTCCTCAGAATTAAGGCTAGCAAAGAGATCCACGAAATACAGATGTAACTCTGTGAGTGGAAGTCATACATCACAGAGCAGTTTCTCAGAAAGCTTCTTTCCGGATTTCATCTGAGGATATTTCCTTTTTCACCATAGCCCTCTAGGGCTTCCAAATATCACTTTGCCAATTCCACAAGAACTGTCTTAGCGAAAGGCTTCTTGAGGGGAAAGCTGTAACTCTGTGAGATGATTTCACAGAACACAAACAATTTTCTCAGAAAGCTTCTTTCTCTTTGTTATCGGAGGATATTTCCTTTGGCCCTATAATCTTCAAAGGGATCCGAAATATCTGTTCTCAGATTCCTCAGAATTAAGGCTAGCAAAGAGATCCACGAAATACAGATGTAACTCTGTGAGTGGAAGTCATACATCACAGAGCAGTTTCTCAGAAAGATTCTTTCCATATTTCATCTGAGGATATTTCCTTTTTCACCATAGCCCTCTATGGGCTTCCAAATATCACTTTGCCAATTCCACAAGAACTGTCTTAGCGAAAGGCTTCTTGAGGGGAAAGCTGTAACTCTGTGAGATGATTTCACAGAACACAAAGAAGTTTCTCAGAAAGCTTCTTTCTCTTTGTTATCGGAGGATATTTCCTTTGGCCCTATAGTCTTCAAAGGGATCCGAAATATGTGTTCTCAGATTCCACAGAAATAAGGCTAGCAAAGAGATCCACGAAATAGAGATGTAACTCTGTGAGTGGAAGTCATACATCACAGAGCAGTTTCTCAGAAAGCTTCTTTCCAGATTTCATCTGAGGATATTTTCTTTTTCACAATAGCCCTCTAAGGGCTTCCAAATATCACTTTGCCAATTCCACAAGAACTGTCTTAGCGAAAGGCTTCTTGAGGTGAAAGCTGTAATTCTGTGAGATGATTTCACAGAACACAAAGAAGTTTCTCAGAACGCTTCTTTCTCTTTGTTATCGGAGGATATTTCCTTTGGCCCTATAGTCTTCCAAGGGATCCGATATATCTGTTCTCAGATTCCACAGAAATAAGGCTAGCAAAGAGATCCACGAAATACAGATGGAACTCTGTGAGATGAATTAACAGAACACTAAGGAGTTTCTCAGAAAGCTTCTTTCCAGATTTCATCTGAGGATATTTCCTTTTTCACCATAGCCCTCTATGGGCTTCCAAATATCACTTTGCCAATTCCACAAGAACTCTCTTAGCGAAAGGCTTCTTGAGGGGAAAGCTGTAACTCTGTGAGATGATTTCACAGAACACAAAGAAGTTTCTCAGAACGCTTCTTTCTCTTTGTTATCGGAGGATATTTCCTTTGGCCCTATAGTCTTCAAAGGGATCCGAAATATCTGTTCTCAGATTCCACAGAAATAAGGCTAGCAAAGAGATCCACGAAATACAGATGGATCTCTGTGAGTGGAAGTCATAAATCACAGAGCAGTTTCTCAGAAAGCTTCTTTCCAGATTTCATCTGAGGATATTTCCTTTTTCACAATAGCCCTCTATGGGCTTCCAAATATCACTTTGCCAATTCCACAAGAACTGTCTTAGCGAAAGGCGTCTTGAGGGGAAAGCTGTAACTCTGTGAGATGATTTCACAGAACACAAAGAAGTTTCTCAGAAAGCTTCTTTCTCTTTGTTATCGGAGGATATTTCCTTTGGCCCTATAGTCTTCAAAGGGATCCGAAATATCTGTTCTCAGATTCCACAGAAATAAGGCAAGCAAAGAGATCCACGAAATACAGATGGAACTCTGTGAGTGGAGTTCATACATCACAGAGCAGTTTCTCAGAAAGCTTCTTTCCAGATTTCATCTGAGGATATTTACTTTTTCACCATAGCCCTCTACGGGCTTCCAAATATCACTTTGCCAATTCCACAAGAACTGTCTTAGCGAAAGGCTTCTTGAGGGGAAAGCCGTAACTCTGTGAGATGATTTCACAGATCACAAAGAAGTTTCTCAGAAAGCTTCTTTCTCTTTGTTATCGGCGGATATTTGTTTTGGCCCTATAGTCTTCAAAGGGATCCGAAATATCTGCTCTCAGATTCCGCAGAAATAAGGCTAGCAAAGAGATCCACGAAATACAGATGTAACTCTGTGAGTGGAAGTCATACATCACAGAGTAGTTTCTCAGAAAGCTTCTTTCCAGATTTCATCTGAGGATATTTCCTTTTTCACCGTAGCAATCTATGGGCTTCCAAATATCACTTTGCCAATTCCACAAGAACAGTCTTAGCGAAAGGCTTCTTGAGGGGAAAGCCGTAAATCTGTGAGATGATTTCACAGATCACAAAGAAGTTTCTCAGAAAGCTTCTTTCTCTTTGTTATCGGAGTATATTTCCTTTGGCTCTATAGTCTTCAAAGGGATCCGAAATATCTGTTCTCAGATTCCACAGAAATAAGGCTAGCAAAGAGAGCCACGAAATACAGATGGATCTTTGTGAGTGGAAGTCATAAATCACAGAGCAGTTTCTCAGAAAGCTTCTTTCCAGATTTCATCTGAGGATATTTCCTTTTTCACAATAGCCCTCAATGGGCTTCCAAATATCACTTTGCCAATTCCACAAGAACTGTCTTAGTGAAAGGCTTCTTGTGGGGAAAGCTGTAACTCTGTGAGATGATTTCACAGAACACAAAGAAGTTTCTCAGAAAGCTTCTTTCTCTTTGTTATCGGAGGATATTTCCTTTGGCCCTATAGTCTTCAAAGGGATCCGAAATATCTGTTCTCAGATTCCACAGAAATAAGGCAAGCAAAGAGATCCACGAAATACAGATGGAACTCTGTGAGTGGAGTTTATACATCACAGAGCAGTTTCTCAGAAAGCTTCTTTCCAGATTTCATCTGAGGATATTTACTTTTTCACCATAGCCCTCTACGGGCTTCCAAATATCACTTTGCCAATTCCACAAGAACTGTCTTAGAGAAAGGCTTCTTGAGGGAAAAGCTGTAACTCTGTGAGATGATTTCACAGAACACAAACAATTTTCTCAGAAAGCTTCTTTCTCTTTGTTATCGGAGGATATTTCCTTTGGCCCTATAATCTTCAAAGGGATCCGAAATATCTGTTCTCAGATTCCTCAGAATTAA